>NC_064276.1:8967608-9278804 GCF_003254725.2 Canis lupus dingo
TTTGCCTGCTGTCTAACCCTTATTTCTCTCTCCCCCTCTCCTCTCTTTTTTGTTAGCACATTTTCCTCTGTTTAATGGGCAACAGTTTGGAGGGTGCTCAAAAGTAATCTGCTACATAAAGTTTCATAAATGTAGGCTGACGGGACAGTGTCATGCCTTTTGAAAATCTGGGGGGATTGTCCGCCTCCACCCGCGTGCGTCCTCGGCCCCCAGCAGCGCCCGGCGACCGTCCCGCTCCAGGTGGGCAGAGCGCCATGGGCGTGGCTTGCGAGTGTGCACCTGCTGCAGGCGCTTGCGCTCCTGCCCCCTTCTCGCTGGCGCGTAGGAACAGAAGAAGGGTAGGAAGCAGGCTCAGGGCCTTGCTGGTAAGCTGTCCCCAGACTGCGCGCATTCTGACAGATGGAGACGTTCTCGGACAGGTGAGGCACCCCGAGGCTTTGTCCTCTCCTGCCGGACTGAAGTCTCTGACATAGGATGATGTTGCGTTCCATCCTGGACACGTAGAAGGCTTTCATATTTGCCTGTTGTATCGTTTTACTTTGAGTATGAAATCACGTTTATAGCTTTAATATTAATTCCTTTGTTTGGCTTTTGGGATGAGATATAGGTTAAATGGTAAAAAAATCGGGTGGCATATTTTACACTTTTTTTGTTTCAAATTATACTAATGAGCATCATAATTCTAATTGGTAAGTTTGGACTTAAACCTTCTCTCCCCCCCCCCTCCAGAAATATCAGCGGAACACACTTTTCAGGAAAATAAATTTCTAAAATGCTAAAATTACTACACATTAAACCATAAGAAAGCATATTAAGCGAATATTTGGAGTCTGTCTGGCTTAAAACCAGAAAGCATGGAAATTAAACCTTTAGGCCTAAAATTTAACATAACTTAAAAGTTCTACATTTTGAGTTGGACTAATGGTGTTTTTCCCCAGTTGGTTTCCAGAAACTCCTTTACGCTTTGAATTAGGAAGGGGGAAAATACCCCCAAAAGAAATACAGAACTGCAGGATGATGACTTTTTTTTTTTTAAAGAATCACTGCCAGATTGTACAAAATTCTGTACCTCTCCTTCCTCTGTTTAAAGGAAAACATTGTTTCTTAGAAAACTGAAGTTTGTAGAAATAGATCCTAACGTTGAATTATCCAATAAAACGTGATTGTTTTGAGCATTTTGGGAGGAGGGGGATTAAGGAATTGATCTTATTCTCTGACTTTTCCCTTGTTAACTTCAGAAATTCAAAATCAGCAATCCTCTGTAAGATGCGGCTGCGTTGGAAGGGAGCTATTTCAAATGCCGGTACTTTCCGTTCACCCAGATCAAAGGCAGATGGACATAAAGGTGCAAAATAAACTCACAGAGTTAAACCAACAACGGCCAGGTCTTTCCATCACTAAGTGAGTCCTCACTCTCCAAAATAGGACACATCCCCTGTTTATGCTATAGGAAGACATATTCTATTTTTACAACCATAAAACGAAGCTTTGGCTGAGTGAATATTCTTATTAGACATATGTGTTAAAGCAAACAATAGTTCTTTTAGCAACTGAAAGATTTGTGGTGAAATGTGCCCCCTTGGAACATTCTGCTCACTGCTGAGACGAGTCTGTGCATAAATCTTTAATTAGATGATTACATGCTACTTATATCAATGTCCCCAAAGAAGAAAAATATAACTGTTGGAGAAACGATGATTGGAGCTGATTTGCTGAAACCTACCCACGCATCTACTTGAAAGTACAAAAAGTCAACGAACTCAACCTTTTACCAAACAAGGTGAGGTGCTGGTTAGAAATGGAATGTGGGTTTTATTTTTTTAAAACCTTCTGTGTCCATGTTAGTCACTGAATAGAGACCTGGCTTTCTATTGATGATTTTCTGGCAAAAATTCTCTGGCCCTTACCTGTTTCCGGCAAAATAATCATCTGTGCTTGACTGTGGCCGTGAGGTACTATCCTTAGTTTTGGGTGCTTGTTTCTTCTACACACATTTTCTTTGATCCAAGTTCAACTGCAGGGCCTGACTCCCCACTTGTTTCAAACACTCAGACAGGAGTCCTCATGCAGCCAGCCTGCTTCAGACCTCCAGACGTCAGCCACCATTTCTCACTTCTGTCCGGGGCTTCCTCCTGCACATACGGTTGGGCGTCATTAGGAGGAAGGATGGTTACTTCTATGCCATCTGTTTATAGGAACGAGGCTCCCACAAGATGCCCATCATTCCCTCCCTTGTGTCATTCTGTGTCCCAGATGTCTTCGGCCCACGGTTTCCTTTGGCCTGAAATGACCTCATGGTCACAGTAGGTGATGAGGCATGAAGAAGTCTCAAAGTATATTTGGAATTTGAAAACAGGGCTAAGTTTTGCATTTTCCTCAAAGCACCAAGACTGATCAGTTTAATATTGCACATCACTGGCTTGGTCAACGTTCCTCCACAATAGAAGGAAGCCCGTTTCACCAGAACAAGCTCTACGCAGTTTCATTTGCTCTGGGATTTAGGGTCCCACAAACAGGGCACACAGCCTAAGTATCACTGGGGCTAGCTGATGGTCAGCAGGATTATTTTCTGCTGTCCTCTCAATAGGAGCAGCTCAGCTCTGGCCGCGGAGGCCACCGATGACCACTTCATGAGACTTCCCGTGAATCTGCTTCCAAGTGCTTTTCTCTTGGTGGTCAGATGTATCATTAGTCGATGACAAAACTTATTTGGGGCCATAAACTCAGAACCAATAGCTTAACAGCAAAGTTGGAAAATACTAGTCTATAGTGATGGTGATTTAGTCAACTTTTGATGAAACTAACCCAATTTTAAACTCAGTCAAAAGAACCAAGGGCTCCCAATGATATATGTCAATGTATTGTACATTGTGGCTTAGAAAAATCAGAGGACAGCTAAAACTGGGATGCATAATTGAGAGTTGCCATAAAACAAGACACCATCACCTTTGAGGAAAAAGGGCTGCTTTCAATGCAGTTGAGAGTTGTGCTTTTTGCTACCTCACTTTTAACATTTAGTGACAAGATTTTTTTTCAATGTCACACATTGTAAATTCAAAGAATTTTTAAGGGGTGGAAAAAGCCCATGATGGGGTACAGACCTGGTTGCACCCACTTGTGGCTTGGGCACTAGATAATTATTCATACCTTCCCGAAGTTCTCTCGTGTTGTTTGTGTTATAATTAGGGCTCTCTATTAGAAATAAGGTAGTAAAGTCTCCCTGAAGAATGGCTGATTTTGTGTGCCAGAATATTGGACTATAAGGGCTACTTTTTGTTGGGTTTTTATTATAACATGTGCTACATTAACTCACTCACCTTTAAAAACTTTTTTTCCCTTCTCTATTTGGAGGTTGCCCAAACATTTTTAAGTTGTTTCCTCATTTTTACGGATTATAGGAAAACCTCAATCATGTCCCCAAACTCACATTTGAATAATAATAAAAAATCATATTTTACTACAAAAGTGTTGGCAGGAGGTTAAAATATCACTTTGAAAAGCACTTACTCACTGGCTTTTATTTTTTAAGAATCACAAGGCAGCCTGACTTCACTGAGGCATGTGGTTAGTTTTAACTTCAATTTGTTTTATTTGAAAAAAAAAAAAAAACACCTTAATTTGGGTCTTCAAGAATGCACCTTAAGTCAGTCCATAAAAATAAACATGAGGCAAGCTGTAGGAGGATTTTGGGTCTAGGGCAAAGTCTTAAAGGCAAAGAGGAACTCAGAATCTTAATTCTCTCAGAATCCTTGAGAGGATCCTCAAAGGTGGTGGGGTGCAGGGATGTGTCCACTCGTGTCACCATAGTGGGCTGACCAAGACCAGGGAAGTTTGCATCATCTTTGTAAGAGCTAGAATCCATACACCGTCTGGAATGGACTCTGAGTGCTGTGTTAGTGGAACAGAGTAATGGCTGGATCCCTCCTGACCTGCCACTGTTCCTCAGCGCTGGGTTCTGTTTAGACACGACTGTGGAGATGCGTCTTCAATCCCTTGTGAGTGAGGAGGGACAGATACATTTGAAGCTCTTTGGGATCGATGAGTAGTCACAGGATCATGAGAATGACTAGTATTTGTGTGTTTTCTGTGACTGCTCTCCCATCCCAGAGATCTGTCCTGGCAGGTCCTTGGGGGGAAACATTAAATGCAAATCGAAACAAGCAAATTCCATTCAACAGGGTTCCTTTCCTCCTTGTTTTAGGATATGGCTCACATTCTAATCTTTGGTCTCTAGCCCTTCTTTTCTACTAGACTTCACCCTGTCCTTAGCCCCAGGCAGACACAACTATTCACCTCCGACCACCAGCTGCCATGCCTTTCCCATACTTCAATGACAAAATCTGTCACAGGGTGTTTTAAATATTAATTACATATTTGTATCTTTTCTGGACCGTGAGCTTCTGGTCCTGAATCGGACACATGCCTTGCCCAGCACTCTCCTGCTGTAAAAGAGGCATTCAACAAAGACTGTGGGAGAAAAATCAAGAATACAGGAAAAGATAGAATGAAGATGATCCCACTAGTAGAATTCATAAATTTTCATGGACAATTTAAATAAAAAATCATATAAACACGTTGTAGCCTTATATTTTAATACTCAGGTAAGGAGTTTTTCCATTACCTGGTATAATGAATCTTTTTTTCCAAGCGTCTCATTTGTTACCTCTTTGAAATGTTCCAGTTTCACAAATGCTCTCAACTCAAAGTTTGAGAATTCTATGATTGAGTTTTTCTCATAATAATATTAATGATTCCTCAGTAATGAGGAGCTGCTATAAGTCTAATGTGGCATGTACATAAAATCCTTGCGTGAGTAATATGTCCACTACTGGAATTTCCAGGATGTGACATCCATGAGAGAAGCCTTGGTCCCATATTATTCCTTGAGTACCAAGAATAGAACCTGATAACTAGGGCAGTAAGTATCTGCTGAAGGAATGCTGTGCTGATGTGACACTGAGGCCCAAAGAAGGTACTTCCTTCTCGTTCCAATATGTGGGGCCACCCCTTCTGACCCTCTGGTCATGTGGCTCTGAGCTTGAGGTTAAATGACAGGAATTCCTGCAAAGGCAACTGTGCATATCAGCCACTCAGAACCTTTGGTGGTTCCAAGCTACACATCTAACTCTAAATCTTGTTTGTGTGAGTCTCAAAGTTAATTTCATTTTTGAAAACGGCTGTCATGTCACTTAGACTTTACCCCTGAAACAGCCTGCAAAGTGAAACTTTTTAATAAGTCTCTCAAAGGAAACAGAATGGATTATTGCCACCCATTCCAAACTCTGGTAAAAAGCTAAAACCCCTATACCAATGAAGAGTCCCATTCTCATAAATAAAGACAACATAACGTCAATCCTCATATACTCTTTTTTAAAAAGACTTTATTTATTTATTTGAGAGAGAGACAGAGAGCACAAGCAGGGAAAGGGCCAGAGGGAGAGGGAGAAGCAGGCTCCCTGCTGAGCAGCCCCCTACACACACATGAGGCTCAGTCCCAGGACCCTGGGATGATGACCTGAGCCGAAGTCAGATGCTTAACCTACTGAACCCCCTAGTCACCCCTACTCTTTTTAATTCTCTAAAATTCTCTTCTTTGGCATCCATGAAATGAAAGGATCCCAGTCTTTGGAAGATGTTGTTCTAAATGTGTCTACCAGCTGCAGAGATTTGTGCACATAAGCAGAGTCATCTGTACAAACTGTTTCACATATACAATGATGACTTGAAGGAGAACATGCATCTCCATAAGAAGAGAACCCTAACATATTGCTTACTAGATGTATGGTTAACAAACCCCTCAGAAACAATCTTACCAAATTTTTGCCACATACATATTTACACCCTAAGCGGTAAATGTAAATAAGCCAGTCTGTGTGAAACTCACAACCAGTTGCAGCAAACAGGACACAAACATTTTGAATGCCCACCTACAACTCACAGGACTGTATACGTACAAATAAGGATTCTAAGGTGATTACTTACGTTTGCATCTGATCTTGTCTGCAATTGTCATACAACTTTCTATCAATGGTGTCATGTAGTCACTGTAGGCCTGGATGGAGATTGGAGTCTTCTGAAGGGGATTTGCATTTGCTACTTTTCCTAATCTGGGAGCCCCATCAGCTTTAAACCACTTTAAGACGAATTCTCCGCCTGAGGATCTTTACACTTTGCTGGCAGTGTGAAATCCAACTAAGAATGCATGTGTATGTCAGCATAAGATGCAAATTCTTAGAGAAGATTCTGGGAATTTTTTTTTTTTTTTCTGCCCTTAGACAGAGTTGAGATCTGTAAGTTTCCTCCCTGTTCTTCTTCGGGTTCTGGATCTTTTTTTTGTTAAATCGTCACATTGAGACAATAACTCTTTGATCACCCCACTCTAGACGGGTCTCCTATAAGACTGTCCATGTTGGTATTTTTTAATTAATAGTACATAAAATTAAGGTACATCTGTCAAGTCAATGTGACTTAGATGTAGTATAAAGGAATACATGTATCTTTCCTGTTTGTTGTAAATTAGGTCATAAAGGGAATGTTATTAAGCATGGATCTGTATCTCAGTAGTTCCTAAAAGAGATTAAGTGGATCTGACTGCCCCAGAATCTTTGTTGGAGATCCCACTCCCACGAAATCTAACTCAGTTAGAAATTCTAACCCTTTCCTCCCTATCATTGTCTATGTTGCCTGTATACCCTGTAGTGAGTTCCCAGATGGCAGAGAACTTATCAAATATAACTAATATAACTAATGTGTAGAGGCAAGCTGGCTGGCTGGTTGGCTGGTGGGATGGGTGGTTGGATGGATGACTGGGTGGATGGTTGGTTAGATGGAATGATGGTGGGTGGTTGGATGGGGTCAATGGATAAGGATTATAGAGGATAAAGGAATGTTATCTCCTCAAGAGATGTGAGACTGAGGAAAAGGTTAATGTTCTCTATATTTTGTTGCTCTGCCCCGAAAAGCAGGGAGATTCGCTCTGTACAGTCCAAACATCTCTTTATCTTGGAGAGCAGGACAAATAAATCATATCCAGTGTCAAGAATCAGCCCTTTGCCAGTTGGAACTCGGGCTTTCAAAGACAAAGAGGTACTGAGACAAGTTGCTGAAGCAGCATTCAACATAAACTATGACATTGCTCTTTTATCTTCCCTTCTTCTCCTACTCATGCTCGGAGGAAACCATTTTTGAGCTCCCATTCTAAGTTCTATCCTGTGTCACATGGTTCCCAACCTCAAGGAACTCACGCTCTAGTAGGAGGTACCAGGCTGCAATGTGGGAATAGTTCAGCAGGAGCAGGCACCGAGGATCAGGGTTCCGTGGCTCCACCACCAACAGAGGCCGTTCCTGGGACCCAAGAGTGAGAGATGTTATCCAGACAGGGACGGCGGAGACATGGGAAGCCCGAGAAGGGGCATAAGACAAAGACCAGCTTGAAGGATATGTTGGACCTTGAACTACCTCATGTAACTTAAACATTTAAACTTAAAATAACACTTGAAGGAGGATAGTTAGTCATTACTATATTCAGACTAAATGTCTGATTTTTAAAAATCATTCTCACATTGGGGCCTACAAAATGGAAATTAAGGTGAGCTATATAGAGCAGGAGGCAAAGTGGAGAGAGCACTTTAGCCTATGGAAAGTCCACATAAAACTTAAAATGTTAACATGACTTCTTTCACCTCGGGTGAATTTATAAATGAAACTTTTTTTTTTCTTTTTTTAAGGCAACAAATTCATTAGTATATTCTTGGGAATGACTGATTCAATTCAAAGGATTTTTAATAATTCTGGTAACTCTAATCTGAACCATTATTTCTAATTTCTTAATATGAAACTAGAAATATTGGTGACCTAATAAGTTTTATAGCGCTGCACACAACTTTCTTTATGGAGCTTACACCATTATGTAATATGTTATAAAGCAAGTTGAATGTTGTAAAACTCATTATTTTTTTTTCTCTTAGCTAAAGTGCATGATAGCCAAAAATTTAAGTGGAAAGCTATTAAAGTTCCAGAAATCCCAACCTTACATGTTTTTTCAAATGTTCTATTTTGCCTTTTTGGTGCTTTGTGTACCAGGTACTGATGCTGGGTCTACTGAAAGGAAGTGTCTTGCTTGGAGTAAGGCTCTCATGGAATCCTGGATTTTCTAAATGTTTATCTGTATTATTTTTTCCACCATTGTTAGGACAATTATAAACTGAATGAAACAATCAGAATTAAAAGTTAAAAAGAATTGCTAAAAACAAAACAAACAAACAAACAAAAAACTGTGAACATTAGAAAGAACCATTTCTCCCTGATGAGAATGTTATGATCACCCTGAGCTTCAATCCCAATGGTTTACCTCTTCCCAGAAGAACCCCCCAAGGGGCAGGAAAGAAAATACTTTCTTACTTGCTGAGGTTTGCTGTTGCCCTGCCAAGGTGCTTGTTGGCAGAGTTCTCCAAATAGGTCTGGAGCAGATCTGGTTCCATAGCTTAAGACATGAATTAAACCGATGTTATCTCTGACCCGATGGGCCAGGAGCATTACTGGGTGTCTTTGCTACACTCCTCAGTGAGTTTCAAACTGATAAATAAAAAATAATGGTGAACATAGGAAGTAAAGGAGAAGGGGAAACATCTCTCTAAGCAGAAATGGCCTCCATTCTGGTCACTGTGCAGGGGGTCACGTCAGGCGCATTTCTCCTCCAACAAAAGGAATGGAGGGCTTTGCAAACTTGTTAAAATGAGGGATTTCTTTCTTTTTTTCTTTCTTTTTTCTTTATTATTGTTTTTGTTCGGCTTGGTGTTACTGCTTACCCGGTTCTCATAAATCAGAAGTATACTTACAAACTAATCTTTCTGTGCGATTTTTGCAGTGTAGGAAAACCCTCAGAATAGGAAAAGTTTCTGTTGACAAAATTCCAAGGAGTGAACTAGGAACTACAGCCGGTACTTACACTGAATTTCTGGAAATGTAATCACATGTGGAAGTCAATATTAGAATCTGTAGGGATACAGACTTCAACTCTTTGACTTCAATGTTCATATTATATTGAAAAACGGTCACATACACTGTACTTCTAACTACCTGCCAATATCCATTTCCCCTTCTCCCTCAGTAATTTCATCCTCTGATTTTTAGCTTGGCTCACAGTTTCCCCTCACAAAGATTATATTTCCCAGCACCCATCATAAGTAGATGTGGACATGTGCCTAAATTCTGACCAATGGACTATCTGGAAGTTGTGTATGTACTTTAATAGTGTTTTGAGGAGAAGAGTATGTCCTTACTCCCCTTCTTCCCCTACTCTCCAAGCATCCACTCTCTTCTTCCTGCTGGGTGCAAAGAGGGTATAATGGCTGGAATTCAGCAGCCTTCTTCAACCATGAGATGCCCTCAAGATAAAGCCATAGGGGACCTCACCAGCCTTGAACTAACAACCCGCAAAATTCTGAAACGGAAAGAACGTCCCACTTTGTGTTTACTACTTTAAGTTTTCCTCTTTTTTTTCTATTACTTCTACTAAATCTTATCCTAACATGTATAGTGACCAGAGACTAATAGTATTATCTCTTTCCCATTGATCTATTTAGAAAACTTAACAAGGGCAAAAATATTAAAATCTTTAGCAAAATGCCTAGCGCAGACTAGGATCTCTGAACATGCCAGTGAAATAGTTTGTTGACTACTTCCAAAAACATGCTAATTCAATAAACAATAATCAGAATAAAAAAAAAATAATCAGAATCACTACTTAAACAAAAAGATAATCAGTCTAAAAGGCCATATTGGACACAATCTAAATAAGTACTTGTGTTAGTCTGAAATTCCAAAATGTGCTGTGAGTTCATAGAGATTAGGGTGATTTAGGAAAAGACAAAAAAGACTGTCCTGGTCTATGTGATACTCCTTTGTAGTCACTGAACTGTTAAGTTGGATTTTCCTGCCCCTGGGCAAGTTCATGGCCTCTCCAACGTAGGCGGGATCCTTCCCACTGGAGTAAGCATGAGGGGATGTAAAACTCTGGGTCTTGTTTAAGAGAAATTCCTAATTCCAGGTGAGTCAAGGGGGGGGAAAACATACTTCTGGAAGCATTCAAAGCATACTAAAAATATTTTAAGCCAAAGGACTATTTCTATAAGTAGAGACAAACAAGCTCTGTCTTAATCATGGTTGTGACATATACATCTTTTGCTAACTGCATAAAAATTGGGGATCTTTCCATTCATCAGGGAAAAACTGTATGCCAGGGTGATTCATCATTCCGTTCACTCAATAGGTATTTATTGAGTATGTACTATGTATCTAGCACTGTGGGGTGGTATTGATGTGGGGATAAATAAGCAAGACAGATAACACCTTTCTCCTTACAGAGCAAATACTCCACTGGGAGGAAGACAATAAGAACAAAACAAAATAATACACTTCAAATACCAAGATCATTGTTGGACAGGAATGGAGATACTTTTGTCTATTGGCCATCACTAGGTCTAGCTGTCATTACTTTCTAGGAATTCTTTATCAGAAGGGTGGAAGCCTGGCTGTCATCCCTGCCTCATCCCTGGCTTTCGATGCACGACTAGGCAGATGGCTTGCCAAGTTACAGAAATGGTAAGGCATGGGTGCTCCCGCCATATAATCCTTGGTAATTCCACTCTACTCTGCTGTCTCCAGACACAAAGAGATTGAAATTTAGAATCTTTTCATTTACAAAGAATTTGGTTTCAATAATGTCTGTGATTCCTGCTTCCAGTGGTGGAAGAGTGGACTCGGAGAGTCTTTGGGACTATGTCTCCACCGGGCCCCAGTTAGGTCTTCGTAAAAGAACAGTCATGTTCTCAAATCTTAGGACTGCTGCAGCTTCTCCCAGTGGTATTCTGATGAAGAGTTTCTGGAAGTCTTAGTCTCTGCTATAGAGAGAGGACTAGAGCAGAACAGAACATGAGCAACTTACCTAGGAACTGAGCAGCCATGGCTAGTGGGGTCCTGGCCTGCGGGGCTGGTGGAAGAACTTAAGGATCCCCAATGGGTTCCGTTGTGTACAGAATGGAACACACACATCGTTCAGCTTGGTGTGTTTTCACCAAAGAGCCGCACCTTCACAGAACTGCCCAGCAGTTGAAGATTCGGAATGCTGTGTCCTCACTCCCTGTCGGCCTATGGGCAGCCTCACCCTTCAACCATCCTTCTGATGAACGATTGCGCAGATTGGTTGTGTTGGAATTAGTAGACACCATCGGTTTCCAAACTGGTGCCGACTCACACTTTCAAAGGCGATATGTGAGCCTTCTAGTCACTCCACATGTTCACAAACACGTATTTTAAATACTGCACTGGATGTGTTGTGGTAAGTCATTATAATTCTGATCTGCTTTTCTTTTTATGCCTAATGAGATTGTACCTTTTCGTAGGTTTCATAGCCAATTGTTAGGCTTTTGGTGAGCCGTGGGTATTTAAGTTTCTTACCCATCTTGAATGAGGCTCTCAGTCTTTGTCTTAGTGAAGTTAAGAAGTTATATGTGAGAGTGCATCAAATATGTGTATCTCAGATGTGTCCTCCCCCTCTGTGGCTGGCCTTCCTTTCCTCTTCACAACCTCCTTTGAGGAACAGAAGTGTGTTTCATGTTGCTTCAGTGTTCCCAGCTGCAACATGAAGAGATCAATATGTTCTTGCTTTGAACTCTGTAAATATGACAGCAGTTCATCTTAGAATCCTTATAACGTATTTTCAGATACTTTTTAAGAAAAATCTCCAAAATAAATGAAGATTTTTCTTAACCTGAATCCTACTTTAGGTCCTACTTTAGGTCCTACTTTAGAAATGGTATTTCTTCTGATGTCTTACTCAGATGCCCTCTCTCTGTTGTTGGTGTTTAAGTAAAGAAGGCTATTTGGGCAGTTTTTCTTTCCTAAAATAATGTAGAACATTTTTAAGGTGTAAAGCTTGGCAAGGGTTATTTTATGCAATAGCTACAGGAGTCAGAACTACCCCAATTGTCCTTACAATACATCTTGTTGTTTGTATTTTTAAGTTATTTATTTAGCTACATAAATCATAGCATAGGCATTATTTGTCTCTTGAGTAAGTTTTATCATAAACTCTTAAAAGTAGATGTATGGCAAGGGCAATTTAATGTTTGTTTGGATTTTTGCAGACTCTCAGCAGGTTTAAGAATCTGGAAATATTTTTTAGAACTTTTCTGAGGGTAAAAAAAAAAGAAAACAACTTTTATAGCTCTGCAAAATAGGATTCTTTGCCTACTAAGAGACGTTCTTCAACCCCCCCTGCAGCTTCCATAAAACACTTTATTTAGATGCATTTTGCATTTTCAATACATTCAATCTTCAGGGATATAGTTTATTTGCATAAAATATATTTTTACTTTAAACTGTGTTTTGTATATTGTGTTTTATATCGTTTTACAGGATGTTCTAAGGTAAGTCTTTAACTTCATATAGTCTTGTACAAATTTATCAGGGCTTTGAGTGTGAATAGTTTCCAGTTTTTCCATGTCAGGAAAAACCCTTGAAGACAAATTAGTCTTTGGGTGAGAGATCTGTGTGTGATCCAGTGTAATATGAACAACATATATTTCTATGTCTTCCTAATTACAGGTCTGAAAGATACACAGATGTATCCTGTCCCATGTTAGAAGTACATCGCCCTAGGAAATTGTCTCTATGTTTTCCTTGAGGCTTTTTGTAGCTTGGATAAAGAGCCATCCTTTGAGTGCTGGCATTGTCCTAAGTGGAGAGTTTCAGTGGGGCCTCTGGAATCTCTGTCAACAGTTGCAATTCAGATAATATAAACAAAGCATTATCATTGGTATTCTCTGAGCAACCGGATGGGAGAGTTTCACAGGACAATACTGATCTTTTGCTTTATATAATTCTCTAGGTTTGTTTTCCCCGCTATTTTTTATTATTTTAAAAACATTTTTAAAATTTAGAGTAATTCTTTATAATCATTATATAAGAAAATTAGTTGCTAATTGGGTCCTTCATAGACCTGCAGGTATTTCACACTCACTAGATGCAATTATGCTAAGGAGCTATTTATTTGAATTGCGTATTTAAAATGCAGTCAAAACACAGCCATGATTGAAGGCATACTGTGAAACTCCACTAAATACTTCTTTCAACAGGTTGGAAGCTGCTAGAAGTAGCCTTAAGGGTATATTAAGGAGTTGGGTGGCTGTCTGCCAGCACTGGGAGGTGACCACAGGGCTCCAGGACAATCCCAATCCCTCCAGCTGGAAGCCAAAGTCACACTCTCCTTCTATATTTCTGCCATCCCTGGAAGGGGAGCCCCTTGCTACACACAGTCAAGCATAAAAACTACCCAAAGTGAGGGGCAGGCTGGCGGAGGGCCATAGCCTTTTTGGAAAAACATGGGGTAGGCTGGCACATTTCCCCTCGGTGGTCAGGTGAAGACCCACCTGGCAGTGTCTGTGCAGCTGGCTGCAAGTGTACTGCTGGTGTGACATGACGGGAGCCTGTGCCTCCCCTGAGTAAGGCAGCCAGGGTCACTGACTGGAGACCGGCACCCAGGCCAGTCCATTCTGAAGGGTCAGGGCAGTGAGTGGGGCAATGCATACAGCAGCTTCCTTTTTCTGTCCAAAAGGAGACAAGTCAGCATTTCTTCACATTTCCACATGACACTCCTGTGTGTCTCTGTATCGGGCCCTGCCTTGGGAAGGCTCTTCTTCACCGAAGCGAGACCCATGAAGGCAAAAGGACCTCCTTGTGTCACTCCTCATCCATCTACCTTGCTCAGCACAGACACTTGGGCTCACAGAGCACAAGCTTTGGATTTGGGCTCAGGAGCTGGGATGGAGAGGGTATATATGTATATACATATATATATATATATATATATATATATATATATATATATAGAGAGAGAGAGAGAGAGAGAGAGAGAGAGAGAAAATTTTATTTAAATATTTAATATGATATATAAATATACAAAAGCCACATATATAAATATATAAAGTACGTATTAAGTAATGTGCTGCCATTTGCAACAATATGGATGGACCTAGAGCACATAATGCTGAGTGAAATAAGTCCATCAGAGACAGAAAAATACTGTAGGATTTCACCTATTTGTGGAATAAAAAAAAATGAACAAAATAAAAAAAAAAAAAAGGGAAAAACGAAGCAAGAAAACCGGACTCTTAAATAGAGAAAAAACTGGATGGGGGGGGGGGGGATGGGGAAAATAGATGGAGTGCCCGTAAATGCATGGAAGCGTTGAATCACTATGTTGTACACCTGAAACTATCATAATACTGTGTGTTAATTATGCTTGAATAAATAAATGCATATCTAAATTATGTATATTAATATAGAATATATATAATTTTTTAGCATCCTCTCGGAATCGGACTCCACGTCCCCCTCCTCGTCTGACCCGCAAGTTCTGAGCCTGCCTGCCACTCGGCAGAGGTCAGCTCTCCGACAACAGTGAGTCCCGCTCTGTCCTGCTGCCGTGTCCCCCCCACCCCCCTTCTCTGCAAATGCCCTTTCCTCTCACTGCTGACAAAGGGACCACCGCAGGCTGGTGCTGAAAGGGAGTGGCGTCCCCCAGGGTTCCGGGAGCACACCCCTCCTCGGCTCGCTCCCCGGAGGGCTCCTCACCCCGGGATGCACAGGTTCGCGGCCCTCGGAGCACCCGCCTAGGCCCAGACTGGCAACCCCGAGGCTGTCGGGCCTCCAGAGGGAGGCTCCGGACAGCTCCGTCCTGCACGCCCCGGGCGCCCCGGGACCTGGCCGGGAAGCCCGGGAGCCCGGAGCCCGCGGGCCGGGGTGCGGGCGGCGGCCTGCAGGGGGCACGCGCGCTCCACCGCCCCCGCTGCCGGGGCTCCGCGGTTGGACCCCGCTCTCAATGGGCCTTTATCAGCCGCCGGCTGCTCGGTGGCTGCGGCCCTGGGAGGAGGCGGATCCCGCGCCCCGGACGGTGCAAGCTGCAGCCCAGAGCCCCGAGCGAGCGCGTCCAGGAGGAGCGGGCGCGCCCTCCCCGCCGGGCCGGGCCCCCCACCCAGGTGGATGGCGAGGGCACGTCCTCCCCCTGGGCCCCGTGCTGGCAGCCCCCGCCGCGGGGACACTCGGAGGCCCACCGTGCACGGCTCCTGGAAGGGCCTTCGGCTAACGGGCTACGTGCACAAGCGGGTGGCCCTGATGAGCGGAGACGGGGGTGCTGGGCCCCACGCTGCATGGCGAAGCCAGGGTCCGGGGCACGCGGCAGGTGTCACAGGACAGCACCGTGCGCCCTGGAAAGAGAGGCCTGTGAGCGCGGCCCGGACGTTGGGCGAGTGCAGGCCCGTCCACAGCTCACCGATGGCACCGCCGGTCGGACACTCGGTGCGGAGCCGCGCGGCTCCAGGCTCTGCTCCCGGCAGGGACCCGCCCACGTGCAGCCTTGGACCGAGGGGTCGGGAGGGGTCGGGCCGACGTGCAGAGGCCGTCCTTCCCGGTGGGGTTTCCGGACCCGGGGGACAGCTCTGTGAGGGTTTTATTGGTGGGACTATGGAAATACAGTATTGAAAGTGTTGTCAGTGGGCGTATATAATCGAAATCGACTTGATGACGTGATTGGAAAGCAGTATTTTCACCACCAGGTGATGGGCCCTGCCCTTCCCAACGATGACTCTTGGAAATGTTTGTGATTAGGTCTGCTCCGTGCCTTTTGTGAGCCTCGCACACAGAGGTGAGTTTACCCATCCTTAAATGGGATGGAAGACACTTTGGGAATGTCTCCTAAAGGTGGTTGTGAAAACATGCCTCCTTTCTCAGTTTTTAAACAGAGATGACCACGGTGGCTGGGAGCAGTGAGTGGGGAGCCCGGGGAAGGCTGGAGATGTCAGGGAGCTACAGAACCCAGGTGAGAACCCAAATCCTTCCTGCCAAGCTGCCCTACTAGAAGGGGTGAGGATATCCCGACATCCACTGTTTGGGATAGAACTGTTGAAAGAGTTCTGAAATCTCCTTTGCTGTGCCTACATGTGTGACCCTATGTCCTGAGTTCTCTCTCATCTTGGCTAATCCCAATGGAGTGTCAATCCAAGGCTTCCCAAAGTCAAGTCTCTCAAGAGAAGTGACCCTACAAGACTGCTTGTCACTGCTCCCAAAGTCAAGTCTCTCAAGAGAAGTGACCCTACAAGACGGTGGAAGGAGACTGTTTATCTACTCTTCAGTCTGAAATCATGAATCAGAAGGGGTTATGGTCAGAAAAGAGTGAACAAAGAGTGGTAAATTTGTGGGACAGAAATAAGACTTGGGCAAAGACACTCACATCTCTACCCGATTCTCAAACTAACTGTACTGTTGAGAGAAAAGAATGTTCAAGAAATGTCTCTTCCTGTGGAAGGTTGGGGTGGGGCTGCCAGCCAGTGAGAGAATGACGGGCATCCAGGGCTGAGGTACTGGGGGACTGGGCCGGGGGGGCTGTGGAAAGAACCAGGAGTAGGTATTGTCACAGATTTTTTACAGGTAATATTGATGGCAGACCCATAAACTCTATAATTAATCTTGTAACTTGGTTTACTAAGCAAGCGAGTAATAAGAACATCTTTACCTACATCTTCGTACTAGTTCTTTCCCATAGGCCTCTGAGCGCATGCTACAAAGGAGGGAAGGCAGATCATATTGAAGAATTGCCCATGTAGGTCATCTGGATACACTCTGATCTCTGCTTTACTGCGGCAGGGTCCGTAACTGGTCATGTAGACAGCCCGCCCGGGCAGAGGGAAATATGACCAGGGCCGTGCCCTGTGTGTCCAAGACTTCATGGTGAAACCCTGATGTTGTGGGGTTCGCAGCTGTAGACTGGGCTGACTCTGATCAGCAGAAATAGGATTCTCTGCCCAGTGGCCAAGCCCCGTCATAGAAAGTGACCCCTTTACTGTGTCTAATCGACAAATTGACACTTGAACGAAATGCCTGCACCTGGAAAAGTTTCTTTATACTTTTCATAATCTGTGGAATCATTGATTCTAAGGACACTCTCTATATCATAGTGACATTCTTTTCTCAACCTAATGGTTTGTTTTATTATCTGGGAGGTATCTCGATTGAACGCTGAGATGTTAACCCTCTGCGGCCTGGGAGCCTGCCGCTGAGTTCCGAGCCGGTCCATAAGAAGAATGCTATTTAAGTCATGAAAAGACAAAAAGACTTTTTTTTTTTTTGTAAAGTGTTACAAAAGATATAATATAGATATACAGATATAATATAATATAGATATATATCTATAATATAATCTATATATATCTATAATATAATATAGATAGATATAACATAGAGATAGAAATATCTAACTTTTGGTGGGAACTCAGGCAGTGCTGAATATGGACCATGACATGGGCAATAAGATATCACATGTTTGTAATGTATCTCCGGTCATTATATAATCCACTGGACAGATGGTTTGAAAATTTTAAAGTCCATGTGGAATCTTCAAAGGAATGTATTACTCTGCTTCTTAAAAAGTAATTAATAGTTAATAAAGGCTTGGAATTATTTTGCCACCACTTTGAAAACATTTCACCATAGGCAAAAATTGTTAATATTTTGAAGTACAAAAATGAAGAAGGAAAAATTGGAATGAAACAGGGGGCAAAGAAGGGAGACACGGCAAATACGACCCGGAAGACAAAATGCTCACGAGACAGCGATGTGGCTTCAGGAACAGGATGAAGTGGGGGACCCTCATGTGGCAAACACTCTCCTTCAGACCGTTGTTAACTCAGACATTGCAGGATAGTGACCAGGTCGCTATTGAATTTTTAATGAGGAAAGAGGCAAGCATTTCATCTTTGGAATGGAAACAAGCAAGCAGCAAAACCCAGAACCTATTGGCAGGTGTCTGTGCTTGATGCAAATGAACAGAAGGGGGTCCGCACGTCACTGGGGGCTGGTCCGGCTATAAAATCGCCTGGACAATGCCTGGACTTGGGTGTGCATCTTGAACACTCTGGCCGAGACGCAAATGGAGGGGCCCACCTCCACCTGGCATCGCTGGATGGTGCATCTGCCCCGTCAGGGTTTGAGTGTGGTCCCACACCTGTCAACAAACACTGTGCTAGAGGAATTGAGGTCTGAATCTGTACAGTTTCAGGTTTCGTTTCTTTCGATGGTGACTGGACCATCCATTACTTTGTCCCCACCGAGCAGTCGGCCCGGGCCCTGAATTAGCTTTAGGGTCACCGTACAAAGCAGCACAAACCGGGGCACTTTAAATAGTGGAAATTTATTGTCTCAGCAGCACTGCGCTACCTCTGAAGCCTCTGGGGAGAATCTGCTCCATGCCCTCCTTTCAGCTTCTTGGGGAGCCACCGATCCTTGGTGCTCCCTGGCTGATAGACATGCCACCCCAGTCTCTGCCTCACCTGCCAGGGCCCTCTGGGTCTCTGTCTCTGTCTGCTTACAAGGACACCAGTCACAGGGGATTCGGGCTCATCTGAATGACTTCATCTTGATTACACCTGCAAAGATCTCATTTCCAGAGAAGGTCACATTCGCAGGTACTGGGGCTTAGGAAAACAACAGGGCCCCATTGAGCATTGGCCTTGGGTAGCAACTCCCACATGGAAAAGAAGGAAGAGCTGCATTTCTGAGAATATAGACTCAAATCATGGTCTGGTCGCAGAGACAGTGGAGACCGTACCACCTCTGCAGCTGAGGAGCCCCATGGAGATTTGCAGGCTTGGCTTTGCTATAAATCTTTAAGGAGAAGTGTAGGCAATTTTCCTGCCAGGAGACCTGAAAGGAAAACTTTGGTGAGGCAGAAATAAACGTTCTAACCATAATATTGAATTACAGAGAAGACTAAAGCACAGAGAAAATCTTTAGTGCCATGACTATAATAAAAAAGAATAATTGACAATCAGAGAAGAAGCTTCCATCTTAGTCTCTGATGATGCAAAAAAGAAGTGAAAGTACTGCTTAACCAACTGTTAAATCAGCCCAAATTGTTTTTAATTATAGACCTCATCTCACAGCAACTCCAACTTTTTATTTCCAGTGTACCATACGGAGGAGAGAAGATGCTTTCTTCCCGTATGTTTTCATGCTATCAAACAACACACTTCATGGAAATTACCTTAAAGTCTCCAATTGAATATTCTTCTTTTTGAGTTGAGCTCTGAAATCATCCGTGAATTTCCAAGGGACTTTGAGTTAAATGTGAATAGAAACGGAACAGCCTCATGCTGGGAACTGGGGAGGGAAGTGATATACGACATGGATGGAGCAATAATCCCAGTCGTGAGACACTTTGGATTCGGCCTCCTCAGACGGATGAACATATACCACATTAATTTTCAAAGATGAGCTAGTGCCCGAGCCTTAGGATTCCATCCAGCCATTGAGCACAGCTGCACCAGGTCCTGGCTTTGTGCCAGGCACTGCTCTATCTGGTGGAGATCCATTGTGAACCAACAAAGATCTCTAGCCTATGGAGAATACGTTCTAGTCAAGCCAAAGAAAATAGATGTTAATCTATTAATTCAACAGGATTTTTTTCCTGTCCTTTGGATTTTTTTCATGTCCTTTGCATCACATGTTCAAATATGCCCAATCCCTACTGAGCGCAGCACCATGCAATGGAAACAGAAAGCCATGAGGAGCCTCGAACTAAGGCATACATGAAAACCAATTGGCCCAAAGAGGGATCTGGTCAGAGAAACTGGAATAATCAGATATAAGGGACTAAGTGCCAAAGGAATCAACACTGTTGCTGGCTCTCAGGGGCCCAAGATCATGGAAGATGGCGGAGAGTAACAAAAAGTAACATTCAAATATTAGTCAAATGTAGCTAGGACTTGAAGATAGCTCAAGAGTATATTAACTCACCTATGTACCTTGCAAAACTCTGACCCGAAAATGAAAGCTTCCATAAAACAGAAACCCCAGTCACCACTTAAAAACATAGCTCTGACAATATTTTTGACAATGTTTTTAATTAAAAGCCATCTTGAAAAGAAGGAAGGGAAAGAGACCGTGGTCAGAGAGAGAAAAGGAGAAAGAGGAGAAGAAGGAGGAAAGGGAGCAGAGGGAGAAGAAGAAGGGGAGTAGGGGAAGAAGAAGAGGAGGAAAAGAAGAAATTTGAATTTAAGTTTTGTTAAGTTTAAATTTAACAAAAGTGAGAAATAGTCTTGTTGGGCCCTGTAAACAGATATAGGAAATGTGGGAAATGGCTTTATTAGGCAAAAAGAGAGATTCGCCATAAGGACAGATCTAAAAAAAGTGCAAATGTCCAGGGTCATGGCTGGAAATGAACTGTGTGTCTACTGTGGCAAGAAAACCAGAAACACAACAACCAGGTACCAGGTCACACCATAAGTGGCTCAAGCATGAACCTTTGAGATCTTTGAGGAACATGATCCCAAGTTACCAACTCAAGATCTGGTTCTGAATAAGTTAAAAAAAAAAAAAAAAAAAAAAAAAAAAAAGGAGTCCTTGCTCTTTCTTATTTCAGGGTTTCTAAACTCAGCACTAGAACCACTGTGGGCCAAATCATTCTTAGTCATGGTGCAGTTCTGTGCATTGTAGGATGTTTAGTAGTATCCCTGAACCCTACTCCCGGGTGCCAATGACAAACACCCCGTCCCCAATCATGATAATCGACAATGTCCCAGATGCTGGGAATGTGTCCCTTCGTGGCAAAATCAAAATCACTCCTGGCTGGGGACTCATGCATTACACAACCATGCCCAATGCTTTGGGGGTTAAGGAATCTACATGTGTTGTAAGGACACTTGCACAATACAGAAAAAGAATGTAACGTATAATCCTGACTTACACGTAAGTGCTTTTAATAATTTGGCAGATTTTCTTCCAGTTATTTTTCTATGCCTGTATTGTACAAAAAAGGATACCCTGGAAGAGTTATGTTTTTCAATCAATATTACAAGAGGAATAATTTCCAAAGTAATACATATTTTGCTAATATGATGGTTTTTATGATTCCTGAACTTTCCATTATGACTGTTAATTTAACTAGAAATCCCATAATCTTTGAAATTAGGTTGTTTTTGATGTTCATTCTTATACTATTATTCATTGACATAATCCTATATTTATTCTTTTGTGCTTTGCATATCTTTATTTCCTTAGGGAAAAAATCTTAGAAAAACATTTATGGGTTAAAAGGTGTTCCCATTTTTAAATTTCAATATACATTTTGGCAAATCACGTTCCCGAAATTCCGTGCCTGATTCAAATCCTGCCAGAAATGAAGCAAGTGCCAATGTTACTGAAACCATGACCATGTGGCCTCAATTGTGATTTGTATTTAAATTATCCAAAGTAGTAGGTAGAGGGAAGCTTCTTTCAGGGCTTGGAAGCACAGGTTCCTGATTACTGTTGACCCCCAGTCGTTTACACACCACTGATAGTGAAGCTTCAAAGGGCCATTCTCACTGACAGCTCTTCTTCCAAGAAATGCTCAATGCTAGGACTGAGGCCAGTGTTCAGTAGAAAGGAGGAAATACATTTTTCCAATAAGGAGAAGAAAATAGGCACAGAGAAGCCTCAGGGAAATGAAACACGGAAAATGAAATGTAAAGAATGAGAATGATGACCATGGGGAAGAACACCATCACCAGTGGCAGAGGAAAGACTCCACCCTACAGATTTGAGCATTCTGAGGAACATTTTACTTAAATATTTGTCTGATTTATTGATTTGCTTGATGAAAGTACAATATATGTGCATATCCAAGGGAAGTGAGAGGGTGTGTTATAAATACAGAAATTTTCTCTGGCCTGCTGAGTTGGATTTTAATTAAAAGAGAAAATGAGCCACATGAAGTCATCTTTTTAGATTGACCCCAGCTCAGCCAAGAATGTTTATGAAAATGCATTATAAGTAGCTGCTCACTGCCCTGGGTGCCCAAGTTTGCCTCTCCCTTGGGCACTGGCATGTGCAGTTGTCACGGGTAGTTGGCAGGTAGAGAGTATATGATCCAAGGGTCTTTAGGGAGGAGGAATGAAGCTGTCCCCCGTCTGGTCCAGGTGAGAATCTCATAAGTGGAGCAGTGTGCATGGATCAGGTCAATTCAGACTGTTGTTTGTGTTGGAACAGGGTCGGGCACATGTGATGAACACCTTGCCTTGATGCGAGGACTGTGTACCCACGGGGCACGTTTGGATCCTGCATGGTGCGTGCTTAAGGCTGGAATATACCCCACCACCACCTCCTTGACTTGGCAGTCAAGCTTGGGAAGCCAGGCAGCACAAGCTGAGCCTGGAGCGCAGAGGTTCTCAGGGGTCAGTGTAGGTGACAGCCTTAAGTGAGCAAATGAGCAACGTGATGGACAAACACCTGCCAGGAGCCACAGATGCAGAAGTGAGTCCAAGCCACAAGCTCTGTGTCTTCTTTCTCTGCCTCGTCTTTGAAATTGGAAGAGTTAGGTGTGACTCCAGGGTTCTGGGGAGAACTGGGAGTGGGGCGGAGGTCTCAGAAGGAGGTACTGAATTTCTTGATAATTTGCAGGAAAAATGTCAAACTTGATGGAAGAAGCTGACACCTGTTGTAAAGGTGTATGTTTTCATCATCATATGTGTGAACATGTGTGTGAGTGTGGGTCTGTGTGTGTACAGAGTGGGTTGGATAGATAAACTATTGGTGCATGGTTATGAAGCGTGCAGAGAAGAAAGGGATGATCCACTCAGGTCAATCTGGCTGTGGTTTCACCGTGAGATATGGCTGGGGTGATCTGCGAGATCACTTATTACCCTGAAGCTGAGACAATATTGCAGCCCTGCTCTCCTGTTACAGAAGGGAGAAAGTTATAGACTCATTAAACTGGTGAGCCTTTGCTTGATGAAGAGCCTGGCGCAGAGCTTATTTTCTGCTTCTCTGCATCCACAGTCCATCAACCGTGGTAGCCAAGCACTGGAACCGATTTTGTGGTTGGTTGGGTCATGGTGATCTATGGTGCTTAGGACCGGGAGTCGTTTCTGAGCTCACAGAAATCCCGAGGTGGAGAAGAAAGCCCCTGGGATTGGATCGGACCCCATGTTCACACCTTTGGGACGCAGTGGGGGAAGAGTCCATTGTTGATCTGGTTCCGCTCACCTGGAGAGCACACACAATCCTCCTCGGAGAGGCAACCCTTGAACCTACAAAAGCAACTGCTCTGTTCCCCAGAGAAACGCTCCCATTTATCGTGCTAAACAGACCGAGTTCTCTGCCATATGTGTACAATGCATATAGATACATTTATGTAGGTAAAAAAAAATCCATTGAGTTGAATTTTAGGGCAGTGGGAATGTGTCTTTATTGTGGGTCTGTATGATTGCACATTTCCTTCTCCCCAGAAAACTGAACGGCCAACACTATTATCCTGCTGTAGGAGTCCAAGCTCAAGGAGGTTGACCCCATCCATCTGGGTGACCTGAGGGAGCTTCAGGAAGGCTTCACAACCAGGTATCCAGGTGCTGAAGAGTATGTCTTCCCTTCCCACATTACAGAGCCCATTGTACCTTACTTTTAGTGTCACTTTTTCCTAAATGCCTTTCCTTTTTTTTTTCTTTTTTTAAAAAATTCCTAAATGTCTTTCAGTTTGACTTTTCAAATGCACTGTTAAAATGAGCATGAGTAGGTGTATTAAAGAAAAGGGAGCACCCATGGGATGTTTTCATTGTCCCTTGAAGCCCAGGATGGCCGGTTCATTGTGACATAGACACCTCTCTCCTGCTGCATTGGCCTGTGCCTGTAAAGTGGCCTCACGTTGTGGCAACCTGGAGGCTGTCCCTTGCCCTGTCACCCTCGTTGTTTGGCAGTCTCTGCCTTTCTGGTCTTGACCATTGAAGGTGTCCATCTGCCCTGGTTGTAATGTTCAGTGATGCTGTGGAGGCAGTCATCTGTGTAGCTCCACTCGCATTGTGAGAGGACCCCCTGTGAGCCATCAGTGGATACATCAGGGCAAACTGTTATCATGCCGGCTCCAAGTTGAAAGAACCTCTTTAAATGGGGGAAAAAAAAATCAATGACATGATTTTCTGTTGTTCATTTAACCCTAGATTAAAAGTTGTAATGATATGCCTCCTAAATTGATAGTGGAATTATATGTATATTCAAGGTGATTGATTCTATGAAATCGATCATCGGTTCTCATTCAGGGTGACTTTGCCCCCCCGGGGAACATCCAGCAATGACTGGGATGAGGGAATCTACCAGCATCTAGCAGGTAAACTCCCTACAGTACACAGGATAGAACTGGCCAGATAATTATCCAGCCCCAATGCCAGGGTTCTAAGACTGGGACATCTAGGTATAGATAAAAAGTTAGAAAGTCTGGTTATATACTGATACATACAGCCAGTTTGGTACTTTTGACAGCATCAGAAAAAGATTAGATTAGATTTCATCTCACACAGGACAAAACACTGAGACTGGTATAATTGGAGAGAACAATGTTAACATCTGTGATGTGTTAATTTCACATTTCTGAATCGATTGCTTCACGTCCCTTGGTTAAACTTTCAAAACAACAATTTCACCTGGTTTCCTCTACGGATGTGAAAATACCTGAAAGCTCTGTGTCATGTGGAAAATACCTAACTATTTCATTTTGCTGTTGATTTTGATCTGGGACACTGGAGTTACAACATGAAGGTCTGTGAGTCAGAAAGCAGTTGTACTGGAGCTGCCAGCTGGGTGGACTGGAAGGATGGTCCCACATTAAGACCACGGCACAGAAAGCAAGTGGTTTCCACCTTGTCTTAGCAAGGTCTCCACAGGCAATGAGGGTGACATTTTACACTATTAACTACCAGGCAGGACATATTTCGGTATTAGAACACATATCCAAGTGACAGATGAAAAGCATTTAAGAATATTAACTGATTGATTTCATGACTGACTGATCTGCCCTTCCTTCCTCCCATGATACCTACTAGGAAGTGTTTTGTGGGTAAGGATTTTTGCTCAAGAGTCTTCCATTCTTTGAAGATGATGGAAAACAAACTGACCCAATGACACAATGAAAGATAACTTCTCTGACTTAAATCCAGACTATTTTTTCCCATCTACTAAAGTGAGCAACAACTTCCAAAAGCAATTATGGAATGCATAAACTTCAGGGAAATCCAAATGTACCAAAAAGCTTGAAAGGTTATAAAATCAGCTGAGTTGTTTATGAACATCATGACCCAGAGTACAGAACATTCATTCTCTCAACCAAGAAAACACACGTGACAGAGGAGAGTCAAATTAGAAGTGTTTAGGAAAATTGGCCTTCCTGGCCAAAGTGAAATATTTTGGAAACACAAGACATTGTTCGGCGCTTCCAAGAAGACTCAACAAATTGATGTAACCAGATGAATCTGTCGGCTTTCTCGTCCCAGTCTTCGCCTACTTAGATTTTCAAAACTGAGATATGAACTAAAAGATATTCTATAGGCATACAGAGAATGGAGGGTGGCAGAGAGGGGACAGGGTGGGGGGACAAGGAGGAGAAGGAAGAGAAGAAATGAAAGAGGGAAGGAAGGTAGGGACGAAAGGAGGAAGGCAGGCTGGGAGGAAGGAGATTCCAGACTAAAGGAAATGTTTATGTTAATATGCTCCTTCATAATCTTTAGAAGATGACTTTACTAAGGCAGATCAGAAAATCCTACGTGTGATTTGGTTCATTAGTGCATGAATCAGAACATGCTGTGGTAGGGGGCTGTCAGTTAAATAAGGCAATGAGCAAAAGCTTCACATTCAGTGCTATGGCCAAGTGTTTTTGAGCTCCTACCACGTTCAGTCCCCCGTGACATCATCAAGGAGGACTGACAACTCACAAACATCAGAGGACCAAAGATGCACTCAGACCCTTCCTTCATTCAAGTTATTTGGAAGGTGATGGAAGACCCCTGATTAAATGTATAATGTTTCCATCAAGGACCCTCAGTCATGCATTCATTTCCCAAACCCAAGATTAGGAAGTGGTTGCATTATTTGTTTCAAAATTTGAACCTCAAAACATGGATGATGCTATTTCCTAGGTGCAATGTTCTGGAATCCTGGAAATGGCTGGTCAACACTCTGGAGAAGCTGCTCCTTGTCTCATTCCTTT
The DNA here is from genome assembly GCF_003254725.2 of Canis lupus dingo. Lineage (NCBI taxonomy): Eukaryota > Metazoa > Chordata > Mammalia > Carnivora > Canidae > Canis > Canis lupus. Next base: position 8,993,671 of record NC_064276.1, read on the forward strand.
GGGGAACAGACATAGGGCTTATGGATAATTTATAATGCATAGTTAGTGCCCTCTTGCTTTGAAGGGAAAAACATAAATGAGGCTTTTAAGGCTCCATCCATATGATCCTCATGATGAAAAGTTTTTGATCTCTCCATGCCACTGATGTGGCTTGGTGCAAACAATTCAGGGAATCTGAGTCCATCCCCCTTGAGAGTGAGCCTGTTAAGGTTTACCTGAAGCTTTATTTAGACCAGTTTGGCTATAAATGAAGAGAAAAAGTCTAAGTCATGATTGTCAGATCTATGAGTATCATATTTCACAACAGTTTTCCAAATGTTTATAAAAAATAACATTCAAATTGTCTCAGAAGTTTCACTTATGGTTTACTATTTCTCTGTTATATAATATTCGTGAAAGTGATTTAGTACCATACCCTCAAGAAATACCTTGAGAGTTTTATCATTTAGGGAACATTTAAACTAAGCACAAATGTTAAGTGTTAATGCAACAACCCAGCACACAGTTCTAATTAAAATAAACTTAGAGTCAGTGATTGGATCTATTAAGCTAGACACTGATAGATGGAGCTGCTGAATCCTAAGGTTTGGAAAAGGTTAATATAATAAAAATCAACGTCTTATCAAGGTTTTAAGTATACCTTTAATATTTTTTTTGTAATGTATAGTCCAAAATATTTTAAGCTGTGTAAAATAGTAAAAATAAAAATATTTGGAATGAAGATAAGAAAAGCAGAATCTGTGATGTGAATGACTTCATCTGCTGGTGGGGAAATCTCAAATAACTAACTTCAGCAGAATTTAGCATAAATCTTAGTAAAACAGAATGTAACTGATATTTATATGTAAATATGCCATAATTGAATACTTTCATTAATTTATATATTTTTGATGAATAACCAAACTTAGGTAATTCCCTAATCAAAAGTAACCTGTCTCCATAGAGCTCAAGCACCAAATTTCAGTAAATATCTCAGGAACATCTTTTTGCATCCACATATGAAGCAGGTAATGAGCAGGGCTCTGTGTGGAACCCTAAGGGATCTGATTACATCCCAAAATACTTCCAGGTATAATAAATGTGTACTTGCACAGCACTTTTCTGTAAATTGGGAAGAAAGTTAAAGAAGTCCTACTTTGCTGTTGACAATATTAAGTCAAATAAGAGGACATACTTCCTACTACATGAGGACATATAGAAGGCCCGAGGTCACTGTGTAATCTTCAGGCATTATAAGAAGACCAATCTCTTTGCAATCCTGAAAATAATTTTCTTCTTTAAGAGACCAAAAATCATTTGCTTTAGTTAACCGAAGTACAGAATTACTGAGACAGTCCTCTACAGTGAATAAAAGTCAGATTTTAACCTTTAGAAAAATCACCTCTAGAAGCAAGAGCTTTGAATCCAGGAAGAATGCAGAGGGTCAAGTTTGTGGGGCAGAGTGACAGAGGGGACAGAGCTGCCCGTAAAAGATGGGCAGACAGTCTTGGTCTAAGGAGAAAAACCGCAATGTCTCAGATGGAGAGTACTCTGGATGTAACTAATGACACAGTAGATATTGCAGAAGACAATACTAGTGAACTGAAAGATACAGGGACAGAAAAAATTTAAAACAAGGCTTACAGAGGGCAAAAAAGAGATTAAACAAAGTGTGATTCAGCTGTGGGATGGATTCAAACAGACTAATATGGGTATAATTGGAGTCTTCAAAGGAGGGAGAGTCAGAAAAAGAATCTTTGAAGAATATTGGCCATACATTTTCAAAAATTGGTTAAAGTATAAACCACAGAAGTATAATTTGATAAAAGCTAGGAACCAACAGATGTTAAAAGAGTCCCAAGTATAAGAAGCATGAATAAATGATACCAAGTCTCTTCCTAATCAAATTAATATATATATATATATATATATATATATATATATATATATATATCATCTATTCTGTGTAGCAAATCACCCCAGCATGTAGTGACTTGAAACATTTGTTAGCATGTCAGATTCGTCAGGGTCAGGATTCCGGGCAAGGCTTAGCTGGCTTCCTCTGACTCAGCCTCCAGGAGGGCTGTAATTATGGTGCTGCCTAGGACTGCAATAAGCTCAAAGATGAACTGGGGAGAGTGTGTTTTTAAATTCATTCACACCGTGGCTGGTGGAAGACTTTGGGTCCTCAAGAGTAATTGGCTGAAAACATCCCTTGGGACTCTCCATAGCTTAGCCCATCACATACAGCTGAATAGAGTTTGGATGCTTTTTCAAACTCTATGAAGGTTTTCGTACCTGTTCATCCTGCAACCAGGAGAAGAATTCAAATTCTCTCCTTTTTGAGAATAAGATACTCTTCAGGGGGTGGGGAGAATAATAGGGTTAATTCCCTGCGAAGGACTCTGAGAAAGTGTTTTCCCTGTGACCAGAAGTCTGGGTGGATAACAGAGGGATCTAGGAGCAGAGGTGACTTGCTCCTGCTTCCTGGAGCTCAGGGTAGGGTAACTCTTGCACGTGAGTCCCGCGTGCCCTGTGGAATGGAGGCAGAGACAGAAACAGGCGAGTGGTTGGGGACAAGCAGGTGCAAGGCATAGCCCACATCTCCTCTCCAGTAGCTCTGAATAATGTTGGGGCCACCCTGAGAATTCCCCACCCCTTCCAGAGTGTGAACGTGCCCTAGAGAGGATGGCCATGGGCCGCGTTAGGAAAGCACATAGCTTCAGGGTGACAGGGTGGCTTCTGGGGTCCAAGGGCAGAGTCTGAATCTGCACTCCATCCTCTCCTCATTCTATGTGGCTGTAGGGATGTCAGCCACTCATCCCTCCTGCGCAGAGAGGGTAGCGATGGAGCTTGTCTCCCAGGTTTGGGATGTGGGCTGTAGGTTCTACTTCCCATCCAGCCATCAGAATGGGGCAGGCACACAGCAGTCATTCAGCAGCAGTGAAGCTTCTGGGCCTTTATTTCTGCACTCCAGAGTGGAATGCCCACAGCAGGGATAGAGGCCAGGGAGGTGGAGGCCAGTAGGGGTGACAGGAGACTGAGGGAAAGGCCTGTGTCACCTCTTCACTTGAGGATCTTCATTAAGTCCTGCTTGGATGGAGACGATGGGAGACGTGGATCTCTTTCTTCTCAAATGGACCTGTTTGAAAATGAACAAACTAAATTGTCCATCACTAGAATAGGTTTGCCTAGAAGTGACTAGATTAAATTTCTGTCTGAATTCTGGGGTTTGGTGGAACAATACGTTGAACTGCAAAAAACAAAGTTTATGTCTCACTACTCAGAGATACATGGCTTGTGAACACATACCCACTCCAGGGCCCGGGATGGTGCATAGAGAATCTGCAAGTGTGTGTTTCTATGGGTTCTGCCTTTAACCCCATCCAGAGCCACACACCAAACAGTTGTCACCTCTGGGCCTCTGATTTTGAAGCAGAAATGTGGACATTAGGTTCCAGTTGTCTGTTAGCGTCCTTCCCATTCACCTTCTGGATTTCTAAGCTTGTTTGATTAAAAAGGAAGTCACTTTAGGTGCATCATCTCCAGATCCAGGCTCCTGGTGGGGGAAACCTTCCCAGGCATACCCCCTGGGGGACCCTCACCTGCAGACCGGGGCCCCTGTGCTTTAGCAGAAGCTTGTTTATATGGGTCACTCTGATCCACTTGCCAAACATGCTGAGGGGACACGTGGGAGGTCAGATTTTCTGTCCTTCAGGGTCGCAGGAGAGAAGGTGAAATTTTAAAGGACTTGAGAGTGTCCTGTTCACCACCTCCAGGTTCGGCCAACAGAAGTGCATTTTCTGTGTCACACACACTTGTCACCCTGGGTTACTTCTTACAAATTAGTAGGAATGGGCTGGTGAACTGCATTTGTCTTCCTTAGAAAAGAACACAAATGTCCAAAGAGGCCCTCCGCAAGTGATTTTAAACCCTGCTGTCCCAACTACACACTTTCTGGACAATATTCACATCGTGGCCATCAGAGCACCCACCATGGAGTGCTCAAGTACAGCATGTAGGAGCCACGCCACCTTAAACGTCTAATGATCTAAAAGTAAACCTGAACCCAAATGAGGAATGATTGATTGTTTGTTCTGGGTTTTATCCAATTACACCTAATAAGATTTTCCATGAAGATAAAGAAAAATTCATTTCTCATTACGATCCTCAGCATAGGCGGCAATCACTGTGTGGTTCACGGGAAAGAGGATATTAGCACAGAGGCATTTACACGCACACTAATTTGCCGGGTCCCACAAAGCAGTGTGAGGTTAACCATTTGTGGCAATCTCCAAGCCGGCCTTAATTAAAAACAAGACATTAATATTATTTTTCAGAAGCAAAGCCACCTTCTGAATTTAATAAATGGGACACATCAGCTAATGGTTTAAGCGAAGAAGCTGGAGGTGAAGTGTTTTTGCAGACGGGCAGGCTGGAGATGTGACGATCTCTGAGGAAGGGCAGCCCACTGGGGTCCCTAGGGCACTGGTGGTCCCACCTCCCAGGTGAGAGAAATGTAGGAACAGGGAATGTCAGGGAGCAGTTCTGCTATTCTAGAAAATTCTAGAGAACAGACTCAGACACTCAGACTGATCTCTTTCCATCAGCCAACACAGATTTGACCAACACTGATATGTTTATGGGTTTGGAGGTGGGGAGCAAGGGATCGGGGTCCCAGGGTGGTGGGGTCCCAGGGTGCAGGCGGCCATCTCCTCACTATGTCTCCTGCCTCTCTCTCTCCCTCTTCTCACAGGGCCACATCCTGGGGGACCAGGCCCACAGGCTCATGGCCTCACCGAACTTGAGCACGCCCTCTCCCCTGCGGTCACGGGGCAGGCTCCCAGGCCTGCAATCTGGGGGGGGGGACACTGCTCGGTCTCGAGTCCATGCTGGGGCACACCTTGCATTTGCATCCCCAAGACCGTCAGTGCTTGCTGACCATGTGGCCGTCAGAGGGCACGCCTTCACATGGTGTGACAGCTCCCGCACCTGCTCCCGTCTTCCCGCACGTGTGGCTGGCATCTTGGACAAGCACGTCTGTCTCTTGGACCAATGTCTAAGTTAGATAGCTCTCATTATCTTCTCTGCAAGATGAGGTTTTACTTCAGATGAGCACAGTGTTGGCGATGTTTGCTGGAGCCACGTGGCTTTATATTATCTTGCAGGAACTATATAATTATACATTTATGTACATATTAAATGTATATTCCAGTGTATCCTATTGGAAAAAATCGGCCCCTCCAACTGCTGGCCTGGAGTTTATGCTCGAGGGGCACGGAGAGCACACAGTCCCGAAGAGCTGCAGAAAACAACCAGCAGGGGCTACAGGGTGAGGAACCAAGATTTGCATGCACAGGAGCTGATCACTAGGCCCCTTGCAAGTTGTGCTGCCGGGCACCCTAACCAAGTAGCCCTGAGACTCAGTATCTCCATCTGCAGAATGGGTCTAAAGAGCATGCATAGGGGGCGATTTGATGGACTGTCTTCTTGCATATGAAGCTAATCCCCATGCCCGCACACTCAGCAGCTTCCCACGATGTGTGTCTAAAGCTTCTCCAAGACACATGTGGCTTTCGACTGTGGCTGGGAAAATGGACGATAGGCCATTTTCTCACCTGTAAAAAAGGTCATTTACATAGTCTAGGTAAGAGCATTATGGGAGGGGAGAAGAAAAACTCATTTTCTTCTCATTCCTTTTAAACATCTAATAGCCTAATCTGACAAGGACTTAACTCTTCAGGCTTAAGCTGATTTCGGGGCCTCTTGTTGGTGAAGGAAAACTGTAGAGACTGTGAGCTTCTAATCACCTGACGGTGGTCTGTCTGCTGGGAGCTGTGATTCCATAGCAACCATTCAGGTTTCCTTGAAGGGTGCTTTCTAGGTTCTGTCTCCTGGGAGCCCCTGCCTGGGGCCAGGCTGGGGGTCTCCCATCCTGAGAAGCCCCACTCCTGCCCCAGGAGTATTTATATTTTCGATTACACGTGCAGACTTTAGCATAAGGTTCCACCAGACGGCTCGCTTGTGGAACACGGCCTGCCACCAGGCCTGTTGCAGGCGTGTGCACACACTCAGGGAGAGGTGGAGGCACACTCTGGGAGCGCTGCTCTGGCCCAGCTGTGCTGCACACTCTGTCCTGGCAGCAGGTGCCGTGGGCTTGTTCAGCATCAGGGATCCAAGGACAACGATTGCCCTGGTGCCTTCAGAAGTCTTGGAGAGAGCACTTTCCAAATATACTTTGCATTGATTATCGATCGGGAAAGATGAAGTCTGCAGCTGCATGACGTGTGAAGGCCAACGAGAGGATCAAGGCTCACCTTGTGTCACCAAGCGTCCTGCTGGGGCTGTGCCTCCTTTCCTAACCACTGTCAAAGTTAACCGAGCAGTGGAACAGGTGGGTGCAGTTCTCTTTTTCCAGCTTATCCTACCCCTGCTACGTATGTCATAACTTGACATAAAGTTAGAGAATAAAACGCAGTGGGATAAGTGCCTGGAAATAACAAAATACCTAATAGACATGCTCTGGTGGGGAGAACATTTGCAAATGGGTGTCTTCCAGGGAGCAGCTGAGAGCTGGCTGGATTGGGTTTGAGAAAAGCCACATCTGCCTGGTGGTTCTGCAGAGACAGAAGCGGCCAGCCCGGGAGTGTGGCGCGGGCAGGGCCAGCCCACGGTCGAGGTACCCCCAACCCACAGCTCGAGTGTGGGATTTGGGCCCCAGCCCCGAGAGCTTCACAGGGGCATGCACTGTGGATGACGTAAATTCGAGATGCAGGAATGTCTGTATATCTTCTGTAATGGGTGGCAGGTCACCCAGATGCTCTGAGATCATTGCTTTATTTTCACAGGTCATCCTCCATCTCTCAAAGCCAACATTCTCAAGCATCGGAGTGAATCGAAATTGTCCAAGGGAGCTAATTTAGAATAGAGATGCCCAAGCCGTCTGCTCCAAGGATTCCGATTCAGTGGGGCAGGTGGCGTGAGGCAGGTATATTTGAGCCCTCCAAAGTCCAGAATGCCAGCCAAATAGGGAATAAAAATCAATTCCAAGAAATGCTGAAACTATGACAGGACAGCTTCTATAGGCCCTGCATGGGCTACGAGAGTATTTAAATATGATTTTTTAAAAATTTATTTATGATAGTCACACACACAGAGAGAGAGAGAGAGGCAGAGACACAGGCAGAGGGAGAAGCAGGCTCCATGCACCGGGAGCCCAACATGGGATTCGATCCAGGGTCTCCCGGATCGCGCCCTGGGCCAAAGGCAGGCGCCAAACCGCTGCGCCACCCAGGGATCCCTTAAATATGATTTTAACAATTTTCTTCTTCAGAGCCATATTCGAATATCACTGCTTTGCAATAGATATTGGTGTGTTTACCTTTTACTGAAACACAATTACTTCAAAAATGTTTATTACAATAATAAAAGGCACTGGTCCATTGAAGCATTGCCATATATCAATATTTACGTGTCAGGTGAATTCCCAAGCCCTTTGAGGATCTGCAGGTAAGGCTCCCCTGGGCCCGTAGGATGGTTTGTGTAGCTGCTGAAATTCATAGAGCCCTGTCGGGTGAGACAGATTCTGAGTCCTCTGGAAGTGGGACCAGTGCCTCACCCAGCTGGACTGATTCACCCTTACCCAGCTGAAGAGGGTCAGTGGGATGGGCTCCCATTCTGCACTTGGAGGCAGATTGCCACACTTGCTGCTTGAGTTGGCACGAATAGGTGGACATGGCTGCTGTGTCACCAGAAAACTCCCGAAGGAGGAAGTTACTGAAACGTTCAAGAATTGGGTTTGGATCCTCACCTTCCTTCCATGGCCATCTGTCCAGCCCCAGTCAGCGTGTCTCTCTGCCTGAGGCCCGCTTCCCTGGAGGGAGTGTGGTGCCCCTTGACCACCCTCCCTGTGCATATGCTGGTGACTCCAGAGCCTACATCTCCTTGACTTGGGGGCTGGAGACGTGGGCCCTGGCCAGGCCCTCCACCACCCCATCGTTTTCTTTACCTGTGGCCACTGCCCCTGCCACCTGCCACGATCACCTGTCCATTACTGGCACCTGCTGTGGTTCTTCTTCCTTGGCAGTCATCTGCCTCCTTCCCAGTCTTGGAGTTGGCGCCATGAGCTTGGAGGTGGGCGCTCCTCAAGCCAACGTTATATTGCTCCAGGAGAGGTTATGGTTGGTGCAGATGTGAACACTTCTGCCCCAGATCAATGCCCTTCTGGGACCCCTCAGCGTGGACAGGGTGGTGGCTACCCTGAGAGGCATGGCCCTGTCAGTCCTCCCTCTCTCATGTTTCCCCCCGGCCCCCGCGATGTTCATTCTCTCCTCACAGCAAGCACCCCCAACAATCCTGACTGTGCAGAGCTGCTGTAACCAGTGTCACACACTGGGTGGCTCACACAGCAGAGATGTGCTTTCCCATGGCTCCAGAGACTACAGGTGTGAGCTCGAGGTGTGGGCAGGATGGGCTCCTTCAGCAGGACACCAGGGAGAGTGAGCCCCAGGCCTGGGCCCTGGGCTTGTCGGCAGCTGTGGTCTCCTTCAGTCTCTTGGGGAGCTCGGCCCTGTGTGTGTGGCTGTGGATGTGGTCACCTTTCAGCTTCTTAGATGGACCTCAGTCCTACTGGAATAGGACCACCCCGATGACCTTGCTTTAACTTAGTCATTTCTGTAAAGACCCCATCTCCAAGTGACGTCACATTCTGATGGACTGAGGGTCAGGACTTCAACAGAGGAATTGGGAGGGCACGACTCAGCCCAGACCACTGCCATCCACCGTTCCTGCCTGAGATCTCACAGAAGTCTTCTCTCCATGAACACTGCCTCCCCCTGTCCTCATCAGCCTTCCCTGTAAGGGAGAGGATGAGTGCCTGCATACACACACATGCACACACACACACCAGAGGACCCGTGCCTGTCACACTTCTGTGCCTCTTGAGTAACACATCTGGGTTCTAGGCCCCTCGTTGGCCCACCTCTTCCCTTCTCTAGACCCCACTGACAGTGAGGATAAAGGGATCCTCTAGGACTCACTGGTTCCAGAATTACAGAATTCTGTCTACCTCCCTCTTAAAGCAGTGATTCCACAGACTGCGTGTACCAATCAACCCAGTGAGCATAAGTAGCATGTTGCAATGATTTGGAAGAAAGAAATGAAAGAATAAATCATAGGAACGGATTTCTAGAAAATCTAGGAAATCGGAGACATTACTAATGTCAAATGGACTCCTTGGGATGTATGCACACAAAATATGTGTACAAGAGCATATTTTAGGCTAGTCTAGATGTGTAGACTAGACTAGCTCTAAAACTTTTCTACACAATATCATTTTTCTGACATAATTTCTTTAGTTTTGCTTGCTCTGACCCCTCCAGTTCTGAAATTCATACATACAATTTCCAACAGTAGATCATGTCTGGACGTTGGCTTTAAAAATCCTTTGTGGATGTTGAGCAATTAAAGAAAATGACATCTAATTTATCTGCTCTCAATAATATGGATTTCTTAATGGGCAGGCATGCAGGCCTTTGGTCATACAGGACGCCGTCACAGCGAGCTTCCAGGAGGCTACGCTGTAGAAATCACGGCAAATCTCAGTTTCTGACATCACTCAATGTTCCATGGTAATAATTGAAAACAAGGGCAATACAATAATTATTAAGCAGGTTGCTTTCAGAATATTATTGAGTCCATTAATAATGATTTACATCTGAAAGTGACTAAGTTTACTGTCAATTTGTGATAACAAATCAACATTCATAAAAAGCAAAGTTGAACACAAAAAACAACAAAAAGGTGATTCTGGCAATTGGGGCTGATGGATGGTCACAGGTGGGCAGATGGGGGGTTTGCAAGGGCGGGGAGCCCAGATTCTGGGGCGAGGGCCCCCCCCCGCCCCCTGCCTTGCCCAGCCTGCTGTCCTGAAGCCTACTCTCAGAGGAGCTGACAAGAGCGCCCTGTTATTGGGGGGGGACAAGCTTCTTTTTCTCAGGCCAAACTCCATTTTCAATCCACAGCTGCCTTGTGGTAACTGAGTGAAGGCAGGGGGCATTTCCCCCAGAATCATGCAGATTTTACTGGTGGAAAAAGTCCTGCTGGTCATGGGGAAGCAGACACAAATAGGAGGTGAATTATTTTATTTTATTTTATTTTATTTTATTTTATTGTATTGTATTGTATTGTATTGTATTGTATTTTTTTATTTTTTTAGGAGGTGAATAATTTTAACGGTGAAGTCTCAGAGCTGACTCTCCAGACTGAATTTCTGATAGTCGGCCCCAGGAGAAAACTTGAGCAGCCCAACTTTTGTGCATTGAAATGCAGAGGAGCCACCTGATGGGTGGAGCATTCAGAACTGAGCCCTGCCACCCAGGCTCAGGTTCAGGACACTGGATGACTCCCTGGCCCTCATTAGCATCAGCTATAAACTTCATGGTGGATCAATCGGAGTTTGAAAGAGAAATTTATAAGTTTCAAGACTAACAACTGATCAAAATCATTAAGCTAATTCTGCCAAGGGAGAGCTCTGAAATCAAAATGGTCTTGCTAATCAGAAAATAAAAAATAAAATAGAATAAAATAAAATTAAATTAAGATAAAATCAGTGATGTTTTACAGCCTAATCGTAGCTTCTCTGAGAAGTGAAAGTAAGATTAAATGCAGAGTAGATGTCCTCATTTTAAACTGGTCACTTCTGGAAAGCACCTGCCTTACACCCATTTTAGAACTGGTTTTCATAGGGTGGCTGAGGTAAAGGGAAATCACAAATTTCGCTGGGGAAACACCTCCTGACCATTTTAACATCATAGCCAGATTGCCAGTGTCCCTTTCTGGGAAGCTCTCTATACGGATGCCTTCTGCTTTAGGCTTTCATTGATTTTCAACAGAATGCAAGTGAATGGGGCCAGGACCTGCCTAACTCCTTTTTAAAGAATGTCAAATGGTGGGTATTTGTCATTTCTAACGGCTGAGTAATATTCCATTGTATACATAAACCACATCTTCCTTATCCATTCATCTTTCGATGGACACTGAGGCTCCTTCCACAGTTTGGCTATTGTGGCCATTGCTGCTAGAAACATCGGGGTGCAGGTGTCCCGGCTTTTCACTGCATCTGTATATTTGGGGTAAATCCCCAGCAGTGCAATTACTGGGTCGTAGGGCAGGTCTATTTTTAACTCTTTGAGGAACCTCCACACAGTTTTCCAGAGTGGCTGCACCAGTTCACATTCCCACCAACAGTGCAAGAAGGTTCCCTTTTCTCCACATCCTCTCCAACATTTGTGGTTTCCTGCCTTGTTAATTTTCCCCATTCTCACTGGTGTGAGGTGGTATCTCATTGTGGTTTTGATTTGTATTTCCCTGATGGCAAGTGATGCAGAGCATTTTCTCATGTGCTTGTTGGCCATGTCTATGTCTTCCTCTGTGAGATTTCTGTTCATGTCTTTTGCCCCTTTCATGATTGGATTGTTTGTTTCTTTGCTGTTGAGCTTAATAAGTTCTTTATAGATCTTGGAAACTAGCCCTTTATCTGATATGTCATTTGCAAATATCTTCTCCCATTCTGTAGGTTGTATTTGAGTTTTGTTGACTGTATCCTTTGCTGTGCAAAAGCTTCTTATCTTGATGAAGTCCCAATAGTTCATTTTTGCTTTTGTTTCTTTTGCCTTCGTGGATGTATCTTGCAAGAAGTTACTGTGGCCGAGTTCAAAAAGGGTGTTGCCTGTGTTCTTCTCTAGGATTTTGATGGAATCTTGTCTCACATTTAGATCTTTCATCCATTTTGAGTTTATCTTTGTGTATGGTGAAAGAGAGTGGTCTAGTTTCATTCTTCTGCATGTGGATGTCCAATTTTCCCAGCACCATTTATTGAAGAGACTGTCTTTCTTCCAGTGAAGAGTCTTTCCTCCTTTGTCGTATATTAGTTCACCATAAAGTTGAGGGTCCACTTCTGAGTTCTCTATTCTGTTCCACTGATCTCTGTGTCTGTTTTTGTGCCAGTACCACACTGTCTTGATGACCACAGCTTTGTAGTACAACCTGAAATCTGGCATTGTGATGCCCCCAGATATGGTTTTCTTTTTTAAAATTCCCCTGGCTATTCGGGGTCTTTTCTGATTCCACACAAATCTTAAAATAATTTGTTCTAACTCTCTGAAGAAAGTCCATGGTATTTTGATAGGGTTTGCATTAAACGTGTATATTGCCCTGGGTAACATTGACATTTTCACAATATTAATTCTGCCAATCCATGAGCATGGAATATTTTTCCATCTCTTTGTGTCTTCCTCAATTTCTTTCAGAAGTGTTCTATAGTTTTTAGGGTATAGATCCTTTACCTCTTTGGTTAGGTTTATTCCTAGGTATCTTATGCTTTTGGGTGCAATTGTAAATGGGACTGACTCCTTAATTTCTCTTTCTTCAGTCTCATTGTTAGTGTATAGAAATGCCACTGACTTCTGGGCATTGATTTTGTATCCTGCCACACTGCCAAATTGCTGTATAAGTTCTAGCAATCTTGGGGCGGAGTCTTTTGGGTTTTCTATGTAGAATATCATGTCATCGGTGAACACCAATAAAAAATAAATTTATAAAAAAAAAGAACGGCTAAAATTAACAACATAAGAAATAATAGGTGCTGGTGAGGATGTAGAAAAAGGGGAACCCTCTTGGAAATGCAAACTGGTGCAGCCACTCTAGAAAACAGTATGGAGGTTCCTCAAATAATTAACAATAGAACTACCCTAGGATCCAGCAATTGCACCACTAGATATTTATCCAAAGAAGGCAAAAATACTTAATTCAATATTTATACCATGACTATCTGTAACAGCCAAATTATGGAAATAGCCCAAGTGCCCATAGACTGATGAATGGATAGGAAGAAGGATATATATACAATGGAATATTACTCAGCCATAAAAAGAATAAAATATTACCATTTTCAATGATATGGGTGGAGCTAGAGAGTATTATGCTAAGCAAAATAAGTCAGTCAGAGAAAGAAAAATAACATGATTTCACTCATATGCAGAATTTAAGAAACAAAACAAATTAGCAAAGGGAAAAAAGAGAAAGACAGGCAAACCAAGAAACAGATTCTTGTCTATAGAGAATAAACTGATGGTTCCCAGAGAGGAGGTGGGTGTGGGGATGGATAAGATAGGTGATAGAGATTAAGGGGGGCACTTGTTGTGATGAGTACTTGGGGTTGTATGGAAGTGCTGAAACACTACGTGGTACACCTGAAACTAACATTATATTGTATGTTAGCTAACTAGAATTTAAATAAAACTTTTTTTAAAAAGCTAAAAAAAAAATGTCAAAAACAGGGCCACTTTGAAGGTGAAAGTTAAAGCCTGATTCTGTAAAGGGGTTAATGGCTGGAATCAGGAGCTGTTAGTGTAGCAGTGTGATTTACCCTGGAAAAGACCCAGTAGGAGGCAGGAAGCAGATCTTGGCCTAAAATTACCTACCTCCATGCGGGGTCTATTGCTGAGTAGACTCTGAAATCCCTTTCTTCTTTCTCCTTTTACTTCTTTTATCTCCTTAGAAAGTCCTTCTGTGACTGGGCTAAATTTAGCCCATGTTAAAGAGTATGCTGGTAATGAACAGCACATACCCTTTTGGAGCAATATTCCCATATTTTTTTCTTTGGAGCTCTCATTATGAACTAAGTAAACAATTGAGACAGGAATTAGACCCAACCTACTTGTGAGCCACTGTCCCTATGTACTAGAATGTATGAACAACCTGCTGATTTAATGCTACTTGGGCAGGTTAAATATTTGAATTTGAATGGAAGCAACCCAAAAGGTATAATATACCATTCTGTATAATATACTCAAAATAATTAGCCTCCCGACTAAGATTATACATACCTTTTCATGATGGTTACGTTAAACTGGTAAATGGAACAATTTTGACCTTATCTGGAGCCAGAGATTCTGAGTCCAAATCCTCCTCTGCAACTCTCTAGCTGTGTCACTCAATTTCCTCATTGATAAAATGGGAAGGAAACGTCTGTGACTCAGAATTGTGATGAGGATTAAATCAGCTAAGATTTAAAGCACTAGAAACAGCGGTGAGCACTGTGAGTTCTGTTATTACTGTGGCATTGCTTTACCACTTAGGGCACCTGACAGGTCTTTGGTCAGCTCTTCACCTGGACATGAGCGGCAGACATCGCTGCATGAGTTCCTGCCCTCAGCAAATGTTCTGCAAGCGCCAGCTGTCTCCCAGGATTGAAGGGATGAGCAAGAGGGCATCCTGGCCTGAGGAGCTCATGAATGCAAAGGTGCTCAGGAGATGTGGACCCTCGCTGCCTAGGAGGCATCTAAGGCCATGGGGGTGACTCTCCCGATCGGGGGCCAGTTTGGGAGGAAGAAGGCTGTTGAAGACACAGGCTCAACTGCATGACCTTCCTCCCATTCCACACTTGTGGGAGGTGACCAAGGGAGGGGACTGTTGCCCTGAGGGCTTCCAGACAAACACAGGTTAGCATGGCTCTGAGTTCAATGGAGCTCAGATGAGTCCACACACAGACTGTCTCTAGCACTGGAGCAGTTTAGACCAGAAGTAGCTCAACGAATGTAAGTGAGGGTAGCCCCAAGAAGGCTGGGAAGGCCAGGTGAGCAATAGCCTGAGAACACTGTGGTCATGAAGGTGACAAGACCTGTGAGGACAGCAGGGTGTCCCAGGGAAGCATCTGGTGGGAGAGGAGAGCACTGCCGGAAGGGATGGACCTCTGAGCCCTCGAGAGTAGGAGCCAGCACACCCTCCAGGGGACTTGTCAGCATAGCCATTTCATAGTGTTAGTTGTGAGGCATTGGGCAGGGGCAAAGTGGGCTGGTGGGGTCCTTGTGGGCTCACAGAGATTTACTGGGACCTCACTCTTGGGCAGTGGGTGAGCATTAGGGCTCCCCTGAAGCATCTGGGCTGAATGTATATGGCCTCTCTTGCTATCAGGGTGCTTCTTACACTCACCCAAACCCTGCTAAGTTGTTTTTCTCATGGTTCACTTCCTCCTTCTGGAATGTCTTCACTACCTATTTCTGATTAGCTGAACTCTAGTCGTCCTTCCAGTTGTGCCCTAAAATGTGTTATCCCCATAAAAGTTTCCTACCCATTCCAGCTCACAATGGAACAATGAACCAGCCTAAACCAATTTGTTCTGCTAACTCTTAGGTTTTCATCAATATTTCTCATTTGAATACCTCCCCAAATGCTTGATTTTGGTAATCCCATACAACCCCACTATGGAGTAATGAGGAACACAAGGTCCAAATGGTTCACAGAACATGTTCTGTAGGCACAATGAAGGCCTAGCCAGCTATTTACTTTCTGAAGTTCTCTGACGACAATTTGCACAAAATGTTTACTCCTGTTAAACCTCATGGTTGATGTAACTACATTCTGGAAACAATTTTCTATTATCTATAGGGTTGGCACAAAGCCAAACAAAATTATTTGGTCCAATGGCTGGGCATGAGTCTCCTTAGGGATCAAGTATCAGGCACCTTTTCTAAGGGTATAAGCTACAGAATTCTTATCCCCTGTTCATGCAGGGGGAGAGTATTGCCAAAATCTTTCCAATTCAAGTGTCTTCAATAACATTGATTTCATTAATATGTACTTGACAGATACATTCTTCTAGGAACTATGTGGTTCCATGACAGCATTTGTGCAAAGTAGTTCAGTGAGGTATTTCAGAGTATTGAGTGGGCTACATTGTACTGGATAGGTAGAGAGAGGAAATAAAATCTGAGCAGGGGGAGGGAGTTCATATTATAGACAGAAGCGAGTGAGTGAGGCAGGTTATTGAAAGCCTGTTGAGAAGGCTACCCAAGGAAGAACTAAAACATGAGCGTAGCTTTGGAATGGCAAGACCATGGAACACGATTAGTGGTGAGTTTTCAAGAGAGGCCATACCAATGAGAGCTCATCCCCAGGATTGATTATGCTGATTGACATGAACCTTCACTTCACCAAAGGACAAGCCACTTCTGACATTGAGTTCTTCCGGTGGCAAAACACCTGTTGTCGATGAGTGCAATACTCACATCTTCCCTTGCAGTGGTCACTTCTGGAGTGTGGTCTTCTGGCCTCAAGCTCTGTTGGCTCACAGGCCCTCATGTGCAGGTTCCATGAGTAACTTCCCTTGCCAGCTTGGCAAGAGCACATTAGTGAGCTGCCAGGTAGCTCCACCCTTGGATGTGAGCATGTAGGAGGCATTAAAGAAAACTCTGGATGGAGCTGCTGAGTGCACATGTTAAGAATGGCATTGAGTTATTTGCTACCTTTCTCTGTGAACAGTTTTTATGAGAAAGTTGAAACTCACCAGCAGTGCTGGCATGGTGCCCAATTCCAGGTCTTAACTATTTTGTTCAGAACCTTGAACTGGATGGGAGGGAATATTATTCCTTCATGTGAGTCCCTCCTGACCTCCAAAGAAATGTCATAGCAGATTAGTACTTGCTGGGCATTTTGCAATCTCTGGCTAAAATCTGTCTACTTCATGTTTATTTTCATTTTCTCTGCATTTGTTTTGCAAACTGCAGCCTGTGCCCATGAACTATTCCAGTCTTGAAAGTATACTTACCAGGGACTCAATTCATATCAACAAATATTTAGCAGGCACCCAGTAGGCACAGGGCACATGGTAGGAAAGCATAAGTTGTCCTGTAACTTGGTCCTATAGGTAGGCAGAGAAATGTGGCTTGGATAATATTCCCATCGCCTGACCTGGCTAGGACAAAAAAAAAAAAATGTTTCCCTTAATTGGGAAGTGGAATTAATTACCTTGAATAAGAATTTATTTTGAATTAACAAGATAATACATTTTACTAAACATGCAAGGCTTGAAGACCATTGACCAGGCAGCCCCTGGGGGTGTAGAGGGGAGCAGAGGCCTCTCCTGCCCCTGGAGATCCCAGGATCCCAGTTAGAAATTATGTCCAGCAGAAAATAGCAGCACAAAGCAATCCACAAAACTGAAGTCCCCAATAAAATAATACAAACACCATTCTGTTGGCACCGTTGACACAGCGTCAATTCTCCGTAGTTGGAAAGAGGCCACTTTCCTTCTTTGAGGATGGAGATGGTGGCACACACACTAGAAAATATAGGAGCGTTTGAGGCATCGATGTCGATGCCTCATCGACAACTTGAAGGACATCATTCAAGTTCCTTCTGGTAATCCCTTCCTTTCATGGTCATTGTGGAGTTTTTCTCTTGTGGCTTTGCTGTGAAGCCCCCCCAGTGGATGAAACACCGTTATCCCAGAGCCTCCTACTGGGATACCCCAGACTAAGGTTATGGCCACCAGAGGGTTTCTTAGTTAACAGTGGCCTGCTGCTACCATGCATAGGAATCATAGTGAAATATCTATGAATGTTTAAAAAAAAAAAAGAAAGAAATGTGGATGTTTCAGCATACATCCCACTACCTATTTAAATTCATGTTCCAAATTATAGAAAATAGGAGTTTCCAAAGTAAAAGAGCATAGGGATTTATAAACAAACAAAAAACATACATGACAGCTGTGTAAGTTCCCATTGGATTTACTTTCCATTCTGAGCCTCTAATTATTATATAATCTATTAAAATATGTTTTACAACTTCTTGATTGAAAGATAGAAAAGGTCACTTCCCATTGTTGTTACAACCTTCCTAACCCCAAGATGTTGGTGTCCAGTTTAGCATAAGAAAGTCATTAAGATCATGAGGAGCATCTTGCTTCCCAGATCTCTGTACCCGCACTTCCTTTTGGAACTCTGGGGCAGCATGGGTCAGCGTCAGTACTTGGTTCCAGAGCTTCCCTCCACTCGCTGCCCCACACCTCCTCGTCCCCCTGCCAGATGACCCCAGCAGGCAGCCAGGTCTGCCTTCCTTCCTCTTGACCTATGTAGGGTCCTTAAAGTTCCACATCCGAGTCTACCATTCACACAGCTCTGCTCGGTCATCCGTCCTTGCCCTCCAGTGTGTGGAGGACTTCCTTGTCCAGAGAGAGATGAGGATTCTAAGACTGCATCATCTCTGCTTCTTGACATGCTGGAAGTTTGTTGCACTCCTAGAGGGCATTACATTCCTTAAAGATAGGGATGCCTGGGTCGCTCAGCGGTTTGGCGCCTGCCTTTGGCCCAGGGCGCGATCCTGGAGACCCGGGATTGAATCCCACATCGGGCTCCCGGTGCATGGAGACATAATAAGTTCATTCAATATAGTTTTTACAACATCACAACAGGAATTGAAAAAAATAGCATATATAGCCCTATACTAACCATACATGCACACCCAGGTATGACACCTGACCTGAGAGTTCAGTGAACCATGGGGAAGGATGTGATGGTCATGGATCTCTGCACACCTTGCCTCTTATAGGTCGAGCCATGTCCCATTTACTGCATGCTAATCCTTCTAGTGATCTGGGGGTGCCTGAGTATATCTTAATATACTATACTGGGATATAATGAATACTCAATGTTACGTGAATACAATGCAGTGTATCTAAATCGCTTTATTATAAACCATAATTTTAGCATGTTTATGTTTTGCTGTAGGAAAGAAATTAACACTTATTTGAGTACCAACTGTATGCATGTTTCTGGACTAAATGTTTTCCTCAAGCTGTTGACTGAAATGAAAAGGAATTAGTAGGGTGTTCTCTATATTATACTAAAAAAAAATCCAAGCTTAAAGCAGTTTATATACCTGGCTCAAGGCCACACAGCTGGAATCTAGAAAGTCTGACTCCTGAGCCCAAACCTAGTTCCAAATTTGTAGCTCTTTCAAATGAAACACACAGCTTCTTGGACACTACCATTAACATGACAGTTCTCCCCCAACCGATGTAAAAACTACATTATGTCACAGTTTGGGATCTTCAAGAGTCTCCATTCACCTTGAAATGTGAATTCTGGTATTTTTACACCAAAATTCAGATTGTAACTGCCCATCATATTAATCCTAAACACTTAAAAGAAATCAGTCTTTTATAGTCCTGCCAATCCTTTTCTCTTAAAAATATATTATTTTCTAATCCTCAGAATATGTAGAAAAACATTATTTAAAAAAATAAAACTCAAGGAGTTGAAATAACTGAAGTGCGTAATGTAAGAGGTTAGTGTTTTCCTGCTTATTTCCGTGGAATAGAACCATAACCTCATTCTTTAATTGTTGGCCTTTTTGCTAAGTAATTGGATTCATGAAAATATGACTATAGCTTTGTGAACAAATGAAAAATTTACATCCTCTGTTCTTTATTCCACACACACTTCTTCTCCCTCTGTTGTTTAAGAGAATTCTGTACATTCGACTTGTTCTCAAAGTTCCTTTTCTACTAAGAGGAAGTATATCCTAAAGGAATCTTATTTTTAATAAAGGAAATATTCAGAATCATATTCGCATATTGAGTCCAACCTGAGAGACACAGAGGGGCACCATTAGTGACTGTTTTCAGATAGGAAAGGGTTAAAGTATTGTCTTTAATATAGATAAACAAATGAATCAAGAAAAGAGAATCATGATGTTTTTATTAGGTGATTATTTTTTAGTAAGTTAAAATTTTATAAAAACAGAAACAAGTCTGTTTTTTGGAATCACTGATTTTTTATTTGTTTTAATATTTTGTAGAAACGATTCACGTAGTGATCATTCAAATATCAGCACTGTTGACATTCCTGGCCATATAAGTCTTTGTTGGGAGTGTTCCATCCTGTCCTTGGTAGAATGTTGAACAGCATCCTTCTCTTTTACCCACCATGCCAATAGCCCCTCACTCCAGTAGTGACAACTGAAATTGTCTTCAGATGTTGCCAAGTGCCTACTCAAGGGAGAAATTGTCCCCCCTCCATCCTCAATTGAGAACCAATATGTTAGGGTAATACTGGCTTATAATACTGAATAATCACCATATCCCAGAGACTGTTCCAAATACTTCCAAAAATTAGCTTGCTTAATAATCAAAATGACTCCAGGAGGTAAGTATTATCATCACCAATGCACAGAGAAGGAAACGGGGCTCAGGGAGTTTGAGATTCGGCTTGTAAATGGTGAAAAAGGGCTCAAATCAAAGCTGTCTGACTCCAAGGTCTTAGTTCCTGACCACTAACTTTTCCACTCTGGTATTTACAAAATGAAAAATCATAATACAAGAACAGGATAATCTAGAGACTGCTAATATCTGTGCAAGATAGGGAGAAGCACTGGTCAGAAGCTAGGGGGCATGGCTGGAGATTGTTTTATAGGTGAGGTGTCTCTGAACCCCTCTTTATCCAGCTTTATTATTTAAGCCGTGTAAATGTATGGCCATCCACAAATTAAAGTAAAAAGGGGAAAAATAATCCCCAAACTTAAAAAAATGGAAAAATATAAACTCAATAACACATCTGATTGACAACATAACCATTCAGAGCAGGGGTCCAAATGCCATTTGAACACCAGGCATCTTCTGTGGAACTGATTTTATGGACAACAAAGGAATTGAAAATATTTTAAATGTCACTCATTGGTTTCATTGAACATATTAACAATAGTATATGATTTTTCAAACTATTTCACCTATTTTGGATAAAGCAGATGAACAAATACACTAGTATTAGAAACCAAGACTTTTCAGCTTACAGGGGAAAAGCTACCAATATAAAACCCAAGGCATTAATAGAAATATTGTCAGCTTAAATTATGGTTGAAAATATTAGTATATGCTTACAATTGTTTTTGCACTTTTACTACTTTCTGTACACTGAGAGGTCTAGAGGCTCTGGGGCCCGGGTGCCACAGCCATAGCTTGCCATAGCTCGTTATACCTTGGTTTTTTAATACAATGCCCCCTCCTTCGTAAACAGAACCAGGACTCCTTAAAGAAATGGATGATTCTAGTTCTAGGTCTGAGGCAGGCAGCTTATAAAATGAGCTGAGATTTTCTTGTTGTGCCAGAAAATCTAATGCCAGCATATCCCCCAACTAAAGCGAGATTGAGGGAATGACCAATGGCTGCATGAGAATGATTTTGGCACAAAGACATATAACAAACCCAAATTATATTTTAAAAAAACTCTTTGAAACCATAGTATATGAGGAAAGAGAAAAAGAGAAAGAGAAAGAGGAAGAGGAAGAGGAAGAGAAAGAAATAGAGAAAGATGAGGGGAACTTGTTTGCCCCCTCTGGGGTTTACTGTTACAAAATTCCACTGTGAAATTTTGGTTAAAGGTAAAACACTAACCGATCTTGACACACTTGTTTTTACTACCCCAGTCAATAAAGGAAAATTCTTTATACAAGATGTTTTCTAAGAAATAAAAAGGAATGGAAGTACTACAAAACCACTGTCATAAACCCCTCAAAAGCAAATTGATGCAAATCTGGCCAATGGATACCAAAACCATTACTTGTGACTGGTTAACGAAAAAAATGCATTTTTAGTGGAGAGGTCAGTCTGTTACAATCTTCGAGATTGGCACCACCAACAATGAACTGCCCCCGCCATTATGTTGCCCAGGGTGATGCAATATGGAGCACACAAGTTGGCAAAGAGCTTCCAGCTTATAGTGGCGAATATGGGGGATAGAGTCACAAGTTCAGTTGCACTTTAGGTAAACACACAGGACAGGATAGGGTTTTGCACAGTTGGTTTGTGTTGTTGTGAAATCAGTGTCAGGGGAGGAAATAGGGAACAGTTCTAGAACAAGTTGAGATTATAGGACATAAAGAGACGTGCATGTTGATTGCATCATTGTTGGAAAAACATACTGATAGAAAATTGGGTGAGGGTTTGAGAAATCTGGTCTTTGCCCGAGAGCAGATAATCAAGAGTTCTTGTTAATTCACTCAAGGGTAATAACTGAGGCAGGTGTAACAAATGCAATAGCTAATAAAAATAAATGTAGTAATAGTGATAGGCTATATTTTACTCAAGCCTGTTTATATATGCAGACATGGTTATCATTTTGCCATATTTGCTTTAATAATTAAATACAGAGAATGTGTGGTGCTTGTCAGAGGTAATTGTAGCATTCTTTTCATTTTAAGTATATTCGACTATTTAATCTTAAAATCTTTCAGATCACTAAGCCAACTCATTATCTGCGTGTGTGTTGGGGGGAAATAGTACAGAATCTGAAACCCAAATCTCATAATTAATTAAATAGCTTTGACCCTTCACCGGCAGGGAGAAGAGGATTTCCCTTATTCCTCAACAAATTGGACTGACCAGGGGATGTCCTCCTCACATTCCTCCTAATGCAGAGTCCCGGGTGAGCCACACCTTTAGCATTCTTAAACTAGTTCTCACTCTTGATGTCCCTACTCATTTTTTTGGCTCCAAGTTCAAGTTACTAAGTGTTGCACACAAGCCCACAGACATGCTGGCTCAGCCGAGGAAGTAAAGCAATATCGCGAAGGGTCTTTGTGATTGTGTGCGGCTGGTTCATCCTGGGCATAGAATGAGCAAGGTAGTGGACTACCAGTCTGGTGGTAGTTGGGCATGAGGCCCCTTGTGAAGGCTGCCCGGTGTACAGGTCCTGGTGAGCAGCACAGAGGAAACCCCATTCTCTTGGGGTGTGCCAGCGCAGGCCTTACAAGGGCATGCTTACAGACATTCCTGTGTACGCTTGCTGGGATGGCTTGAAAAATGAATTTGGACTGGAGGTTCAACATGCAGGCTACTTGCAGAATTCAGATTTAAATGAAAAGGAAAGATGCTTTGCAGAATGGGAGTGTTGTGGCAATGGTGTAGGGGTAAAGAATTATGGAAGGAAAATTAGGACAAGTCTGCTTGAATCCCACTTGGAGGGAAGTCAACCGTAATGGACCTCCCCAGAGCCTCGGCACAGCCGGTGGGTTCGCAGAGGTCAGACCTAGGTGTGCCTTTGCATCACTGCTCCGGGAGTGGAAGCGGACCCTTCTCTCTGTCAACCCTCAAAAAGTCACCAGTGAATTCTTGATTATTCTCCTTGCTTTTCAAATGTGGGGTTTCTTGGGGGAATCCCACAGAAAGAACATGAGCTCAGAGGACAGACAGACACCACAGCTGCGGGCTGGGATGTGCATGCTGTAGCCAGACTTTCCTGTTGCCTGGGCAAGAGGAAGAGCCATGGGATGGTTGGGGCTGGGCTCCGGTGGCCAGCAGCACACCTGGGGAGCAGTGGCTCTGAGCAAAGGTTTGATGAATACACAGATCATTCTCCTTTGTTAGGAGGCAACTAATGCAGGCGGGCGGGGTGGGAGTGAGGAAGAGGGAAGCAGGTGTGATCTCAGGGTGTTTACCTGCCCTGAACAGAACGGAACGTGGGACACATTGCCTTGCAAGCCTAGCTGCAGTCAGCTGTGCTTCTCACAGCTTGGGGGATGAGAAGAACAAAAAGGGGCAAAGAGGGGAGGAGCAAGATGGCGGAAGAGTAGGGTCCCCAAATCACCTGTCTCCACCAAACTACCTAGAAAACCTTCAAATTATCCTGAAAATCATGAATTCGGCCTGAGATTTAAAGAGAGACCAGCTGGAATGCTACAGTGAGAAGAGTTCGCGCATCTATCAAGGTAGGAAGACGGGGAAAAAGAAATAAAGGAACAAAAGGCCTCCAAGGGGGAGGGGCCCCGCGAGGAGCCGGGCTGAGGCCGGGGCGAGTGTCCCCAGGACAGGAGAGCCCCGTCCCGGAGGAGCAGGAGCTGCACCGACCTTCCCGGGCGGAAAGGGGCTCGTGGGGAGTTGGAGCAGGACCCAGGAGGGCGAGGATGCCCTCGGGTTCCCTGGGACAGTATCAGCAACTGCGCGCCCAGGAGAGTGCGCCGAGCTCCCCAAGGGCTGCAGCGCGCACGGCGGGACCCGGCGGGACCCGGAGCAGCTCGGGGGGCTCGGGCGGCGGCTCCGCGGAGGGGGCTGCGCGGCCCCGGGAGCAGCTCGGAGGGGCTCGGGCAGAGGAAGAGGCTCCGTGCGGAGGGGGCTGCGCGGTTCCAGGAGCAGCTCGGAGGGGCTCGGGCGGCAGCTCCGCGGAGGGGGCTGCGCGGCCCGGGAGCGCGAATCCAACAGCGCAGGCTCCGGAGCACAGGGCGCCGGGACTCAGCCCAGGATCCGCCTCCCCCGGGAAGGGCAGAGGCCGGGAGGGCCCAGGACCGCAAGGACGCTCCTGCCCCAGCTGAGCACATCAGCGGCCCCGCCCGGAGCCTCCAGGCCCTGCAGACGGAGAGCTCCGGAGTTCCTGCCGGGAGCTGAATCCAGGTTTCCAGAGCTGCCCCGCCACTGGGGCTGTTCCTCCTGCGGCCTCACGGGGTAAACAACCCCCACTGAGCCCTGCACCAGGCAGGGGCACAGCAGCTCCCCCAACTGCTAACACCTGAAAATCAGCACAACAGGCCCCTCCCCCAGAAGATCAGCTAGACTGACAACTTCCAGGAGAAGCCAAGGGACTTAAAGAACACAGAATCAGAAGATACTCCCCGGTGGTTCTTTTTTTGTTTGTTTGTTTTTGTTTTTGTTTTTGTTTTGTTTTGCTTTTTGATTTGTTTCCTTCCCCCACCCCCTTTTTTTCTCCTTTCTTTTTCTTTCTCTTTTTCTTCTTTTTTTTTTCGTTTTTTTTTTCGCTTGTCTTTTCTTTCCTTCTTTCTCTCCTCTCTTTTTCTCTTTTTCCCAATACAACTTGCTTTTGGCCACTCTGCACTGAGCAAAATGACTAGAAGGAAAACCTCACCTCAAAAGAAAGATTCAGAAACAGTCCTCTCTCCCACAGAGTTACAAAATCTGGATTACAATTCAATGTCAGAAAGCCAATTCAGAAGCACTATTATACAGCTACTGGTGGCTCTAGAAAAAAGTATAAAGGACTCAAGAGACTTCATGACTGCAGAATTTAGAGCTAATCAGGCAGAAATTAAAAATCAATTGAATGAGATGCAATCCAAACTAGAAGTCCTAACGACGAGGGTTAACGAGGTGGAAGAACGAGTGAGTGACCTAGAAGACAAGTTGATAGCAAAGAGGGAAACTGAGGAAAAAAGAGACAAACAATTAAAAGACCATGAAGATAGATTAAGGGAAATAAACGACAGCCTGAGGAAGAAAAACCTACGTTTAATTGGGGTTCCCGAGGGCGCCGAAAGGGACAGAGGGCCAGAATATGTATTTGAACAAATTCTAGCTGAAAACTTTCCTAATCTGGGAAGGGAAACAGGCATTCAGATCCAGGAAATAGAGAGATCCCCCCCTAAAATCAATAAAAACCGTTCAACACCTCGACATTTAATTGTGAAGCTTGCAAATTCCAAAGATAAAGAGAAGATCCTTAAAGCAGCAAGAGACAAGAAATCCCTGACTTTTATGGGGAGGAGTATTAGGGTAACAGCAGACCTCTCCACAGAGACCTGGCAGGCCAGAAAGGGCTGGCAGGATATATTCAGGGTCCTAAATGAGAAGAACATGCAACCAAGAATCCTTTATCCAGCAAGGCTCTCATTCAAAATGGAAGGAGAGATAAAGAGCTTCCAAGACAGGCAGCAACTAAAAGAATATGTGACCTCCAAACCAGCTCTGCAAGAAATTTTAAGGGGGCCTCTTAAAATTCCCCTTTAAGAGGAAGTTCAGTGGAACAGTCCACAAAAACAAAGACTGAATAGATATCATGATGACACTAAACTCATATCTCTCAATAGTAACTCTGAATGTGAACGGGCTTAATGACCCCATCAAAAGGCGCAGGGTTTCAGACTGGATAAAAAAGCAGGACCCATCTATTTGCTGTCTACAAGAGACTCATTTTAGACAGAAGGACACCTGCAGCCTGAAAATAAAAGGTTGGAGAACCATTTACCATTCGAATGGTCCTCAAAAGAAAGCAGGGGTAGCCATCCTTATATCAGATAAACTAAAATTTACCCCAAAGACTGTAGTGAGAGATGGAGAGGGACACTATATCATACTTAAAGGATCTATTCAACAAGAGGACTTAACAATCCTCAATATATATGCTCCGAATGTGGGAGCTGCCAAATATATAAATCAATTATTAACCAAAGTGAAGAAATACTTAGATAATAATACACTTATACTTGGTGACTTCAATCTAGCTCTTTCTATACTCGATAGGTCTTCTAAGCAAAACATCTCCAAAGAAACGAGAGCTTTAAATGATACACTGGACCAGATGGATTTCACAGATATCTACAGAACTTTACATCCAAACTCAACTGAATACACATTCTTCTCAAGCGCACATGGAACTTTCTCCAGAATAGACCACATATTGGGTCACAAATCGGGTCTGAACCGATACCAAAAGATTGGGATTGTCCCCTGCATATTCTCGGACCATAATGCCTTGAAATTAGAACTAAATCACAACAAGAAGTTTGGAAGGACCTCAAACACATGGAGGTTAAGGACCATCCTGCTAAAAGATAAAAGGGTCAACCAGGAAATTAAGGAAGAATTAAAAAGATTCATGGAAACTAATGAGAATGAAGATACAACCGTTCAAAATCTTTGGGATGCAGCAAAAGCAGTCCTAAGGGGGAAATACATCGCAATACAAGCATCCATTCAAAAACTGGAAAGAACTCAAATACAAAAGCTAACCTTACACATAAAGGAGCTAGAGAAAAAACAGCAAATAGATCCTACACCCAAGGGAAGAAGGGAGTTAATAAAGATTCGAGCAGAACTCAACGAAATCGAGACCAGAAGAACTGTGGAACAGATCAACAGAACCAGGAGTTGGTTCTTTGAAAGAATTAATAAGATAGATAAACCATTAGCCAGCCTTATTAAAAAGAAGAGAGAGAAGACTCAAATTAATAAAATCATGAATGAGAAAGGAGAGATCACTACCAACACCAAGGAAATACAAACGATTTTAAAAACATATTATGAACAGCTATACGCCAATAAATTAGGCAATCTAGAAGAAATGGACGCATTCCTGGAAAGCCACAAACTACCAAAACTGGAACAGGAAGAAATAGAAAACCTGAACAGGCCAATAACCAGGGAAGAAATTGAAGCAGTCATCAAAAACCTCCCAAGACACAAGAGTCCAGGGCCAGATGGCTTCCCAGGAGAATTTTATCAAACGTTTAAAGAAGAAATCATACCTATTCTCCTAAAGCTGTTTGGAAAGATAGAAAGAGATGGAGTACTTCCAAATTCGTTCTATGAAGCCAGCATCACCTTAATTCCAAAGCCAGACAAAGACCCCGCCAAAAAGGAGAATTACAGACCAATATCCCTGATGAACATGGATGCAAAAATTCTCAACAAGATACTGGCCAATAGGATCCAACAGTACATTAAGAAAATTATTCACCATGACCAAGTAGGATTTATCCCTGGGACACAAGGCTGGTTCAACACCCGTAAAACAATCAATGTGATTCATCATATCAGCAAGAGAAAAACCAAGAACCATATGATCCTCTCATTGGATGCAGAGAAAGCATTTGACAAAATACAGCATCCATTCCTGATCAAAACTCTTCAGAGTGTAGGGATAGAGGGAACATTCCTCGACATCTTAAAAGCCATCTATGAAAAGCCCACAGCAAATATCATTCTCAATGGGGAAGCACTGGGAGCCTTTCCCCTAAGATCAGGAACAAGACAGGGATGTCCACTCTCACCACTGCTATTCAACATAGTACTGGAAGTCCTAGCCTCAGCAATCAGACAACAAAAAGACATTAAAGGCATCCAAATTGGCAAAGAAGAAGTCAAACTCTCCCTCTTCGCCGATGACATGATACTCTACATAGAAAACCCAAAAGTCTCCACCCCAAGATTGCTAGAACTCATACAGCAATTCGGTAGCGTGGCAGGATACAAAATCAATGCCCAGAAGTCAGTGGCATTTCTATACACTAACAATGAGACAGAAGAAAGAGAAATTAAGGAGTCAATCCCATTTACAATTGCACCCAAAAGCATAAGATACCTAGGAATAAACCTCACCAAAGATGTAAAGGATCTATACCCTCAAAACTATAGAACACTTCTGAAAGAAATTGAGGAAGACACAAAGAGATGGAAAAATATTCCATGCTCATGGATTGGCAGAATTAATATTGTGAAAATGTCAATGTTACCCAGGGCAATATACACGTTTAATGCAATCCCTATCAAAATACCATGGACTTTCTTCAGAGAGTTAGAACAAATTATTTTAAGATTTGTGTGGAATCAGAAAAGACCCCGAATAGCCAGGGGAATTTTAAAAAAGAAAACCATATCTGGGGGCATCACAATGCCAGATTTCAGGTTGTACTACAAAGCTGTGGTCATCAAGACAGTGTGGTACTGGCACAAAAACAGACACATAGATCAGTGGAACAGAATAGAGAATCCAGAAGTGGACCCTGAACTTTATGGGCAACTAATATTCGATAAAGGAGGAAAGACTATCCATTGGAAGAAAGACAGTCTCTTCAATAAATGGTGCTGGGAAAATTGGACATCCACATGCAGAAGAATGAAACTAGACCACTCTCTTGCACCATACACAAAGATAAACTCAAAATGGATGAAAGATCTAAATGTGAGACAAGATTCCATCAAAATCCTAGAGAAGAACACAGGCAACACCCTTTTTGAACTCGGCCATAGTAACTTCTTGCAAGATACATCCACGAAGGCAAAAGAAACAAAAGCAAAAATGAACTATTGGGACTTCATCAAGATAAGAAGCTTTTGCACAGCAAAGGATACAGTCAACAAAACTCAAAGACAACCTACAGAATGGGAGAAGATATTTGCAAATGACATATCAGATAAAGGGCTAGTTTCCAAGATCTATAAAGAACTTCTTAAACTCAACACCAAAGAAACAAACAATCCAATCATGAAATGGGCAAAAGACATGAACAGAAATCTCACAGAGGAAGACATAGACATGGCCAACATGCACATGAGAAAATGCTCTGCATCACTGGCCATCAGGGAAATACAAATCAAAACCACGATGAGATACCACCTCACACCAGTGAGAATGGGGAAAATTAACAAGGCAGGAAACAACAAATGTTGGAGAGGATGTGGAGAAAAGGGAACCCTCATACACTGTTGGTGGGAATGTGAACTGGTGCAGCCACTCTGGAAAACTGTGTGGAGGTTCCTCAAACAGTTAAAAATAGACCTGCCCTACGACCCAGCAATTGCACTGCTGGGGATTTACCCCAAAGATACAGATGCAATGAAACGCCGGGACACCTGCACCCCGATGTTTATAGCAGCAATGGCCACGATAGCCAAATTGTGGAAGGAGCCTCGGTGTCCAACGAAAGATGAATGGATAAAGAAGATGTGGTTTATGTATACAATGGAATATTACTCAGCTATTAGAAATGACAAATACCCACCATTTGCTTCAACGTGGATGGAACTGGAGGGTATTATGCTGAGTGAAGTAAGTCAGTCGGAGAAGGACAAACATTATATGTTCTCATTCATTTGGGGAATATAAATAATAGTGAAAGGGAATATAAGGGAAGGGGGAAGAAATGTGTGGGAAATATCAGAAAGGGAGACAGAACGTAAAGACTGCTAACTCTGGGAAACGAACTAGGGGTGGTGGAAGGGGAGGAGGGCGGGGGGTGGGAGTGAATGGGTGACGGGCACTGGGTGTTATTCTGTATGTTAGTAAATTGAACACCAATTAAAAAAAAAAATTAAAAATAAAAAAAAAAAAGAGCAAAAAAAAAAAAAAAAATAAAAAAAAAAAAAAAAAAAAAAAAAAAAAAAAAAAAAAAAAAAAACAAAAAGGGGCAAAGATAAGGGGAAAAAAAGAGAAGAAAAGAAACCCTTGTGTTTTCAATGAGCTCCATTCTCCCAGGCCTTATCTCAAATTTAACATTAACTGTGAGGAAAAGAGAAATATCGTTATAAAATATTGGTCAAATTCTAACAAATCACTTCTATGGTTGATGCTATGATGCTTTTCTTTTACGTGACAAAGATGTTAGGCAGAGAAAAGCATGATCTAAACCTAAAATTTCTCTTAAAAAAAAAGCCTTAAGAAAACAAATGCTGTCTTTGCTAATATCTCGAATCTGATCTTTCTTGTTAAAAACACAGACATAATTTTTCCATCCATTCAGAATTTAAAGTAACTGCAAGATCAAGATTTCAAAACCTTTTTGTGTTGTCTGTATGAAAAAACTAATTAACGACTTGAAAATTAATCATTAAAAAAATTAGTCCTCTGAAAGTTTTACTGGAATGAAGTTATAATGAAATAAGTTAGTTACCTGGGGCACCTGAGTGGCTCAGCGGTTGATCGTCTGCCTTTGGCTCAGGGCGTGATCCTGGGATCCGGGATGGAGTCCCGCATCAGGCTCCCCACAGGGAGCCTACTTTTCCCTCTGCCTGTGTCCCTGCCCCGCCCCTCTCTCTCTGTCTCTCATGAATAAATAAATAAAATCTTAAAAAAAAGAACAACGACAAAAAT
Organism: Canis lupus dingo; assembly: GCF_003254725.2. NCBI lineage: Eukaryota > Metazoa > Chordata > Mammalia > Carnivora > Canidae > Canis > Canis lupus. The sequence goes on from NC_064276.1 coordinate 9,024,078, forward strand.
TCCTCATAAGACAGATTTTGTGTGCTCACTTGTTTGTCTGAAATCCTCTCTCCCAAAGTTTGTCCTTGTGCCCGCATCATCTTTGGTGGCAAAATGTGGGGTGAATTCCCACTGAGACATGTACCTGAAAATGGCCCATTCTCCAAATGTATAATGTTGTCTGCAGGAAAAGTCTTTGGGTCAATTTCCAAAACTGCTTTTTCTGTTTAGGATGGCTTGGTAAACATCTGGTTTTGACAAATGGTATCTGAATACAGGAAGCACTGCCTGACCCCAGCAGCTGAACACACCTTACCCCAGGAGACTGTCCCCTGCCCCACAGGACTGAGCCCTCCCATCCTACATCCCTGTGACAGGAAGTAATGGAGGGGACGATGCAGGGAGCATGTCCAAGCATGTCAAGCTACACTTGAGCCGACTGGTGTGTACTCATGAGCTTAGCTGGAAACCCAACAGGCTCTCAGCAGGAGAACAGGGAGCCAATGTGAAGGACAATTTCCAACATAAGTTTCTCTTTTTGATATGGCCTTGGTTTTATTTCTGCATATTGACTTGGCCTTTGTAAACATGATAGAGCACCGATTGTACTCCATCCAATTAGCCCAACCTTTCCTTGGTCATAAAACTTTATGCAAACTACTGCTCACAGTCTTTGCAGTCCAGGGAAACAATGATAGGCTTATGACTCCTAAAGATTTTTTTGGCAAATTGCTAATAAGAGCTCTCTCTCTCTTTCTCTCTCTCTTTTCTGCAAGACCTTCAGCTGATGGAAAAGTAAAAGAAAGAAAAAAAAAAACAAGGACTGTAGTCTCATACAGGCAGTGATGATGACAGCCCCATTAATAACACGGATCATTAAAATTTATAAAAAGCTATTCTTAATATAGGATATGAATACATTTCTTGGGCAGAGCTATGAAATTTATAACCTTTTTATTGTCACCAGAGGACCTTCCTACTGCTCTCCCCCCCTCCACTGTCTGCCCTCTATCATAAATCACTGTGTGGTTAATAACCTAGATTACAACCACCAGTTGCATTTACAGAATTAAATATTGACTATGTGAAAATGTTATTACATTTTTACTGATCGGAAGACCACAGAACAGCCCTGCAGGACATGTAGCTGGACAGAAATATCTGTGTAATTTTTGTTGGAAATACAGTTACAGGGTACTCAGTAACAACTGATACAGTTTGGGGCAATGAGGGAGAAAGGGAGAAAGTGCTAGCTCCTTAATTTTACAGCAGGCCTAACATATCAGAAGAAGGCCATTCTATTGAAGCTTTGCACCTTATTTTTAATTTAAGACGCTCCAGGCCAAATGCATGATACAATTGCCCAGCCCTAAATGCTGGCTCGATATGCTGAGAACTACAGCATTCACACAGAATGAAGCTTATTGAAAATACTGGCCAGATTCAAACAAGAATCAGAGAGTGTGCATTGCTGAAGTGGAAGACACAGCTGATTTCCAGTTATTTGAAGAGAATCACTGATGTTGAAATCTCTAAATATTTGAGAGAAAGAGTTTCTGTTCACTCAAGAAAGAATCAAAACAAAAACTTTTATCCTGAAGGAATGAGTTCCCATCATGGCTTGTGAGAGTATTTAGCATCTTCAGATGTTTCAGGAGATGGTTTGGTAGCTCAGGACCGGTGAGGGGCCCCAGCCTGGGCAGGTCAGTCTAATGACAGGCATGGTTTGAAGACTGGTCACAGTTGGCTCAGGTTAATTGAAAGAGTTCAGAACACACACACGCACACACACACAGACCACTGGAAAATGATAAATGGGCAATTGGACATACTTACAGCAAACAATGGAAATCGTACTGAGTCATCCAAAAATCCCAGCCTTATACCAACCTCTCTCCTTAAATCTAAGGAGGGTAATTCACTTATCCAAAGTGTAATGGCAATGATTAATTACAGTGTCTTGGGACTGTAAATTTCATATGCCGTTATTTTTTTCTATTCTTTTTCATAATTATCGTTTTATTTCACTGAAAATACTAAGGTCAAGTATTTTGTCTGGAAAGACCCTTTAAATGATTGTTACTGTGAACCACAGGCTTTAACAAATACATAAATTTGGACAGTTTAATGAAATTAATTTATGAAGTTTTCAAATTTACAACCCTGAAAGGAGGCATTAACACATATTATTAAATTAAAGGGAATCAAATGCATCCTACCAAGAATTAGACAATACCCACCTCATAAAATGTAATATTCCAAGTATTTTATAATGAGGTACAAAGGAAATTAATGAGCCTCACTGCATGACTGCTTGGTTATATAACCATATAGTCATGTGTGTGTGTTGTGTGTGCTGTGGAATAAAACAAATAGATAATAATATTAATGGTATCGAAATTAAATTTTTAGTAAAGAGAAAAGGACTAGAAGTATGAGATCAAATGTTAAGTCCTGTGACAGAATATTTGAATTGGAAATATTCTGATAATTTGTTTTCTTTTACTTTAAGAAATATCTGTCTTCTGGCTTTATCAGAAAGTGTTCACATGACACCAACGCATCAAGGACCTGCGATCTGGTGAGCCTGTCCCTGGGACAGTCTTCAAGGATCCTTGCAACACAGCTGATGGCAGGTGTGGGAAAACTAATTCACAACGTGAGGCTGGGACATCTTTTGTAGAGAAGAATGAGGAAACTCATTTTTTTTAAAATTTTTATTTATTTATGATAGTCACAGAGAGAGAGAGAGAGAGGCAGAGACATAGGCAGAGGGAGAAGCAGGCTCCATGCACCGGGAGCCCGATGTGGGATTCGATCCCGGGTCTCCAGGATCGCGCCCTGGGCCAAAGGCAGGCGCTAAACCGCTGCGCCACCCAGGGATCCCTGAATGAGGAAACTCTTAAGGACAGGCTGAGTTGTGCAGAACCAGACAGGAATGACAGGAAGGGCTTCCTTTTGTCCACAGACAGGGTGATGTAGCACCACAGGGAGTGGTCTGATGGGGTCTCCTGGGGAGGGAAGCCCAGGGTCAAAGGTGTGCCCCCACCTGGAGTCTCTCCTGCCCCACAGAGCTTCCAGCTGGGAAGAATGGTTCCCAGAGGTACATGGTGGGACTGTGGGTGAGGGGGTGGGGAGGGGGTGTGGAGTGTGTGTGGGGATGCACTGTGCCCGGCAGACCCGACTGATCCCAATGGGCCCAGGGAAATGTCAGAATCCACAACATATAGTATTTTTAAACTAAATTGAAATGTTTTGAAATTGCATCCGAATCTAGTAAGAGAAGTCAAAATTCCTAAAAACAAACAACTGCCATCACTAAAACTACCAAAATTCAGGGTCTTTTGAAAAACCTGGACTGACAGTAACTAAAAAATGCCTTAGGATCACAAGAGCGGGAAGAGAGAATTCATGAAGTACTTTTACTTTCACCCCATGGGTTAGATTTGCTTCTATCAATGATGGCTCCTCAATTAATGGTTTTGATAATCATCAGGTTATTGTTTTTTTCCTAAACTCAGTGGAAGTTAAATTTAAATGAAATGCAAAGGAAAGAAATCTTGAATAGAGTTATAATGAGAAAACCAGTTTCTACAGCAGGATCTCTCTCTCTCTTTTTCACTGTGTGAGTCTCTCTCTCTCTCTCCCTCTCTCTCTCTCATATCTATGCGAGCCCCAGGCTTTTGTCTGGCAGGTTCTATTCAAATTCTAGTCTTTCTGCTTAGGAAGTGTGTGACTGTGGGCACACCATTCTTGAATTATTTGGGTTCAGTATATTTATCTGTAAGAGAGGGAAGCCAGTATGTAGACTCGGGATACGTGCTAGCTCTCTAAAGGTCACTCAGACTCTCTGAAAGCAAAATTCCAGGAAAACCTACCCCAAAGGGGGGATATGTGTGGACGGTAGAATATGTTGAACGATTTATGGAGCCAGATTGATGAATGGTAGAACTGAACTTCCCTGAGGAACTATCAGAGCTGATCTCAGGAAGCTAATAGTGCTCCATTCCTCTGGGTGGGTTCTCCTTCACTCTGGATTCAATGAGGAAATGAAAGAATAGTCTTAAGTGAGGGGAAATGTGCACATATGTATGCACATCTTGGTATACATGCCAGTTTGTTCAGATTTGTCAAACTCCTCTCATAAGATTAAAAAAACAAACAAACAACAACAGCAACAAAAAATCCAATGTTTTCTCCTTTGTGACCCCAGAACCTTCCATCTTCTTGTTTCATCTAGAATGCTTGCTGTCTGGACCCATTCTATGCTCCATCCTGGGACTTCTCTGCTTCCCTCCCACATTGCTTTGGATCCCATTTCCTGCAGTTTGGCCTTCCACTTTCTTGATTCACATACTTGTTCTGGTAGAACAAATACTGTGGACCTTTTGTAGGAGTGTGTCTCAATAAATGGGTTGAGATCTCAAATATCTGAAAGTGTCTTTAATTTCCCTTCACACTCAGGGGCCACTGGAGCTATAATTCTAGATAAGCAAGGATTTCACTCACACCCTTCCTCATGCTCATTCATGTAACATCCTTGATTATGATTCCACACTTGGAATGCTCTAGAATCTTCTCTTTGTTCTCAGAGTTCTGAAATCTCATAGCAAAGTGTGTGCGTTTGAAGTTGTTTTTATTTTTTATTTATTTTTCAGTCTTTCTTTATCCAGAGTGGTCTAGCGGAATCCTCATGTGGGATATTAAATAGTTGTGCAATTTCTGTAACGTTCTGATTTCCTGCTCTCCGTTTCTCTGTTTTGTCTTTAATTAGCTGGATAGTGAAACTCATGGACTTAACCTCTAGCTTTCTTATCCTTTTTTCTCCTATGTTCCATCTCTTTGTCTTTTATTCTAACTCATGAGTTTGTCAATTTTGTTTTCCCATCCTTTCAAAAAAATGTCCACATACATATGTATAATTCATATATTATAGATAAACATACACATATTTGTAGATTATATATAATTCACATATACACATATTTATACATTACATATATTAATTTCCTAGAGTATTTTCTTGTTTCTTAAATGTTTATTTTCCCAGCATCTGGTTCTTGGTCTATGGATGAGAATCTCCCTGGAGCTCACTCACTTCTCTTCCCTGACCTGGTATCACTCACCTCCTGCTTCTTTCATCTCTGTTCTGGCCTCAGGCTTTCTTCAAATGTGCAATGCTTCTTGGTTCTCTGTTCATATTTAAGAGAGACAAATAAAAAAGTCTCCCCGGGCTATGGATGGAGGGAGTCTTTTGCTTGGTAGTTCCGTTTTGAGGTGATGGAGGGTGGATAGGTCTGCATCACCAGGAATATCCAGATGTCAACATCTATGTGTCTTTTCTCCTATCCCAGCTGATTTCCTTAGAAGTTGTCTGTGTCTTCTGGGAAAGAAAAACTGATCTTAGGGAGCTGATGGAGAGGACTCCATGGATCCCCATTGTTTAGGATGCAAACTCCAACTTAATCAGCTGTTTGGTATAGATCTGACCTGCCGTTGCCTGCAGAACCATGGCCAGTGCTCTCTCAGTCAATGATCCCAGGGAGCTCCCTCCTCTATGCTGTCTGTGTGGAGAAGTTAGTCCCTGACTATATGCATAGGCAGGAGTCTCAGGGCACAGATGCTTCTTATAAAGGTGGTTCAACCTTTGAAGATCTTCTGCACTCTGTCTTTTTTTTTAAATTTTTATTTATTTATGATAGTCACAGAGAGAGAGAGGCTCAGAGACACAGGCAGAGGGAGAAGCAGGCTCCATGCACCGGGAGCCCGATGTGGGATTTGATCCCAGGTCTCCAGGATCATGCCCTGGGCCAAAGGCAGGCGCCAAACCGCTGCGCCACCCAGGGATCCCCACTGCGCTCTGTCTTTAGCAGGGTCTGGTGCTTCCATGGCCTGTGCCCACCAGGCTTTAAAGCAAGAAACAACCAGCATCTTAATAGCTTTCTTTTCTCATTCTAAGCCGTTGGGTTCCAACATTCCCTGCTGAGGTCCGCCTGTTAGTATGTGCGACAGGTGGTATTTTTCAAAGGTGACCATGACCATGTCTCTCATTCCATATGCTCTTCCAGAAGTTTGCCATTATATATATATATATACACACAATGCAATATTAGTCATTAGAAATGATGACTACCTACCATTTGCTTTGACGTGGATAGAAATGGAAGGTATTATGCTGAGTGAAGTAAGTCAATTGGAGAAGGACAATCATTATATGGTTTCACTCATACAGGGAATATAAAAAGTAGTGAAAGGGATTATACCCCTATAAGGAGAAAGGAGAGAAAATGAGTGGGAAAAATCAGAGAGGGTGACAAACCATGAAAGACTCCTAACTCTGGGAAACGAACAAGGGGTGGTGGAAGAGGAGGTGGGTGGGTCACTGAGGGGAGCACTTGACGGGATGATGGGTGTTATACTACATGTTGGCAAATTGAACTCCATAAAAAATAAACATACAAAAAAAAGTAAGTTTGCCACCATTTATGACTAAGTGGGGTCTAGTTCTGTGCTTCTGAATCTGAACCCATGCTTTACTTCTAAGAAAATGATACAGTGTGATCTCTAAGCCTTGGTCAAAAAAAGGGGGGGGGGTAAGAATTTAGCCCTGTTTGAAAAAGAACTTAATGATGTAGCTCTGGTTGCCAAATGAGAAGTCTGATTGCCCTGAGGTTGCCATATTGGGAGGAAGTCACATAGAATCAGACTCAGGCCCCCAGCCTTCAAGTCACCCTGAGGCTGGATCTTCCCAGCTCAGGTCCTGGGGCAGGATGGAGCAGAGGGGAGCCTGCCCTATCCAGAGTCCTGCCCTGGTATGGGGTGGCCAGCCAGGAGCAACGGGGGCTGGGACACCATTCATCCATCCCTTCCTGTTTCCAGTAACATTTCCATGTGGCCTCCATCTTCTTGAATTTATCCTCTTTTAAATATTAGCCCATTAATTTGCTTCTCCACCCTCTCATTATATTTTGTACTCATGCAAGTTAGTCTACATTCGATGTATTTGGAATTATTTGTTGAAAGAAGCGACCATGTCTGCCACAGTCACTAAATTAAAATCCTCAATCCATATCTCATCCTAGAGGAAGTCACGGAGACTGCATTTATGAAATTTGTATCCATGAGTAGTTCACTGAGGCTAAACCTCACCCACCCACCCAGTAGCAAAGCCTTTGAGGAACTGCAAGTTTATCCAGGCCCCTGGACTTTATTATCTGACCCAGGACAAGCAAAACCCAAGAGAACTGTTCCCCTCTGTCCTTGCCCCGAGGCTCTCCTGCACCCTTGGGAGGACAGCGAGCCCGCGCAGACGCCTGGATGGGCTCCCTCTGCCGCCTGATTGATGAGGCCGGAGGCTGACTGACGTGGCTCAGCCATCTGTATTAATTGCCAAGGGTGACAGCAGGGAACAGTATGGACTGTGTTTGCTGTTCCGTGGTCTGTTTTACAGAGTCTGCACAGACATGACCTTACACCCAGGTATTAACTTACATGCTGGGAGAACGTGGCCCGTGTTAAATTATGTCAAGTGTTTGATTCAAGTAATACATTACGAGGGATTTACGCCCTCTCCTCAAATGCATGCCAAAGGAGCATCTTTTTTTCTTATGTCCTGGAGCTTCTCTCGGTACTACATTTAATGAGAGGCTGAAAAAGTAACTCAGGATCTCATCAATACCACATGCACATATGATGACACTAAATAGAGATGAAGAGAGCGGCGTTTGAACCAGAATGGACACATTGGAAAAAGGAATTCCACATGTATAACATTTGACTTAACGGTGGCTTGAGCTAAACGTACAAACCGTATGTGTAACCACCTTAGGGGGACACAAAATGCTAGCTTTGGGCGTATTTTTCCTGATTACCTATACCTGATGTATAAAGATTTTTCATTAGGGTTACTCTTCCACTCCTTACTTGTGAAATAAATTTGAACTCGTTAGGGAAAAAGGATGTCTTCCCAAGCATAAACATAATCCATTGCCTACATAATTATAAAGCGGGATAAGAGCCCTGTAATTGTGTTTTCTTTCCCTTGAATTTTTCATTCTTTCTTGATGAGGACCGTTCTGAGAATGTTACTGAATGATCAATGAATTTTCTAAAGTGAACCCCTCCTTCTTGTCCAAACCCCAAAAGTAAAGTCTTTAAAAATTGGAGTTCAAAGAAATCCTTTCTCTATGTTAAAAGGAATGTAAATGAGGCTCCAAGAATTTGCCAGGAAAACTTTTTCGCACATACATTCATGCCACAATGTTTTACTTGATATTCTTGCTTCCCAGAATCCCTTATATTAAGCTACCTGAATACACCCCAAAACATAAAATATTAGGCGATTCATGAGCTTCTCTCTTTCAGGCTTCAGAGGCGCAGGGCCGTCAAAGAAGCAGGCCTGGGATAGGACAGGGGGGGCCCAGACCCTGGCTGTAGAGGCCTTGCGGGTGGCCGGCTTCCTGTGAATTCAGAATGCGGCCCACGCTCAGAGGCAGGGCCTCTCTTTCTCTGTCTTTTCTGGCCACATCGAGGGAGGTCCAGTTGTACTTGAGATCTCTGGATGACTCAAAGGCAAAGATGCAAACCTTCCCCACATCAGGTAGAAACATATCTGCTGCCTCAAAGAGAGAACATAATACGACTTGAAATGAGGCTTTCAAGTTGGCCAATTTATGTGAGGCCCTAAATTTCTCTGACCACCCGTTCAACCCACGGTGTGGTGCTGGCGGCCCGCGGGAGCGGGAGCGCAGCCTGGAGCCTGGGTCCCTGGGTCCCTGGCCATTTCCCTGATGGGACCCTGCAGGGTCCCCGCAGAAGCCCGGAGCCGGCCCCAGTCTGGGCTGTCCTCTCCCACGCAACCACTGTCGGGGTGACAAGAAGAGCCCGCCTCTCCCAGGGCTGCATTTGGGCTTCGTGGGGAAGTTTGGGAGCCCAAGGAAGGCTTTGGTGCCGGGAAAGCACATCGTGAATAACCGGCTCTGTTTCTCTCTCTCCTGCCGGTGGGAGCGCAGGAGCCATCTGCCCTCCCAGTGACAACATGCTGCTTATGCAAATGAGGCCCGAGCACAAAGGTGGCTTCAGTGGCCGGTGCAGCTTGTTTCCCCAGCCGCAGCCCCCACTTTGTTTAAGCTTTTAAACTCTCTGTCCCCGGCAGGAGAGGACTGACGATTAGAGTACAGAAAGGACACAGTGTCACCTAATGTATGCGCCCGGCCCACGGAATCCTAATGGTGCCTGGCTGGGGAGAATTTACACAAACCTTATAGGAATGAAAAAGGGACATTTATTTCATTCAGAGAACGCAGTGACTTCCACTTCTTGGGGGGCTCCGAGCGCGGCTCTGAAAGGGCCTTTCATGGCCCAGGAAGAAAGCGCTGGTGCAGCGAGGGGGCATTTCCAAGGCCAGACGCCTGTGCCTGGCAACGCGGCCCTCGCTTCACAGTGTCCCAGGGCCCACGCCGCCGCCTCCTGGCCACCCTGTCCCTCCGTCCCTCCCTGCCATCCTTCACTCCTGGCCTGAACTTCCCTTCCATCCTGGCCCTCCGTCCCTCTGTCCCTCCCCACCATCCTTCCTTCCTGGCCTGTCCTTCTTTTCCATCCTGTCCCCCTGTCCCTCCGTCCCTCTGTCCTTCGGACCCCGCATCCCTCCAGTCCCCACGGGATGCCGTGGCCCGGTTTGTATGGCCCCCATAATGAGGCTGCTGTGGGCTTCCCTCTGCTGCTCTGTCCTCATTTACAAACGTGTCACTCGTGCGGTTCAAAGTGTGAGCCATGAAAAGAGCCCTGGTCCCTACATTAATGGTTTGTAAACAGAGCCTCCAGAGCTGCCCGCACCTGCGTCGGCTCTGGGGGACCGTGACCCCCCGATGCCCCATCTGCGCCCCCACTGACACCTCACAAGTCTTCCAAATGGCTGGGGTCCAGGAAATAGTGTCCTTTTACTGCTGAGAAGGCATTTCAAAAGACATGTGAGATTGTGGAGTCTTTATTTTTTGAAATTTTTTTATTTTCTATTTTTTAAGATTATTTATTTATTTTAGAGGGTGGAGGCGGGGCAGAGGGAGAGAGAGAATCTCAAGCAAACTCCCAGCTGAGCGAGGAGCCTCACATGGGGCTTGATCCCACCACCCCGAGATCATGACCTGAGTGGAAACTAAGAGTCTGAGGCTTAACCCACTGAGACACTCAGGGACCCCGAGATCAGAGTTTTTAGAATGCAAATAAAAGTGACCTGACCCTTGTAATCTTGCAGTCAGCAGGTCTGACCTTCCACGGCAGACGCGGAATGAGATTAAGGGGTGCACAGCGCAGGGAGGGCGTCCTCCAGGTGTTCGCAGCGGCGGCCGCGAGCACGGGGTGGGGGTGCGCTGCCAGGGCGCCCACCCTCAGCCCTGCTCCTGGGCCTCCACCGCCTGGGGCACGCCAGCTCCCTGTCACTGTTGTAGCAGCGGCCAGGCCTGCACCCCGTGTCCAGACAGCGTTTGCCTGGTTTGCAGAGGGGTCTAGAAGATGCAAACCGTAGGCAGGCATGTGCCTGTGCCTCCGTGTGCCTGCCCATGTGTGCGCCTGTGTGTGTGCCTGTGCATGCGTCTGTGCGTGTGTGCCTGTGTGCATGTGTGCCTCTGCGTGTGTGCCTGTGTGTGCATGTGCCTGTGTGTGCGCCTGTGTGCATGCCTGTGGGTGCCTATGTGTGTGTGTGCGCCTCTGTGTGTTTCTGTATGTGCGTGTGCCTGTACCTGTGTGTGCACCTGTGCGTGTGCCTGTGCATGCGTGTGTACGTGCGTGCCTGTGTGCGTGTGCGTGTGCCTGCATGTGCCTGTGTGCGCCTGTGCGTGTGCCCGTGTGTGTGCCTGTGTGTGTGCCTGTGCAAGCGTCTATACGTGTGTACCTGTGTGCGTGTGTGCCTCTGTGTATGTGCCTATGTGTGCATGTGCCTATGCTTGTGTGTGAGCCTGTGTGTGTGCCTGTGCATGCATCTGTGCATGTGTGCCTGTGTGCCTGTGTGCATGTGCCTGTGCCTGCATGTGCTTGTGTGCTCCTGTGCATGTGCCTGTGTATGCGCCTGTGCATGTGCCTGTGCGTGCATCTATACCAGTGTGCCTGTGTGTGCATGTGCCTCTGTGTGTGTGCCTGTGTGTGCGTGTGCTTGTGCCTGCATGTGCGTGTGTGGGCCTGTGCATGCTTGTGTGTGCACGTGCCTGTGTGTGTGTTTACACAGTTTCTCGGGTGTAGCTGTGAGCACAGCAGCACCCCTGACCTGTGCGGAGGTCCCCCTCCCTCATCCCTCCCCCTCCCTTGCCGGCACAGAGTCCAGGGACTTATTCCCGGGCCCTCCTCATCTGGAGTGCGCCTGCGGCCCAGGGACTAGCCCCTTGTCCCCAGAGCAGAGCCTGCACGCCCACGTCTCCCCAGCCGCTGGCTTTGGAGGAGCAGGGAGCCGGGGGTCACAGGGTGGGGAGACCAGGGAGAAGGTTTGGGAGGGAGGGCTGGAGCAGGGGGAGGTGACGCAGTGGAGGCAGACCTTGAGGTGGACTCGGGACGGGGGTGGGGGGGGCAGGTTCCGAGAGTGTGGACGCCTTCGTCCCAAGGATGCCTCCGTCCCTGCACAGACGGGCACCTCCCCGGGGACAGGGCACAGGAGACTGCGGGCACCAGGTGCCTCCAGGTCCCTCGCTGCACACCCCCACCCCTGCAGGTGCAGGGCCAGCCAGGAGGGGCGGGGCTTCTCTCCTGTTCCTTCCCTGCTTTCCCGTGTCACATGTCCTCCTCAGCCTTGGGGCTCCCCTGGGTTCTCATTCCTGAGTGCAGCACCCGGGGAAGCTGCCCCAATGGCACTTGGAGAAAGGGCACGGGCAGCTGCTGGTCCGCTCTCCCCTGCTTTGTGCCCTCCGCCCGCAGGACCCCCTGCTGAGGACAGTCTGGACATCGAGGACGGTGATGACCACGGCCCCCATAGCTTCCTTCCCCGGTCACTGTAGGCTCTGGCCCGGGACATGCTGGGGAGCTGGGGGGCTCCCAGCGCTCTCAGGCGCCCGCTCTCTGAGCACCCACCTCGGCACCTAGTCATTCCCCCACAGGCAGCTGTCCCAGGACTAACCTCCCGGGGGAAGGGAGAGCAGAATAGCAGCCCACCCCGGTGAGGACGTGCTTGGTGCCAATCATTTGCGCCGGGCTCCATCTGACCGCAGCACGCTCCATCGAGACTCATTTCCAGGGCATATTAATTCAGTCGTGATTCATCCATCTCTTGGTGTAGATGCGTGTGTGTGTCTGGGGGTGGCTGGACTTCTAATAATGTCGGGGAGACACTTAGAATTGTTTATTCACAAGTGACACAGACATACTCTGCATACTGGTGGTTTCAGTTTAACACAGATATCATCCTAATAACTTAGATATTTACAATATGCTCCACGTGAGTGGTCTCTCGCTGGATTTTCTTTAGGGCCTGTCTAGAGATAGAGTGGTCAGCACACACCTGTAACTGTGATCTGATTTATGGTGTGAAATAACACCTGACATTTATTAAGCTCTCGCCCCGTGACAGACACCGTAAAGTGCCTTCTATCATGAGCTCATCTTTCCGAAACCACATAGGACAATGTCTGATGTGCTGCTTGGAGGGTAGAGAGACTTCTGAGGCTGGGCTCCCAGAGACTCAGCCTGGCGCTGCCCCCTTAGCTCTGGGGCAGGGGGGAGGTGGCTGTTGGTCATCTGGTTCCCTGAACATTGTTGTCCTCCACTCCATCCCCTTCCGGAGATCATACCCTCAATAGGAAGCTGCAGACTGGAGTTGGCGGGGTCATTCCAGCAAGCAGCCAGCCCACGGAGGACACAGGATCCCCAGGCGGCCCTTGTCTGCACCGTGCGGCTGGAGGGGAGGGCCAGACAAGATGCAGCCTGGGGACGCTGAAGTCCAGAGGGCTCACACTCAACCAGATCTCCAGGATATTCCTCATCTGGCCGTTCAGTCATCCGTCTCTTCGTAGGGCACCACGCCCCGAGCCAGGCATGACAGCATTAAGACCATTGAGTCAGGGCAGCCCGGGTGGCTCAGCGGTTTAGTGCCGCCTTCGGCCCAGGGCGTGACCCTGGAGTCCCGGGATCGAGTCCCACGTCGGGCTCCCTGCATGGAGCCTGCTTCTCCCTCTGCCTGTGTCTCTGCCTCTGTCTCTCTCTCTCTGTCTCTCATGAATAAATAAATAAAATCTTAAAAAAAAAAAAAGACCCATTGAGTCAAACACCCGGCCCTTTGAGGTCACACAGTTCAGTTGTGCGTTGGATGATTCTTCCCAGGGTCACAAAGCTGGGATCATCTGGGGCCAAGGGCTTGTAATGAGCCGGAAAGTCTTCTTCACCAGTGTGAGCTGCGTGCTCTTCACAAGTGCCCCTTGCTCCCCTGTTGCGTCTACTTGAGGTTCTGGTTGGGAGGGACTCAAGCCAGTGGGGTTAGCCCTGTCTTTTGTTGGCACGACGGAAAGAACAGAGCCAACTCTGGAAGCGGGTCTAGAAACAATCCATCCTTCCGAAACGTGATCTACTCTTGACCGAATTCTAATTGGCCTGTTAATCCCGACCACGTGGGAACAGGACATGACGAGGACGCAGTGCTGCTGCCCCTTTGCTCCATCCTTGTGTCACAGGGTGACACGCTCCCCGCTTCTGCCCTCCTCCGGCTCTCTGCGCAGGTCCGCAGCCTCAGCATCCAGAGCATGCACGCCCGCACCGCTGTGGCACACTTAAGGTGCACACTGGGGCTCAGGCGATGTCTTTGCAAGTTTTTGGAAGAGCTTCAGGGCATTTAAAATTTCCAGAAGTGGACCATGCTACTGTACGCTCCAAAAAAGTATGGAGTGTCTCTGGGTAAGGAACTTTGGCCTGAGTCTCTGCGGTGGCATCCCATGAGCAGGCCAGGCCGGCACTGCCATACGCAGCTCTTTGGGATGCTCTTGCCTTACAAACTCTTTAGTTTGAGAGAGAGAGAGAGAGAGAGAGAGGGAGAACTGGATGCCAGGGGTTTCTTGAGATGCTTGCTACTCTACAGGCTTCCATCTTTAGAGCAGCAAGTGAGGACAGAGGAGAGAGAATTTTGGGGGGAATGGAAGAGCCACATGAAAGACAAACGGACACAGATGTCTAAGGAACATATACAGTATATTCTTAAATGTTTCCATATGTTCCATTAGGTCCTGACCTCACCCCGGAGACCCCGTCTACACGTACGAATCTGTATAGCCCGGGACCAGCGCTGCCTGTCCTCGTGCCAGGAAAAAAGACGAAATGCATTTTCTGCTCAAATTTTATAAGCGTCTGGTTCTTAAACTCTATAATTTAAAGGGGAGGTTGGAGTTCAGTTGCCACATTTTCTACCTCTGCCTGGGGTAAGAGATGGCCATGCAGAAGGGGAGGATTCAGAGTTGGGGTGATTGAAACCAGGTCTCAGAGGCGGGGCAGATGCAGGCGGAGCAAGCCTCAATGTTCGGCCGTCACCTGGTGCTCACATGGTGGGATGCTGTTTCCTTAAGAAGCTGGCATTTGGCAGGAGCCGGTGCCATAGAGCACAAGGAGCAGTGTCACCGTGTGGGCATGTCTGTGATCGCAAGGTCTTCTTTGCTCCGGAGTTCCAATCCCTTTTGCTCTTATCAGTCCCTTTGCTCTTACCTCTCCGGCCTTACACTCACATCTCTGGAAGGTGAGGTGTGCTGGTCAAAGGAGCAATGGGTTCCGACAGAGAGCCCGCATCCCAGCCCGGCCTCCACCAAAGTGCCACCGCACTGGACGGCGGATATTCTGCTTGCTTCACATGCCTTCCTTGGGGATCTTGCCCTTCTGTCTCCCCTGGGGCCGAATGAGTCTACACGTCACGATGCTGTGTCCCCTTACCTCTCGTGGAGGAAGGGCAACCTGGCCCAGCCTCGGACGGACCCATGCCCCAGCACTCTGGCGGTGACACAAGGGCCTGCAGGTCTGTCTGTGGCCATCACTGGGTTTGTTAGAGGGGCGCTCAGAGAAAGAGCTTCCTTTTGCTCAGGGCTGATGAGAAGCATGGATATTCCTTCCTGGCTACACTGAACAAGACGGCAGGGGGAAAGGATGAGAATGATATGCATCGGTGAGAAGAGGAGTTGAGGCAGGTGCCATGTGAGCACTGGATCCACTCCAGAGTGGCCTCCAATCCCCAGGTGTGCATCAACCTCGTGCGCGTGTCTGTGTCTGTGCATGCGTGTGTCTGTGTGACACACAGGCTCACTCTGCGCCTCCAACTACGGGTTGCCACTTCCACCGTTGTTTGAGGGAATGGACCAGAGTACCTTAAGATTTTCTTTCTAACTCTATAGTTTTGTAAAATAAACATTTAGAGGGGAAAATTGTAAAAGAGAAAATGAGCTTTAAAAACTAAATGCTGGGATCCCTGGGTGGCGCAGCGGTTTGGCGCCTGCCTTTGGCCCAGGGCGTGATCCTGGAGACCCGGGATCGAATCCCACGTCAGGCTCCTGGTGCATGGAGCCTGCTTCTCCCTCTGCCTATGTCTCTGCCTCTCTCTCTCTCTCTCTCTCTCTCTCTCTCTGTGACTATCATAAAAAATTAAAAAAAAAACACTAAATGCTTTTGATCACCTATGTGGGTGTAATGATGGACTCAGAAGTGTGATGTTCAAATGTCATGTACATTAATCAGTACACCACTAGTATTTGCATTTATTAAAATTTATTAAATGCCTCCTCCCTAAGTAGGGAATTCACATCCGCAGTACTTTATTCACATAGTACTTTGGTCAAGGACCATAGTCTCCTTTGTATTATAGCAGTTTCTGCACGAATCTAGTTTTCCTGCTTGGTAACTTCTTGGAGAACTGGGCTAACCTTGGCATCATCTGGCAGTTAGCCTTGAGCCCTCACCATTCAATGAGTGGGGCTCACAGGGTCACGCTAGGTCACGGGAGAGACTGGGAGGTGACCCAGTCTCCGACCCTCTTCCCCCACTTTGTCAAGTCCATTTGCAGAAATGATCTCAGTCTGCACACTATTGGTTGAGGAGGCAACCACACACCCAAGGTTTCCCTCACACACCGATCATTGGAACATTTTCCCCAAAACTTATTCTTTCTCTCAAGGCAGCTCATGAATCGTTTTAATGGAGCGCTTGCCACCGCGGACAGTGGAGGTTTCTACGAAGCAGCTTGGCAATAGTGAAGGTCCTGGTCACCTGTATCAAGAATTTGGAAACTACTCAAACACAAGCCTTTGAATTTGGGTGAGTCCCTATTGATATGTCATCACAAGAGTTATCTTCCAAGTTCGCCCTCGAACGACTTGCAAATAGAAGTAGTGCCCTTAATTTTAATTCACGTCTTAAGTCAGACCTTCTGTTATACTCAATTATATCTTAAGGACTTATTTGCCAAAAGTATTTAGAGCCCAAGGGCTTACTCTTCTTGCATTTAAAGGATTTGGTGTCTATAGCCCTTAATAAAGTGGGCAGCAATTATTAATACAGTAATATTTTATTGGTTTAACTGAAACCAGAGATAGAAACGTTTCAAGATTTAGACTTAGAACATTAAAGCCAAATTAAAATAAGTCCAAGAAAAAGTCTGTGAACTTAATTTAGCTGAATTCTACATTTTTAAAGGAGAACTAGTGATTATTGTTTCTTCTGGTGGTTAAAAAGAACAGAACAGTGCTGAAATTTGAATTTCTGGACTTATTAGTCTTTCATTAAATCAAAATGCCAAAGCCAGCAAAACTTGTTTTGAGTAGAAAAGGGAGCATTGTGCCAGTATTTCGTGCCTCCCAGAGGCCAGCCCTGCGCCTGGGGCTCAACAGGGCCTTCAGCTCCCCGGCGGAGGGTGGACGGGAGGGCCCAGCCCCGAGCCTTCCCGGTGCAGAGAGGAAATTGCAGCCGGCCCTTCCCAAGGTGCAGGCAATTAGCAAACCATATAAATTTTAGTGGGAAGTGAAGCCTCGGAGTCTTTGAAAAACAAAACAGTCCTTGGCCGTGGAGTCACTGAGCGCCAGAAACATGTGACCGTGAACCCGGCTCAGGCAGCCTGGTGACCACGGTTCCGGGCAGGAATCCTCCGTATACCCGGTTATCGGCTTCATGCGCTGGTTCTAGGCTGAACCGCCTCACCAGAGAACCTACCAGAAATCCCCCCAAATGAAGATGCAAACATGCCCAGGACTGGAGGTCTCCATTTTTAAACATCCTTCCAGGAGTTGCATTAACATTGTTGGTGGACAGATGATCACTTCATAAGTTATTCGAGGTAAAATGGACAATCACAGATGTTTCCATCTAAAAACGGGCACTGGGGGATTGTTTGGGTGGTTTGGCAAAATCTCCAACAGGTTCTGCGTTGGGTCAGCAGCTCTTTGGGGGGTTTCTGAAGTCACAGACACAGTCGAGGCCGCACCTGGCCAGGTGAAGGGGTGAGCCCTCCCCCCAGTACCTCCTCGGCCCCGGGAAGCAGCCTGCATCACAGTATTTCGTGTCCTGACCTTTCTCGCTGGCCCGAGCCGTCCCCTCTGTGTTGAAATGTTGCACGGTGGTCTAGCATTGCCTCTCACTCTTGTACGTTGGGATCACAATGTAGCAGACATTGAGACAGAGTATAGTTTTGAGTGACCAAAGCACAAATTTAATATATAAATGTGCTTTCTCTTTTTAAAATATCTACAAATATTTTTTGATTCATCAGAGTAACTACAACAAACATAACTTACTTCTTACATTCGGATCAAGTGTATCCTGTGTGTGTGTCTGCAGGAATTCGGGGCTTTGGATTCGCATGGCGAGCTGGAGTTTAAGAGCAGGACGTGGCCCTCCTCTGCCTCCCAATTCTGGTTTGCAGAACAGAGAGATGCTACCCCTGGCAGGGAAGACCCAGGTGCCCCATACAGACGTTGGAAGGGGAGACAGCACCTGTCCCTGGTCCGAGTGGGCGATCTAAGCCACAAGCTCTGGCCCCTGAGAGGAAGGTGTGCAGCTCATCGCCAAGGTGCTCACACCAGAGACAGTGAAACAGTATACTTTAGGGAAACCAATGGGAGTCCCCAGAAATGTGTCTCAGGGGATGCTGAATGTCAGCAGCCGGTCTCCTAGACGAGCAGTTCCAGGATGTCTCTGATGTCGGCCCACAGGCCTGCCACTCTTCTGCATCGCAGTCCTGGAGGAGGACGTGGGGCCAGTGGGACCCATCCATGCAGTGCTGAGAAGGTCCCATTTCTCCTCTGTGGGCTGAACCATTAGCTCCTCAGAAACACCTGTGACCAGCCATCCTGCAGAGTGGGGGTAGTCGTTCCCATGCCACACCGCATCTTCTGGCAGCCAACCTAGCCAAGGTGGGGAGGCCGTGATCCCTCCTGAGTGGGGGGCCGGGTGAGGGCGCAGTGGCTTCTCTCCTCTGCCTACAGCTGGCCACGTGCCTCCCAAGGCCTTCCTCATCCCCAATTCACCATGTCTTCTGGAAGGTGTCCTTTCATAGCAGTGATGCTCTTGCTCACCCATTCCTACTTGACAGATCTGCTCAGCCCCTGGGGGAAGGTGTTGGATGGGTGGACCCCGTGTGCAGGTGCTGGTCAGCCCCAGCTGTGAGCACCCCAAAGGGAGCAACAGCCTTTTGGTCTTTGGTTGCTCTAAGATTTTCTCACTCTCTTTGCAGGATCCAGGGGACAGACAGCGACAGCCGGAACTCAGACACACCTCCCTGTGGCCTTGGTGTCCCCTTCTAAGTACTAAGGGCCCATTCTCCCCCTGGCTGTGTTTTCATGGGAATTGGCCCAAACTGAATCTACTCTCACAGATTTGCTTATTGTGGGCCATACCTGGGTCTCTGATTTCCTTGCAGGCAATGTTATAGGTAGAAAGGTCACCTTGAAAGCACTTTCCTTCCAAAATAAAACCAAAATAGAGGACGACAGCAAAGCAGGACCTGTGGAGGCTCATGGAGAGCTTCACGTCAGCCGTAGCAGAACTGTGGAAACTGGGCTTATGGCTAACTTTACATAGGCCACTTCTGTTCTAAAACCCCAAGTCTTCTTTCATGAAAATTTATGGTAAATTTTCCAGCAGTGTAAACGAGTACCCTTAAAAACCCTTCCAGACAGACTAATAAAATGGAAGCTCATTCAAAAAAAAAAAAAAAAAAAAAACTCTCTGCTTTCATGAAAAATGATCCACCATTAAAACTGCTGGGATTCTCTGAAAAAGATAAAGAGGCCAATAAATTCTGAGGGAAGACTTGAGTGTCAGAGACGTTGAAGCTGAACGGCGTGGACAGCTGGACATGCGTGCGGAGGGAGCACCTGCAGGAGGAGAGACGGTAGCCCGGGTCCTGGGTCCGGGGGTCACAGCCCAGCAGGCCCACGGCTAAGCCCTCAGGGTGCAGGGAAAAGACAGATTCCACTTGATAGATGTTAATACAGGCTTAATGAGGACTGTGAGACTTGTTTCAAGTGAACAAAAACCAGCCTAGATACTCTTACCTTAATTAATTACTCAAGAATATATCATTTTTTTCCCTCAACAGTGAAACAAGCATGAGAGCCATAAAATACTGGAAAAGATCTCTGGGCAAAAGAAATGACAAAAACTCATCTTATAGGAAGATCTCATTACACAGATAAAAGTGTGCTCTTAAATATGCATAATATATGTAGTCATTATACACAAAACCTTCTACCTATGTACTCACTGGACACGTTTATCATGTTTTGTCACACTTCGAAACATGTTTATGTGGTGTTGCAATACAGCAAAAAGAATGCAAGAATAGCAGTGCAAAATGAATGCAAATAGCATATTTCAGAATTGGGGGACAGATGAAATAGTCACGATACTATCAAGATTATTGTCGGATATTCTAAGACAGTAATTTGCCCAAATTTAACTTAAAGGAAGGAATTTCCCTTGGAGAGCTTGCAAAGTCTCAAAGAAGAAGTTATTTGCAAATAAGAAGTGTATAGAAAAGGGCAACCATGCAGCTGTTGAAACTGATGCCCTGGGTGTGAAGGTGCCTGAGCCGGATGGGGCTGCGGCCAGGGCGGGCACTGTGACTGGGTGGTCGTGGGCTAATCACGAACACTCAGGAAACACAAGCATATTTGTGTCTGTAGCACGTCTCTGTCGTGTTTCAAATCGGTAGAGTTGGCATTCGTGACATTCACCGGTATTTGACTCACTGCCTCACTTTCTTGGGACTGCAGAGACATACCCTTAGAGCACGCCCTTGTGCGAACAGGTGTTGGGGAACGACTGGAGCCCAGGAATGTTCTGGGCAGCCAGAGGGAAGTGGTATTGCTATTTAATGCTCAAAACATTTTTTTATATAGTTGTGCTCAACTTAAACTGCTGAGAAGACAAAGGCGTCCTATGCAGTTCCCTTTGCTTAATACATCACTGCTTGCTTCTGTGGACCTTGATCCCCAGAATGCTTTCTCCCTGGTGCACAGGACCAGGTCAGCTCAGGACCTTTGAATCTCCTCTCCCTGCAGCTCCCATTGTCTCCTCTCCATGCACCCAACTGACGGAAAGTCCAAGAGGGAGAAGGCCTGCCCACACCCTGGGCATTGGAGCAGGCAGGGCAGGCCTCTCCTCTTCCAACTCCCCGTACTGGCACTGGTCAGGTGTGTCCCCAAATCCATGAGGCACAGTTGACACCCAGCTACACCAAAGTCATTTCCACTCAAAAATGGAACAGGTGAAGAGGCAGGAGCCAGGCTCTGGTGAAAAGTGTGGTTGTGGGGAGAAGGGCTGCCCTACAAGAACTGTGACCCAAGATGGGGCAACATAACCCCCATGTCACAGAGCCATGACCAATGATCTGCTTCCGCTGGCTCGACACAGGTTTTAAAGAGTCTTGCAGTGTAGTATAGGGTAGGGTCTGAGCATGGCCATTAGAAGGATTTGTCTAAGGGGTGGCCTCCACTGCCGGCTGCGAGGCCTTGGACAAGTCCCCCCAGAGCTCATATGTGACTAAGGAAAGTGCAGCTCCTGGAGTGATCCTGTATGTGGGTCACTTAGCTGCCAGCTTGATGTTGACTAGAATGCAACACAGACCACATGTCTTTTCTCTCCCATTGTCCATTTTTGAAAAATCCATTGATTTGCAGAGTGGCTAGAATTAAAAGACTATCATTGGCAAATAAGAACAATGTGGAGTCACCTGAGTTCCGTGGAGCTGGTGATGGTGTGGGTGACAGTAACTTCCCCGGAGAACTGGTGCAGCACCTGCTGAATGAACAGGAGCTCATGAAGATGCTCGGGCTGGTGCTTTTATTCCAAGAGGGGTGTGTGTGTGTGTGTGTGTGTGCGCGCGCGCGTGCATGCTCCCCTAAAAACCTGTCCAGAGACCCTCTGACATACCCCCTTTCAAGAGGTGGAGGTTGATTTCCAGCCCCACGAGTGTGGACTGAACTCATGAGTCACGTCTAATGAAAGGAATACACCAACAGTGATGTGCTGTCACTTCCAAGGTTAAAAAGACAGGGAATCCCATCTTAGCTGTTTCTGTCTCTCCCCTCGCCCTCTCTCTGTGTGTCTCTCTGGCCCTGTGTCTCTCTCTGTCTCCATCTCTATTCCTTTGTGTCTCCCTGTGTTTCCATCTCTGTCTCTCTTTTTCTCTGTCTCTGTTACTGCTCACCCCCTTCCCATCACTTGGTCTAGAGGAAGTCAGCTGCCATGTCACCAGGCCCCTCCTGCAGCCTCTAGAGAGGCCTGTTTGGTCGGGAGCTCAAGCCTCCAACCAAGAGCCAGAGAGGACCTGAGGCCTACGAACATGGCTGTTCGTGTTCAAATGGGGAGCTTGAATGGGGAGTCCCCTCCTCCCCAGTATGTCCTTCCTGTGAGACTACAGCCTTAGCCAACCACTCAAGAGCTTCACGGCAGCCTCATGAGAGACCTTGGGCCAGAATCATCCATCTCAGGCTACTCCAGAGTCCTGACCCACAGAAACTCTGATGAAATCAATGT
Organism: Canis lupus dingo; assembly: GCF_003254725.2. NCBI lineage: Eukaryota > Metazoa > Chordata > Mammalia > Carnivora > Canidae > Canis > Canis lupus. The sequence goes on from NC_064276.1 coordinate 9,046,029, forward strand.
CTGTTATTTTGAGTTGCAAATTTTTGGAGTATTTTGTTATGCAGCAAGAGCTGACTAATACAATACTTTACAGAAGAGGGTACATAGACATACTTCATGACCTACACAGAAATACACACAACGGCATTGTCTGTAGTGACCCAATATCTGCAAACACTTAAGTGAAGAAATAGGCTGTTTGCATTCACTCATGCTATTCCATACAATAGTACAGCCATGTTCGCTTTTGGGAGTGAATCTCACATGCAAGGTTGAGTGAGAGAAATCATATATGAGAGTCTACACTGCATCTTCTATTTATGTAAATCTGCACCACAAGAATAATTCACCTGTGCTTCTAAAAGGTGGAAAAGAGGTTAGCTAACAACACTAAACCCAAATTGTGTACTTTGTGAAATAAGTAGGTTAGATTTGATCTTTTCTGTGAAGGGATAGTGTGCAATTATTTTAGGGTGTGCAATCCCTGTCACAACTGCTCAGCTTTGCCTTCAGTACAGCACAAAGCAGCCTTAGGAACTGCATCCATGAATGGGCCTGACACTGTCCCAATAAAACTACCAAACAAGCTGCAGATTGCACTTGGCCTGAGGGGCTGGAGCTTGCTAATTCCTGCTTGAAATCTAATAATTCTAAACACTGTGGCTATTTAAAAGTATGGATTTATTATTCTAGGACTTCTAGACCTATGCTAAAATGGAAATAAAGCAATATTTCAGCTTTATTTTTCATATTTAATAGAAGAAATAAAAGAAAGGGAGAGTGAGAGGAATTAAACTTTCCAAACACTCATGAAGGCTTTCCAGGTCAGGGTTTGGTTGGAATAAGGAGTCACCTGGACTCACTGGAGTAGAGGTCTCCAGGTCCCTCTCCTGGCAATGCTGCCCAGGAGGGTCTGCCAGACCAGAGGAGTCGCTCGGGCTGCCATGTGATGCTCTTACTGCTGGATTCCAGCTGCAGCTTCAACTTGACTTCCTCATTCCCAAGTCACAAGATCACAGAGTCACAATGAAATGATATATGTCTTCTTTTTACCTTGATATAAACCTGAAATTTCTAAAATAGTTAGTAGTGCCTTCAAACACTCATGATTTGGAGCCACTGTGATAGATTGCATAGAAGACTGTTTAAAAAACAAATGAAAATAAAACATATTATTTTTTTTTGAAAATAAAACATATTAAATAAAACATTCTCTCTTGATTTCTTGTTGGGGAAAAAAAACAGTTATCCAGGAAATGTACTGCTCTGAAGTGCCAGCGCCTCTTTACCCCCACTCTTTGGGGAGGGTGCAAGATGTTTGAGCTCACTCAAGAAGGCCCCCTGAGCCTGCAGGACTTGTGTCTGGTAGTGAACAAGCCCAGGGTAATGGAATTCGTTCTCAACCAATGACAACAGCACCCAGTCTCTCTCCTTTCACGTTTTCTGGACATAAATTTCACTTGGCGAAAATATGCATGTACTTTGGAGCCATGAAGCTCTCACCATGTCTATATGCGCTGAGCTGTTTACCAGTCCTGGGTCCTTAGTAAAGTCTACAATATACAATATTCCACTAAAACAACCCATAAACACTGCCCAGCAGTGGATGAAAGTAACAATGCCTTACTTGTCACCAATGTGGTCGAAGTGTGGCTTAGCTGAGGTCAAAAAGAATGGCTGCAAATAGATGTCCTCATGTTTGGCAGAGTGTGGCCACAGATGGGATGTCATCACCACACACCCTGATGGTGGGAGAAGGTAGGCAGGACAAACTTACCTCCAAGCTCTAGGGCTACTGATGTTTATCAAAACAAACAACGACTCATAATTCAACAGTCTGAGTGACCACAGCGAATGACGCTCACTTTGCAAGAATTTTGGATCTTCTTCACAATATGACATTTTAAAATCCAAGATGCATGTTAGGATCCAAGTCCAAAGAAAATGGCCAAACTTAAAATTAACATGAAATAAAATAAAGACTTGCCAAGCCACAGGCAGTGAGTCAAAGAATAGGAGTGGCTTTGGTCATTGGCTAGTAAAGAGGGAATTTCATTATCCATTTTTGTCTCTTCTGGGACGGCTTCTCTACCAAGTAGAACACCAAGATAAAAGTTAACTTAATTTTGGTGCCATTGTCATCAGATAACTTCAAAAAAGTCACAGTGTAATGAAGCACCGTAGGAAGGAGTCACTACGTACACGGCAAACTACCTGCCACAAGGTGGGTCAATGCATCTAAAGATAAAGGAAATAGCCAATCTCCTAGAAGGTCTAAAGCTACACGATGCAGTATCTAATTAATGTGCTATGGAAGGCAGCCAGTCAGAAACCAATCACTTGTCTCTTAGCTGACTTTGAAGAGAAAAAAAAAAAAATCCTTCCCTAGGCAAGTAATTCAAGTAAAGGGAAAGTAGGCAAATATGAAACATGAACAGAAATCTGGTATTCTTCAGCATGTCCCCAGATTCTATGGTCAGACAGCAAGGATGGCAAGTACAGTTAGAAAAACCTTGATCGTGAGATATCTCTTGATTGTGAGATAGCATGGACTCCTACCAATGGCCAGAAATGAGTCAGAATTATCTTCAGACCCTGACAGCAAGTTACACTAATATGCCAACTGGGGTTTTAATGCTGAAGAATCTATATTTATATATGGACAGTTTTTTGTGTATCCCAACTGATGCTTCACTGGACCAGTAGAAGTACTTGCTATGAAGATGCCTCCATGCCACCTGCCGGGCTCTCCTCCATGGTCTTGGAGATCAAGATCCTGCTACCCATCTGCCCCATATTTTGGAAGGCAGTCATGTTACTAAGAGACATAGGAGAAAGGATATGGGTTCTCAAACATGCCTTCATTGATACATAATAGCTTTATTGCATCGTACTTCACCCACCAACCTTGCATTCCCCTTAGGATCTGTGGGGAATGAATTCAGCATTCGATATTTCTATGGGATGTGTGTGTGTATGTGTGTGTGCATATGTGAGATGCTCCTGTAAGATATACTAAGAACCGATTTTGGATCATATTTGAAAACTCTCAACAAAAGGTTTTTTGCATATTGAAAGCAACATAATAAATAAACCACTTTTTTTGTAGATTTTAATTTAGTGATCAAGAAAAAGGAAGAAATATAAGAACTAGTTTACTCGTGAGCAATAGGGAATCTCCCTTCTGGTTGCGGAGAGAGAGAGAGAGAGAGAGAGAGAGAGTAACAGAGCTCCTTACCTTCAATCTTCTCTCTCTCTCTCTCTCTCTCTCTCTCTCTCTCTCCCTCTTCTCCTGCATCAGTATGAAATGGGAGGAGTGGAGGTGAATCCTGGAGAATACCTTACTGGGGAACAATGTTAGTATAATTCAGAGTCCAGACATCCAAATGCATCATCCAGTCTGTGTTTCTCTGAATATTGCTCCATCACATATTTAAAATATAATATCATGTGACTGATATTGTCATCATTTTACAAAGCCCACTTCTGATGAAAGGAGTCCTCAAGTGAAACATGTCCTGTGGTTGATGTTTCTTGGTTTTCAGCAGCTATCTTCATAATCGTGTAGTTGAGAATATTCTGCCTTTCTAACCAAACTTTCCTGTCAGTGATACCTGAATTTTGCCTGATGGAACAGATCTGGCCCAGGTTACCCTCCGCACAGGACGCTCTCCTACCTCCCCGCCCAGAGCAGCAGCCTCTGGAGTTCCCGGGTAGGAATGGTACTTTTCAGCTTTGGGATGTACTGCCTGACTAGATTGTGAGGGGTTCCCTACAATGTTTGTTGGATACATCTCTTACAGGATTAATTAGTTAATCAAGGCAATTAATTCCATCTAGCCTACAACATCTCAGACTGTCGCATGACAGCCAGCACCAGCACTTCAACCTAGCATAGAGAAAGGAGCTGATGGAAGAGGTCCATGGTGGGGGGTAGGTAGGAAATGGGTGAACTCAGCATAAGTGACTGGCCGTCCACGTTGTGAGTGTGGCAGGTTCATCTCGCCCCAAGATCCAGTGTGTGCCTCGGCCGGAATGAGCGTCCATTAGTCAAATCAAATAAGACACAGATAATAATGTATGGCTGACCCAGGACGCTGGAGAAAGACCAAATGGGGAAATAATACATCAACACAATAAAATCACCAAATAAAGGAAAGAAAGAGAAGAAAAGGAAGGAGAGAAAACAAAACCAGGAAAATATAAGGGAAGGTTGACAAAGAAGACAACGGCTGTTCTGATCATCCTGCCTTTTTAGCATATGCCCTTGGATCATATGGGGGAAAATACCTGGGGAGGGGTGCGGTAGTTGTGGACCTTGGAGTGTCTCACTGAAGTGGGATCCACTCTGATTTCTTTTTTTTTTTTTTTTCCACTCTGATTTCTTGAGGAACTTTCTTCCAGAAGCAGAGAGCTTCTGCTGCTACTTCTTCTTTAACATTTTATCTATCTATCATTATCTATCTATCTATCTATCTATCTATCTATCTATCTATCAAGAGAGCAGGGGAGGGGTAGAGGCAGAAGGAGAGGGAAAGAGAGAATCTCAAGCTCACTCCTCTCTAAGCATAGAACCTGCTACAGGGCTCCACCCCAGGATCCTGAGATCATGACCTGAGCCATAATCAAGGGTCAGATGCTTAACCAGCTGGGCCACCCAGGTGCCCCAGAAGTAGTGAGCTCCTTCTTCTAAGATATTTCCTTCCCTGCTGCTTATTGAGATTATTTCTGCTACTATGGACATCTCAGTGTTTCCTGTTTCAAGAGGCAGAAATAGTAATATCAAATTTCCTGAAGTAGTAATGGGATGATGTTAGTTGCTGCTGCTGCCACTCAGCAGGATCTAGTAGTGCTGGGTCCTCAGGAGAGGTCAGACCAGACCATGGAAGTGGCATGTGTGTTTACAGGGGTTCTAGCATAAAAGCTGCACCTGGGAACCTATCCTGAAGGTCAGAAAATACCACATGGACTTGGATGCATTGCCCAAGAGTTGGACACTTACGTACATGTGTATATGACACTTATGAAGGATATGGAGTAAAGAATTTACTTTGCACAAAACACCCAGTTCCACACATCACACTTCTTAAAAAGTTGCTCATATGCCAATATCGAACATGTGAAATGTATGACATTGCTCATTTGGAGAGAGAGCATTCTATAAATATGGGGTATAATAGAATGCAAATTGGTGCAGCTGCCATGGAAAACAGTATGGAGGTTCTGCAAAAATTAAAAAATAGAAATACATTTGATGCAGTAATGCCATTACTGGGTATTTCCCCAAAGAAAACCAAAACACTAACACAAAAAGATAGATGCACCCCTAGGTTTATTGCAGCATTATTTACAATAGCCAAGTTATGGAAGCAGCCCAAGTGTCCATCGGTAGATGAACAGATAAAGAAGATGTGGTGTTTGCATTCAATATAATACATTACTCAGCTGTAAAAACAAAAGTGAGATCTGCCATTTGCAACAGCATGGATGGACCTAGAGGGTATCATGCTAAGTTAAATAAGTCAGACCGAGAAAGACAAATACCATATGATTTCACTTTTATGTGGAATCTAAAAAACAAAACTGACAAATAAACACAAAGCCGAAACAGACTCATAAGTACAGAAAATGGACTGGTGGTTGCCAGAGGGTTGGGGATGGGCAAAATGGGTGAAGGGGAGTGGGAAGTGTAGGGTTCCAGTTATGGAACATATGGAACATAATAAAACCAACCTCAAAAATTAATTATATTAATATAATATATTAATTCATTTTATTATTTTATATAATTATTTTATTTATTATTTATTGATATGTTTAATATTCATATTAATTTATATTGATAATTATATTAATTATATTAAATTTTAAAAATATTAGAAGCACTTTTTAACCAAACAGTCCTGAGCATTGACACAACTTCAAAGGAGATAGATGCTCTTATTTCCAATTTACGTCTGCAGAGAGGCAGCTGTGGACCAATGCCCAGGAGACAGGTCCCCTGCCCCATCATTTGCTCCTGTGTGGCATCTAAGCAGACTTTGAATCCTGTCCACCAGTAATTGCAAAGATATTGGACAAAGTACACCCAGCGGGCAGCATATCAGTCTGAACCTAGGTGGGACTTTCGAGGAGCCCTAACAATTTTCATCTTGGCTCTTGCTTATGGAGCAAATGCATGGTCCACCTGTGTGTGTCTGCCACCAGAGGAGGGGTGCAGAAGGCCTGGAAGATGGGGTCCAAGCCCTAAAGCCCACCGCCTGAGCAATGGGAGCCATCTTTGCAGGAGTTGCTTGTGTAAGTCACTTCACTTTTGAGGGTATTAGTGCATTTACAAATACTGAAGCTAGTCATTGTGATCATGTTAATTAAGACCGACTTTCAAGTTCAGCATGACTTATTTACACGTTCAGTGTTTTCATTCCATAATATGACTTGCTTCTTTAAAAAAAAAAAAAAAAGAAGAAGAAGAAGAAGAAGAAATCCACCATTTCCTCCTCTGTCTGTGGTCTCCTTCCTCCTCCTCTGACAGAGGCTTCCGTGGAAGATGAAGAGTCAGAAAATTGGATTTGCTGTGTCAGGGAGATAAAGCCTGGAAGTGTCTCTCCTTTGCAAGGGCTTTGCTACATCTATGGAACCCCAGAGGAGTCACCTGGGAGAGAACACAGCACAAAGTGCCATCTCTTCATTTAGCAAAGACAAAAGGTGTGCTATAAAGGTCTACATCAAAAGGCATCGGATTACTAATCAGGCTAATGACCTGATAGGCAAATCCCCTAAATCTGAAGTCCTCATTGTGTTCCCACCCTGGACCACTTACTGAAGTCCTTTTGGCCTTTGGCTATTGAAATCCTGCTCTTCACAAGGTACCCCCAAGAAAGAGGCATTTGTTATTCTACCTTGTTCAAAGACTACCCCTGAATAGCTTCCAGGATTTAGCTTCTCCTTTTCTTAAAAAAACAAAACAACACCAAAAAAAAAAAAAAAAAAAAAGGGAGAAGAAAGAAAGAAGGAAATAAAAAAGCTTTAGCTAAGTTAAATGGATTAACCATCTTTTCAGTGGGTATGGGGAAAATTGAGTTGGGTCTTTATCCCCCTTGGAGGGTCTGAGCTGCAGCTTTTCACATGTGCATATCCCTTTAATGACTTAATCACCTCATTAGCTGACTTGCAGAGGGCATTGCTAAATGCTCCCTGGGCTGGCCTCTTCTTCCACTATCCTCAAGTGATTAAGGGAGGATTCCAGGGAGAAGAGCAGCCCTTGGACTTTAAGATCCCAGAGATAAAACACTGAGATAGAAAAACCAAAATAAACCCATTCAGGAGGAAATGTGAAGTGACTTACTGTAAATCCTCCCTTTGAAACCTTAGGCTCAGAAGGGGTGTGGCATCCACAAACCATCTTCCTGGCCAGGGGCTTCTCAAGTGTCCCTTCTAATGCATTCCGTTCTATTTCTTTGGTAGTTTGTTTTGATTTTTAAAGATTTTATAACCTCTGCAAGTAAACTTCTCTCCCTGCAAGTAAACCTCTCTCCACAAGTGTCGGAAAAAGCCAGATCATGAAGGACAAAGACTGAGAAGTAAGAAATTTAAGATTCAAAATATGAAAACTGCCCTGGACTAACCCAGGTCCCCCCATCTCTCCTTGTTGTGCATCTACACAGGCGGAAATATAAATGAAATTTGGGGGGAGGGAATCCAAGGGTGCAAGCCTATCCTGCAGTCTTGGTTTTTACAGTCTTTGTGATCACCTGTGAGGTCTTGGTGGAGAGTGGTAGAGAGAAGCTCTTTGTAAATACTTAACTCCAGAGAGTGACAGTAAATGGAGCTTTAAAAGGAGGCATAGCCCCCAGCATGTCTGGGGGACAAGAGCATGCACCTTGCAGTTCCCTTGAGCTTGCACCTCCTGGCTGCTCTCCAGGACACACCTGCACTTACTAGGTATCTCTAAACAAGGTGCTGGATTGTTTCTGAAGCCCTTCTGTTTAACCACCCTGGACAGGCAGGGCTTCCTGAAAAAGGAAGCTGGGCTGGGACTTAGTTCATGCCCGTGGACCTAATTTCCTTTTATTACCCAAGTGAGTGCTGAAGGGTATTTGCTCTACAGAGTCAAGCTTCACTCACTTGCAACACTCACTTGCGACATCTACTTGCGTTCACTCACTTAAGCTTCTCACATTATATAAGATTTGCTTTATGGGCAAATTTTGTACCGCAGTTCCCATGCCTTGGATTTCAAAAGATCATTCCTGAAGACTGCTTCCAAGTCATGGAGTTATCCCAAGAGTCCCAGTGTGGAGTGTAGGGAGCCCTCTGGGGCCATACTGTCTCTATCCGTCTCCGCTCCGACTGTGATGAGAAACAGGTCCCTGGGAACCCAGGCGTAGGAGATGAGTGCCCAGGAAGACACTCAGTCCTGGAAAAGCTGGCGGTTCTCTAATTGCAAAGAGCAATACAGAAAGGAATAGTCATTAACATTAGAGAATCATGTCTACACACGAGGAGGAGACCATTGCAAAGCCAGTTGGGCAGACAATTCAATGACCCAAAGAGCAATACCACACGTCCACTTACTGGTCAAGAGAGCCATTCCACCCTGACCCCAGCCATTCCTCATGGGATCCCACAGGAAAGGGTAGATTAAAAATATTCATGCCTCTTTAAAAATTCCAGGAATTCCTGCACTCAGCTGAGCACTGAAAAGAAAGATAAAATCATCAAGCCTCAGGCAAAAAAAAAATCTTGCTCAAACCAATCAGAAAAACAAAAAGAAAATGGAAAAACAAAATGATCTTTCCATTTTCCAAAAGACCAGTTATTACCAATAATATAAATACAGTTGAAGTAAAATTTATTATCACATAGACGTACTCTGAGTGCACATATAAATATGCTGTCTGTAATACACAGGATCTGAGATATTCGACCAGTAGTCTTTGATATTTCAAACACCAAAGGAAGATCCTGTCTTAATAAAGTTATTTATTTATCTATTTATCAGGGACGTAGGTAAAACTTTCATACCACTTAGCAAAAGCTAGAAAACCCAGCCCCGTCTCCAGTTTATGATGGAGTATTGCCTGTTTCATATGCCCTCCAGCCTCCATGTCCATTCATCCATGGTTCCACAGCCACCCTTGGTCCACCTGATGAGCTCACCCTTAGCTCAAAGGCAGACTGCTGACATGTCTCTCAGATTGCTTTCTTTTCCCTTTAAATGTTCTTCCAACAAGAATAGAAAAATCTCATATGCAGAATTCTGAATATTCTGTGTAGGTGCTTTTCCCTCAAGGGTGGAGCATGACTCCTCTCTTCCTAGCTGTGGACTCTGCAGAGTGACTCATTTCCCAAGAGGGCAGTACCCAGGGAGGCAGGAGGAGGGGTGGCTTTCCAGAAGAGAAACCTGGCAAACATGACCCCAGCCAGATGGCCAAGGTCAACACCAACCGTGATCAGTCATGTTGACAGAAAGCAATGAAAGTGTTAATTCTGTGGCCTTCCTTTTTTTTAAAAAAAATATTTTATTTATTTATTCATGAGAGACACAGAAAGAGAGAGAGAGAGAGAGAGAGAGGCAGAGACACAGGCAGAGGGAGAAGCAGGCTCTATGCAGGGAGCCCGACATGGGACTCGATACCGGGTCTCCAGGATCATGCCCTGGGCCAAAGGTGGCGCTAAACCACTGGGCCACCGGGGCTGCCCTGTGGCCTTCCTTTGAAAAGCCCATGACCCCAGGCATGGACAGTGCCTCAGTTGAGGGACAAGCTACAGAAAAGTTTAACAGAAGTCTTCAAAACCTGCCAAGGTCATCAAAACCAAATAGAGGTCAGGAAACTAGCACAGCCAAGAGGATCCTAAGAAGACCTGATGCCCTGATGTAATGTGATCTTCTGTATGATCCTGGACTAGAAGAAGCCCAGCAGGAAAAACTACAGAAGTTCAAACAAAACCCCAGACTTTGGATACTAAAAACAGACCCATGCTGGCTCATTCACAGTAACAAGTGTACCCGGTAATGCCACCACTGAGACTGGGTTCAGGGTATGTGGAAATTGTGTTCTTGCAACTTTCCTATGAATCTAAACGTATCCTAAATTAAAAGAATCAAAAGTTACGAGGGAAACTTTACTCAGGACAAAATAAATGTCTCGCATCAAAGACTGGCCACTCGAGTTGTATTTGGATACCATCCCTTCACTGGCACCATTAACCCTCTGGTTTTACTAGACAATTCCAATTCACCTGTGCAAGTGCTTCAACATTAGCACTGAAGGATGTGTGTGTGTGTCACCTCCTAGAAGCCACCTGCTGGTTTCTTAGTGCCGCTTCAAAGCATGACTCTTATAAGTCGCACCCCTTTCCAATTCTTTAACATACACGAGGCAGGTTCCATCCACACCGACCTCGTCAAGACCATGCTGCCAGGGTTAATGGGGACACACCTCTGTCCTCATCCCACGCATCCTCTCCTGAGCACCGGACACTGCCAAAAGTCCCCTTCTTCAGGAAGCATGGGTCTCCTCTGATTTTTCAGAGGCCATGCTCTCCTGGTTCCCCCCGCCATCCCTCTACTCTTCTCAATTTATTTTGCTGGTTCATTGTCTTCTCTGACATCCAATTACCATCTCAGGTGTGTTATTACCAAAATTGAGTCAATGTACACTTCTGAGCTACACCATCTCCTACCCGAGTCCTGACTGGCTTCTCAGCTTCTGCACTGGCATCTTTCCCCAACCACCACCGAGGCTGAGACTTCCCTCCACAGCTGAAAGATTTTGCACAGGTAAGGAGATCACATCTTTCTCTCCTAACACATTCTAATGGTTTCCTGCTGCCCTTAGACTCAAAACCCCCTGTACTCATCAACTCTGGCCCTTAATGACCTGCCCCTGTCATATGGGCCCTCAATATCTTTCTACTATATACCCTTTCTCTCTCTCTCTCTCTCTCTCTCTCTCTCTCTCTCACACACACACACACACACACACACACACACACACACACACACAGGTAGCCACCACATAGACCCTTAGCTACTGGTCTCTAGACCCAGGTCCCAGCAGAGACCCTCACTCACCACTAGGGGGTCCCTGGACACCTTTCCTAAACAGCCTCTGAGCCCGGGTTTTTACCACGAAGCTTCTCCTGTCTCCAGGTCAGCCCTTAGAGGCCCAACTATGAACTGTGTGCCTTTCTCATGGCCATTAAGTCACCTTCTGTAGATTGCTTGCTTGTTCATATTTGATCTTTTCTACCTGAAAGCAATGGTCTTGAAGTCAAGGCAACATACCTCCCTATCTTCACTGTCTCATGAGGGCCCTTGGGCAGGAGTTCAACTCTCAAACTAAATGGATCAAATCATCCCCAGTGAACTACTCCCTCTTGATACCTGACATCTGGTGGCAAACTGAGTTACAAATCCTGATTTTTGTTTTTTGCATGTGTTTGTAGTGTGTGTTGCTGGTCTCACTCCAGTGTAGCAATAATCGATTGCCTCTTTGAAAACATCATTTCAGCAGATGAGTAGGTGATGGAAGATTTGTGGGTTTTTTTTTTTAACTTGTGAAGTTTTAGACATTGAAGATGGTGTGCGTCTTTGAAGCATGAGGGATTTGAAAGAGTCATAACAGGTGATTATGTTTGCTGTTGAAATTGTCCTAACTCCAGGCAAGGGCTGAAATGATTGCCTCTAGGACCGCCATGAAATTCAAGCTGAGAGCTAAGTCACCAGGGATCGACCCAAGCAAAGCATGTGGCACCAGATGGAATCATCTGCAGATGTGGCTCTAGTGCCATCCCTTTTGTCTGAATGTGCAGAAATTACTGTGTCCTTTTGGGCCTCCATTAGCATCCGTGAGGACATTTCCATCCTGGAGTTCCATAAGATATCATGAATTGGCTTAAGAGCACAAGTGCAGCTGAGTGAGCTTTAAGATGAAAATGTATCTAAAGGGATTAAGGTGACATATGGCGGGGCAGGGGGTCTCAGATTTAAAGGGAATCTGTGTTTAGAGCTGAAAGGCAATGCCTCTGCAAGTTCTCCCGATCCCCTGAGACCTGGAGGAGGCTTGGCTAGACCAGGGATGCTAAATAAAGTTTTTCTTTCTGTGAGGTGCTCGGAGTGACACGGAGAAACCTGCTCTCCTTTGTTTCCTATTGAAGACCCTCGGAGAGGAATGCCCACACTTGTTTGGAGGGCTAATATCCGATGTGAAACAAGGGGCACGCCTATTGTGCCAGTCAACAGTGGCTCTATTAGAAACATTCAATGCCTTTCCAGAGCTACATGGTGCGTGATGTAATTCCATTTTCTCCATGACCGCAGGAAAGGGGAAATCAGGTAATTAAATGTGAGAAGTCAGAGGCCGGGCTGGGGAGCCCTTTCTGCTCAGTTAGCTTTCCCAATGCAGCTGTCCAGCTGTGGCCATCCCGGCGGGCCTGGGACGACGGCGGGCCGCACAAAGGCTCCGGGCTGCCGGGCGCGCCGTGGAGCGCACAGCTTCGTTGTCAGGATCCAGCAAGCCAGCCATGTCCTGCTCAAGTGTCACCGCTTCCCATCAACTTGAAAAGCTCCGGCGGGGGAGGGGGGGGGGGCGTCCCAGGACACGCTTTATGCTCCCGGGCTCCATTGTCTGGGGGCAGATGTAGTAGCCCTGGGGGCGTGGTCCGAGCCCAAAATGAACAGGAAAAGGGGCAGGAAGCGGGCTGGGGACCAGGCAGGGCAGAGAGGTGCTGGGTGGACCAGTCGGGCCTTTACTCACCGAGCTGACTTTCTGCTCCGGATTCACCACGCTCGGGGTTTGTGGAGGTCCCTCCGGTGCTGGGTATCAGGTCTACATCCTTAAGATGGAAATAGTCGGATCCTAACTCTGTGCAAGGTGTTAGGACCCGGGCCAAGGAGCTTAGTACCAAAGTACCAAATAGAAAAGAAGCCACAGGCAGGAATTATGAGCAGCTGGGACAGCTCCCCAGGAGGAGCCCCCTGGCAGCGGATGGGGATGCCCGGAGGGGCGGCCCGAGCCTCCACCTGCCACAGACAGCGGCGCTGCAAGGGCCCACCACCTGTTTGGCTTGGTTGTGCTGGGCTTTAATATAAATAACTATGTTTGACATTTCAATTTAGTTTGTACAGCTTTTAATACATTTTTATACTGTATTCTTCCCAGATAATTTACTTCCCAAGCTTTTGTGATAATAAGAACCATGATGGGAAAAAAACATTCTCATTTATGTGTAAATTCTGTTAACGTTGTAATCTACATAATCTTTTTATCCCAGTGTTGCTGTTTTCACGTTGGCATCTTGAAATTTTGTAAGTGATCAACTATATTTCTTTCTTTCCTTTTTTTTTTTTTTTTGTTCTAAAGCCATTAAATCACAGAGTGATGTGACTTCATGATTTTCATTTTGAACTCAAATGCCTTCAGAGATAGTTCAAAATGATGAGGAGCAGATTTGGCCTGAGAGTCACACCACTGGTAAGGTTTGGGTATATTTGCATTTAAAATACTACAGTGCAATTTTGCAGGGATTTGGTCTTACCAAAGTGGGAGCATGCGCCCCCTCACTGTCCTTACTGGACGAGGGGCCTCGAAAGGCCCATGACTGTCGCTATGTAGCCTGTGCTTTCGTGGCACCGCAGGCCAGTGTCCAAGAGACAGCAGCTTTAAACAACTTTTAAATTTTTTTTTAATTTTTTAAATTTATTTTTTATTTTTTATTTTTTTTATAAATTTATTTTTATTGGTCTTCAATTTGCCAACATATAGAATAACACCCAGCACTCATCCCGTCAAGTGCCCACCTCAGTGCAACTTTTAACACCAGCTTTAAAGACACCTCCTGCCCCTTCTTTCCTGGGCTCCAAATATATTCTCCTACCTTCATTTGCCAGGCTCCCACTCATGCCAGGCTTGAGCAGCACAGTCCAAAAGAGCTTCCCAACCTGTTACCTCCTTCTGTGCTGGTCCTGCAGGGCATCCCTGGGTCCCTGTCTCACACATTCCTGGGCCACTTTGTTCCCATAGCTTGTTTCCATGCCTGGGCCCCCTCCCCCTTGGCCATCTGAGACCTAAAGACCATCACCAAAGCCTCTGAAATGTTTGTGGACAAACTTAGCTTCACCACCGCTCATACACCTGTGAAGGATATCCTCCCTCCAAACCCTTAAAGTGGCCATGGACGGTACCACATGGAGAATTCCTTGGGGACAATCAGATTCAGAGATAGAATTTTGAACACAGTCTCTACATCCATTCTTGAGTATCTGTCCTGGATTAATTTTGAATATTTTACAACAAAGAAATAAAAGATAAAACCTGCCTTGCTTTCTCCTGCTGTACCCTGTTTCAGAGGTGGAGAGTTTGAGGCGGAGGCCCCCCCTTTGCCGTGGTTGGTGGGGTCTTGGAGCCTGGTCGGTTGGGCTGCCTTCCCCACACCCGTCCACATGCACGTTCCTGTGGGTAGACCGCCTTTGTGCAGGGTTGGAATTGAAAGCTACCAAGGAGTGACTATTTTTTAAAAGACAAACAGACCTGCTTTCTGATACTGTTAATACAAAATGTCAGCTGGGAGCTTGATTTTAGGGTTGAATACAATTACTTGTTCCTGTTTGACTTGACACATCACAGCTGGGAGCCAAATTTGGTGGAGAAAACCAAATTTCGCGTCGTCCTGCCTGACATGAAGTCAGAACAGTTTGTTTATGAAATCTGTTTGAAATGTGCAGTTCTTGTTTTCAGTTGTTGTACAACGGAAGCCGAGGTTCACATGGCGTAGCTCAGAAAACCAAATAACAGAGAAAGTGCAGCGGAAAGCAGATAGTGTGAATTCTCTGAAGGAATTCTGAATATTTATAATCTCCCCAACTCTTTTGCAAAACTGCCAGAAAATTATGTGATTTCATGCTCACCCGTGAAAACACGGAGCACAATAGGCAGCAAACCCATAGGTTTCTATTTAGAGCAGCCGCCAAAAATGGTGCCTTTAAAGACTATGCAAGCTATTTTTCCTATTTTTTCCAAAAATTCCATGTTTCCTAGTGTAGGAACATTGTTGGTAGCTGGCTTGATAAAGACTTGCAAGGGAAGTAGCCTCCACATGCTATTTAGGACACTGTTTTTTTTTTTTTTTTTTTTTTTTAGGTGGGAGTGAATTTAGTTGTTCTCAATATAAAAAAAATAAAATCACAACTGTGCCTCCGGTGGTAAGGGATAGACAGGGCTTTCATTCTACAGCGTTAACAGGAGAATAGGTTTTTAAACAGGTTTCCTATCCACCTACCTATTTGAAGGGAGATTGAAGGCAAAAGCCTTATGAAACCCACTGCTGTCCAAGAGCATTTGATCTGGCTCTGAGCAAATATCAGACTGGAGGAGACAGATTGACCTGCTATGCCCAGGAGGGCGCCTCCTGCTGTGGCTGAGGATGCCCTGTGCCCCCCGCCTCCGCCCCCATCTCAGGAAATAGAACAGGGCTGCTAGCACCAGTGGAGGGAGTTGAGGCCACCTGACTGCAGGTGGAGACCTGGGGTCCACAGTAGGAATTGAATCTAAGAGGAATGGGACTTTCGGTGAGTTCCAGTTTGGTGTCTATGCCAATATGTCTGTGTTCTCTTGCTTGGAACACTGTAAAACAAATGTGCAAAAGAACAAGAGGCTAAATCTCCCTCTCTCTCAAGAAACGTCCTGAAAAACATGGGAATCCTCAAGTGGTGGTCAGGTGTGTGTAGTAAGAAGAAACATGAATTTGTTCAAGCATCTTGTGGGCTCCTGGTGCCCTGGCAGGTGCTCCAGCTTTCCCACAGGTGCAGGTTTTCCGCACCCTGCCTGAGAGCTAATAGCGTGCACACAGTAGGGAAACTGGAGGCTCGGCGGCCACTAATGGGCAGCCGCAGTGACAGCAACAGGCTTCGATTTGTGATGTCCCAAGCAGTTGTGATGGCTTTACGGACCTGTAGAGAAAGACAAGAATGAGAAGCTTGGATGTTGACTCACCCTCTCCATGTGATTAAAAGACAGGTGCAGAATAGAAATGGGGTACTTTAAAATTAGGAATAATTTATGGCTGAAAACCCAAAATCAAACACTCCTTTGCTACTGATCTGCATACTAATAGGCATCTTAGTAGTTAATTACAATTGAGACATCCAATATATCTGCTTTTTAATTCAAAAACTTTATTGCTTTAAACGAGGTTAGTTATGCCCAGATAAAGCAATGCCCTTTGTGAGGATACGTAAACAAATGTGGGTTAACAATGACATTTTATTTATTCATTTATTTAAAATTATTTGAATGCCAATCTCCATCAATTGCAAGGCAAAATTCAGGCTTGAAATACATATTTTTCAAGGTCCAACTTGATGGGCTATTTGGGAGGATCTACGGAACATGAAAGAAAGGACTGTACTGACATAGGTAGCAAGAGAAAGGTGTTTATCCACTCCTCGTCCCAGCATCTCTTCCCAAACATGTCAAATCCAACCTCATCTTGTCTAGCATGTAGGAATGATCTAAACAAAATCAAACATTGTTTCAAAAAAAAGTAATGCCCAAAGTTCAAGGGTTTGCAATGGCAGAAGGAAGTATATGATGGAAATAAAGCCACCACTGAGAATCTGCAAGCCTGGCAGTGGCTGCCAAGGGCGAGGCGTAGGAGAACAGCTTCCCGGTGCTGCACCTGCCATGGGGCAAGGCCTGCGCTCTGGGAGTCATTGCTTCAAGGCCTCTGCTGTGTCTCCCACCTCTCTCTCAATATGGCCACCTCTCTGGTGTGCTCTGATGGCTTTCTGTCCACGCAGGACTCTGAGAGGTAGCGTGAGGGAGTCCCAGGCAGCCTGGGAGGCCTGGAGACCTACCGTTGTCTTTGGTCTGACTTCTCTCAGTCACAGCTCTTGGTTCGGGCCTTTATGACACAGCTTGCACAAATCTGATCCAAGCCCCTCCTGCTCAAGGTTGACATTGGCATAGGATCAGGTGGGTGCTGGCATGTGGGTGGGCTGAGCACTGGCTGCCTGGGACGGGTGGCAGTTCTTGA
Source organism: Canis lupus dingo (assembly GCF_003254725.2). Classification (NCBI taxonomy): domain Eukaryota; kingdom Metazoa; phylum Chordata; class Mammalia; order Carnivora; family Canidae; genus Canis; species Canis lupus. Next base: position 9,063,045 of record NC_064276.1, read on the forward strand.
ACTTTCTGAGCCTCCAGAACTCTGTCTTGTGCAAACTTGGCTCTGAGGCTTGTCCATCACAAAGAACACTGTGGCTTCCCCGACCCCTGCCCAGACTGTGAACTCCTTCAGGCTGGAGTGCAAGCTTTTAACCTGGGAAATTTTGCCTCATCCTTTTTCTGGGAGGAGAAACAGCTCAGCACACACTCAGACTCTGATGCCAGCAAAGCTCAATCTCATCTCCTGCAGAGTCCCCAATGTCCCTGGGGAGATGGGACTTCAGAGGGCAGGCTAGGTGGCAGACTGAGCCAACTGACAGCTCCCAAGGCCCCTGCCTCCTGGACCTGTGAAATCTGAGGGTCTCCACTAGGGGAGACCCCACAGGAAGCTGCGCGTTCTGGGCTCTTCCCTTGCTCAGCCCATTTCCCCATCTGGGGAGGCATCTCAGAAAGGGCTACATGCTTTCGTTAAGTTAGCAAATGCAGTTACCTGCATACCCAAGTAGACCCCCACACTGCACAGTATAAACTTCAGACCCCCCCACCCAGGCCTGGACTCCTCATGACCCTGGGCGGGGTTTTCTTCACAGGAAACCCAGGAACAAAAACCCAGGTAATTTTATGAAGGGCTTTATCTCTCAGGCATCCAATATTATTATCTTACCCCTCAGCTCTCGGAGATTATGTGGTGGTGAGCTTCTAAACCAGTTAGCTCTTGTACCCACTGCTTTATCTCTCTGGTATAAACTCTTCCTTCCTGGTTGATTTCAAGCTATGAATGCAATGGTGTAACTACAGACTTGCAGATTCCTGACATGAATGACTGCTCTTGCGAGCCTGTCTGGACTGGGCCAGCAGTCTCCTGGATCTGTCATCCAGTTACGAATCTGGGAAAAGCCACTCTTGCATCTCTCCATATATCCTCATACAAGGGTATAGGGTTTCCCATAGCCTTTCTTCCACCGCAGGCATGGGTGGCCATGCCTGACTGCTGTGCACAGGAGGGAATGGGTGGCCAAAACCACTTCTCGTTTCACTCCTGCCCGTCCCTCACCACCAGCATCCACCCAGACCACTCAGGACAGAGGACACCCAGACTTAGCTATCGGCATTTTATGCTTATGTGGTGGAGACAGCCGTGCTCTCTTCCTTCCATGGCCTCACTGGCAGGAAGGTGAAGGACGGTGGCAGGTGCACGGGTGAAGGCCTCTCTCCCTACCCAAGGCTTCTGGAGAAGCCACAGGCCCTTCACCCTGGTCCAGGTACCCTTCTTTCACAGGTGGCCCAGCTAATCACTACTGGGGAAGCAAGCAAGAACAGCGGAGCTTTGGTCAAGGATTCTTGAATGAAGATTTCCATCCACAGAGCCAATGAAAGAGGAGAGGAACTCCTAAATCTGTGCCTGGGTGAGCTGATATTTACATATCCTTAGACTTATTTACATAATTGCTTGTATCCATTCTCATCTGCCTCTTCCTCCATGTCTGTCACTCAACCCATCTAGTATCCATCCTTCCAAAGACATTATTTTCCTTTTACAATAAGTACTTGAACCTCACATTTTTTCAGGCTTACTACTCAAAGCAATTTAAAGTGATTTTTAAGTGTAGAGTGATTTTAAACTAAAGCTCAGAAAATATTGATAAGCAGGAGTTTTTTGAATTCTGTATTAGCATTAAAATAAATCTAATTTAAAATTATGCAAGACTGGCATTAGAATTCAGAAACTGTGTGTGTCTGTGTGGCCAGAATATTTAGGATGCTTCAGCTGATAACCTGCGGTGTATTTACTTTCATTAGATTCTCTGATGCGCATTTAATTAAAAGGAGAGATGAGACGTGATCTCTGGCTTGTTTGTACTTTTGTTTGTTTTTATAAGTGAATCATAACAGGAAGTCTAGAAATATTAATTCAAGCCCGGCTGCTTTACTTTGGAACCAGCAGACACTCAATGCCTAATAGAGCAAATGAAATTAATGGTGATTTTAATTCTCTATATGGATGTATAGATGTGTCTACAGAAAAAAAATCATTTCTTATCCCATGCCTTTCCTCTTCTACTTTCTGAACTAACTCATCATCAAGATTACCCAAAATAAGCAACTTAAAATATTCACCAAAGATAATTTTGTCTGACCCAGACATATTTGGAAATGGATAAAATATACCCAGAGAGAAAATTCTCATCTGTGTCATTGAGCTGTTGCTTTGTGGAAGAAAAGTCATTCTTCCAAACTGGACCCATGCTGCCCTGGACCTGACAACCCCAGGGCCGGTCCATGGAGGGGCAGCCACCCACGGGGAAATGTGCAGCACATTAACAAGATGACTCGCATCTATCCCATCATTTGGCTCATCTTCCCAAATCATTATCAGCAGTTGTCAGGCTACTTTGGACCTACAATTCCTACGTTTTGAATTGGCTGCAAAGGCTCTAATGGATATTTATCAAAGCAATTGCTGTGCCCGTATTGTTTTCCACAGCAGAGTCATCTGATTAGCCACCAAGGAGACCAAGAGAGCCCGTGTCAGGAGCATCCAGCGTGCACTGTTCCATTTGTACATCGTGTAAGTGAGAACTGCCCGTGTGCTTCTCGAAGGGAGTGCAATGATCTCTGCATTTCACTTTGTGAATTTTGAAATGAATGCTGTGACTAGAAGTGTGCCTGAAAGCCTAGAGTCTGCCCACCTTGATTCCGGCCCTCGCACTCCTCCTGTGTGTGGGAGACAGAGTTGGCCATGCTCATTTTCTTTCTGTTCTGATCCAAACACAAGCCTGTCGGAACGAGACCCGTGGGTGCAGAGCTTAGAGCCGGGTGAAGCAAGTGGGAGTTCACCTGGGTGTCTGACCCCTAGAGGGCAGAAGTGCTGGCCTCAAAAGGACTTCTGAGGACAGAACGGAAAAGCGAGTTGGGCCAAGTGTTCCATTTTACCCCAAAACACATACTGATAGGAGACCTCATGTTCTGTTGTCGGAAAACTTCTCTTTCTACGGTGAAAGAAAGTGAGAGAGACCATCTGCATTCAGGGATGCAAATTGCCATTCGAGGGTAACTTTTTTTCAGGAGGGACAATAATCAGCATATGCATGTCGCTACACTTACTGTGTTATTGCTGGAGCCTGACCCGTTTACCGATGTCACTGAACTCCGGCCGTCAAGGAGTGCCGTCCTTGTCCTGCTGCAGACAATGCTGTCAATCAGCCACCCGCTGCCAGGTCCCCCTGGCTTTGTCCTCGGGTCCCCACTGCGTCCAGGCAAACATCTGAGCTTTCCGAGGGAGGGAGTTTGCACAGGGTTTTCTGGGGAAGAGAGCCCACTTAATTGTTAACTCATTGTCTACACGTAGCATCTGTTGACATTAGTAATGTAATTGCAGTGATAATAAGCTCATTGACTTAGTGTGTAGGGAATAATCAGTCAGGACATCACATTTGTCTTGCTTTACTTGACGGCTCGTCTTCCACGCTGAATAGACAATGTGGGTGCGACCATTGTTTCAAGGAAATGAAGCGGCACAAACCTCCCTGCCCTTTCCTCCCCGCCGGCCCCTCGCCCCTCTTCCCCGCCAAGAGCAGGGGTGCGCCCACCACCCCTGTCGCTGGTCGGGGATGGTCCTCAGAAAGGAGCACAGCCTGGCGCCTCCGGCACCCCTCCGGGCTCAGCGCGTCCCCCCGGCGCCCGGCAGGTGCCTCGCGGTCCGATCACAGGAAGCGGGGAGCGCGGGGCTGGAGGTGAGCCTCGGTGGGCCCGAGGGCGGCAGGGCAGGGGAGGCAGGGTGCTGCCCGGCTCAGCCCGGGGGCCCTGCATCCTTCTCCCCCCCAGCTGCAGACGGAACACCCGCTGCGGTGAGCATGTGAAGTTCCACAAATAACGCAGAGAATCGTTTTCTCCCGCCTCTGCAGCCTCACCTGCCCCCGCCCTCCCTGGTGAGGATGCTCAGCCTCCCGGCGGCCCGGCCTGGGCACAGGGACCGGCGCCCGGCCCACCACGCCTGCCTGCCCGCTGCAGCGTCTGCCTCTGTCCTCCAGGGAACCTCGGACCCGGGGAGCCAAAGCTCCGGCCCTTCACGCTAATCCCTTCCGAGCCAACCTCATCTCGTCCTGCTCTGGCCTCACCCAAAGTTTATCACCCTGTGTTCGCTCACGTTCCTTCTTGTTGCCTCTCGGAAACACACACACACACCGACAAGCACACAAGAGCCATAGAGGCACACAAGATGCACACAGAGACACATAGAGACACACAGAGACACATGCAGACGCACACAGACATACACACACATGGACACGCACAGAGACACTCACATAGACACATACACATATACAGAGATACACATGCAGACACACAGAGACACAGAGAGACACATAGAGACACACACAGACACATAGAGACACACATGCAGATGCACACAGAGACACGCACAGGCACACATGCAGACACACACAGAGACACACGCAGAGAGACCCACACAGACATACACACACACAGACACACACAGAGACAGACACAGAGACACACACAGAGACACAGACACATACACAGACGCACACGCAGACACAGAGATACACATGCAGACACACACAGACACACACACACGGACATACACACACAGAGAGACACATAAACACAGACACATACACAGACACACATGTAGACACACAGAGATACACATGCTGACACACACACAGACATACATACACATGGACATACACAGACACACAGAGACACAGAGACACACAGACACACACACATATACAGAGACACATGCATGTAGACACACACACAGAAAACAATTAAGATATGAAGGGAGACCCTAATCATTATGATTATTCATTGTCCATGCTGTCCCCGTCCTTGTGTCACGGAGAAAGCGAAAGGCATGCTGCACCCAGCTGCAGAGCCAGGGATGCTGCCCACAGCTCAGCAGGATGCCACGTCCTGCCAGCCCACAGCTGGCCCTTTCTGCCCACCCAGAAACACGGGAACATTTTCTTATTTTTATCTACTACTTGCTCCTGTGACTAGACGGGCATTTTAGTAGCAAAGATAAACCTAAAACCACAGCTACAGCTGTCGCTTGACGTAGACATGCAGGTGTAGCCACGTGGCTGTGACAATGACATGCGCATCATGTGTAGATACACACGGGCGGGAAGATACTGTTTAAAATGCCAGGGCTGTAAGCTTGAACCTCTATCACTACTGCTTCATGAAGGGGGCCCGAGACTTACTGCACTCTGAACTTGCACCATTAGTTCCTCAAGATAAAACCATACGGGACTTCTTCCCTTTAAGTATTGGTGGACATTTCACCAAAGACACATGACGCCCACTCCTTCTCCCAGGACCAGTGATCCTGTACCTCCTAGGAAGAAAGAAAAAGAAAAGCAGCAAAAGAAACATACTATGTTCTCAGCCTGCACTCTCCACATTGTTACTGCTATAAAAAAAAAAAAAATTAAGCCTAACCTAAAGCTTCTATAACTTCCTGAAAATGTTGAGAATCATCAATGAACTTTGAGACTGACATCGGTGGGGAGATTTGGAATATATAACAGCTCATTTAAATTCTTGCAATATTGGTCAACTCCTGGTGGATTAAGTGCATGGTTCCTGATTCAGATCAGTTTCCACTCTGATAGGGAAGAAAGCCTAAATATGATATTTAATAGTTCAAAATAGGCTACCAATCAGATGCATGACATGGACTTTTCTCTTGTGCTTTAGGCATCAGACAATCCGGATCAGACTTTCAGTAATTTATCTTCCCAAGTTCAACAACAGATTTGAATTAAAACCAGACAAAAGACAGGGCATATACTCCTCACAGCTCAAAAATGCACAATATGCAGGGCCGTGTGGCACTTGGGACAGTCCTCGGAGAAAATGACGGATACATCACACAAGTGAATGTCGGTGCTGAGCCTTTGGAGGGGCCACATAAGGAACTTATCTTAAGACCCTGAATAAAGAAAAAGCTGCCTAAAACAAAAGACTATAGTCTAAGCTTAACTAAACCAAGCAGAAGTTAACATCAAAGCAAACAGTGGTAACAAAGAAGTTTATAAGTCCCTGCTTGATTGCTTGCCTTTATGCAACACATCCTTCAGCAAAGTGTCTGACATAGGGGTGCCTGCCTGGCCCAACTGGTTGAACATCTGACTCTTGATTCCCGCTCTGGTCGTGATCTCAGGGTCCTGGGATCGAGCCCTGGATCCAAATTCACGCTCAGGGGGGGCTTGTTGGAGGTTCTCCCTCTGCTCCCCCTGCCCTTCACAGTCTCTCTCTCTTTCTCTCAAATAAATAAATGAATCTAAAACAAGCAAAGTGCCAGATGCACATGAAGTTATTTGGAAAGCAGTCTGTGTCTTTGGGATGTTGGCAACAGGTGTCTATCATGAAAGTTATCTTTAAGTAGTCTTTATAAACACACAGGTTGAAGTTGATAAATGAAAAGTCTTTTAACTACAAAAAAATGGCATGCTTTAAGAAAATGAAATGGCAGATACAATGTAATTAGAACTATTAGCAGTGTTGTGTCACTACTGTTATTATGCAGTTTAATGAATTTTCTAAAATCCTTAGGCTTCCAAAGAAATGCATGCCTGTAATCCGGCACTTTATCTGCATACCTGTTCTCAGATGGGATTTTTTGTGTGTGTGCTGTTGTTTTTTTTGTGTTGTAGCTGATACAACTTCGGAGCTTGGAAGAGTGGGAGCCAGAGGAGAAGGCGTTCTATGTTCCATTTTGTCATTAGATAGTATTTGTTTGATGGGATCAAGACCAGGGTAGTGTACATAGGTACAAAAAAGGTGCCTTTTCTGAATTTCAGAACCCTGGAGGAGGCTTTTTATACTGAACCATAGCACAGGCCCTCAAGGGGGCTCTGGGGGCAAGGGGTGGCTTCCATGGGGGTCCATATGGGCAGGATTCTAGGGCACTGGCTCTAGATCCCATCCACCATTGTAGCCAAGGGCAAAAAAAAAAAAAAAAAAAAAAAAAACAAATCTTCCCCTCTCTCTGCCCTTTCCTCCTTCTCTTTCCTCTCCTCTCCTTCTCTTCCTTCTCCTTTCCCCTCCTAATGCCCCTCCTCCTCTGTACTCCCCCTCTTCCCCTCGTCTTCCTCCCCATTACCTTCTCCTTCTTCCTGTCTTCTTATTCCCTCCTTCTTTGATAATCTATGTTGCTATTTGGTATTTTTGTACTATAATATCTCAACAAAAGTTTCAACATACAAATAAACATTTTTGAAACCATTGTCCTAAAGTAACTTTAGGAAAACCTAGGGCCATTGTAGAGCTAGAGATTAATCTGATTCCCTTTGAATGTAGGGGATTGGTTACCACAGTGATGAGGAGTTTTTGAGTGACATGAGAACCTAAAGTCTGGATTGCTGACTTCCTCCAGGGCGCAAAAGATGGAGTAGTTTGGGGTCTAAAAAAACTCCCAGGTTTTTTTGGGAATCACCACTTTTGGGGATTCAAGATTTGAAGAAGGGGACCCCCGAAGTGGAGGAACCTGTTGCTGGGATCCCAACTTAATCTAGAACCATCCCTAACCACTAGTCCCTGGACCCCAGAACCATGTGTGATACCTTCTCAGGAGCATCTCTCCCAGGTTATGTTTGGTGAGTAAATGATGCATCAGGGACAGTTAGAATTCCCAAGGGAATTGCTGCATATTTAGTTCCTCAGAAGGAATAAAGGAAAGAGAAATTCTTTATAGATCTTGGAAACTAGCCCTTTATCTGATATGTCATTTGCAAATATATTCTCCCATTCTGTAGGTTGTCTTTGAGTTTTGTTGACTGTATCCTTTGCTGTGCAAAAACTTCTTATCTTTTTTTTTTTAATTTATTTTTTATTGGTGTTCAATTTACTAACATACAGAATAACACCCAGTGCCCGTCACCCATTCACTCCCACCCCCCGCCCTCCTCCCCTTCTACCACCCCTAGTTCGTTTCCCAGAGTTAGCAGTCTTTACGTTCTGTCTCCCTTTCTGATATTTCCCACACATTTCTTCTCCCTTCCCTTATATTCCCTTTCACTATTATTTATATTCCCCAAATGAATGAGAACATATAATGTTTGTCCTTCTCCGACTGACTTACTTCACTCAGCATAATACCCTCCAGTTCCATCCACGTTGAAGCAAATGGTGGGTATTTGTCATTTCTAATAGCTGAGTAATATTCCATTGTATACATAAACCACATCTTCTTTATCCATTCATCTTTCGTTGGACACCGAGGCTCCTTCCACAGTTTGGCTATCGTGGCCATTGCTGCTAGAAACATCGGGGTGCAGGTGTCCCGGCGTTTCATTGCATTTGTATCTTTGGGGTAAATCCCCAACAGTGCAATTGCTGGGTCGTAGGGCAGGTATATTTTTAACTGAAAAACTTCTTATCTTGATGAAGTCCCAATAGTTCATTTTTGCTTTTGTTTCTTTTGCCTTCGTGGATGTATCTTGCAAGAAGTTACTATGGCCGAGTTCAAAAAGGGTGTTGCCTGTGTTCTCCTCTAGGATTTTGATGGAATCTTGTCTCACATTTAGATCTTTCATCCATTTTGAGTTTATCTTTGTGTATGGTGAAAGAGAGTGGTCTAGTTTCATTCTTCTGCATGTGGCTGTCCAATTTTCCCAGCACCATTTATTGAAGAGACTGTCTTTCTTCCAATGGATAGTCTTTCCTCCTTTATCGAATATTAGTTGCCCATAAAGTTCAGGGTCCACTTCTGGATTCTCTATTCTGTTCCACTGATCTATGTGTCTGTTTTTGTGCCAGTACCACCCTGTCTTGATGACCACAGCTTTGTAGTACAACCTGAAATCTGGCATTGTGATGCCCCCAGCTATGGTTTTCTTTTTTAAAATTCCCCTGGCTATTCGGGGTCTTTTCTGATTCCACACAAATCTTAAAATAATTTGTTCTAACTCTCTGAAGAAAGTTCATGGTATTTTGATAGGGATTGCATTAAACGTGTATATTGCCCTGGGTAACATTGACATTTTCACAATATTAATTCTGCCAATCCATGAGCATGGAATATTTTTCCATCTCTTTGTGTCTTCCTCAATTTCTTTCAGAAGTGTTCTATAGTTTTGAGGGTATAGATCCTTTACATCTTATTAAACTCAACACCAAAGACACAAACAATCCAATCATGAAATGGGCAAAAGACATGAACAGAAATCTCACAGAGGAAGACATAGACATGGCCAACATGCATATGAGAAAATGCTCTGCATCACTTGCCATCAGGGAAATACAAATCAAAACTACAATGAGATACCACCTCACACCAGTGAGAATGGGGAAAGTTAACAAGGCAGGAAACAAACAAATGGAGAGGATGCGGAGAAAAGGGAACCCTCTTACACTGTTGGTGGGAATGTGAACTGGTGCAGCCACTCTGGAAAACTGTGTGGAGGTTCCTCAAACAGTTAAAAATATACCTGCCCTACGACCCAGCAATTGCACTGTTGGGGATTTACCCCAAAGATACAAATGCAATGAAACGCCGAGACACCTGCACCCCGATGTTTCTAGCAGCAATGGCCACGATAGCCAAACTGTGGAAGGAGCCTCGGTGTCCAACGAAAGATGAATGGATAAAGAAGATGTGGTTTATGTATACAATGGAATATTACTCAGCTATTAGAAATGACAAATACCCACCATTTGCTTCAACGTGGATGGAACTGGAGGGTATTATGCTGAGTGAAGTAAGTCAGTCGGAGAAGGACAAACATTATATGTTCTCATTCATTTGGGGAATATAAATAATAGTGAAAGGGAATATAAGGGAAGGGAGAAGAAATGTGTGGGAAATATCAGAAAGGGAGACAGAACGTAAAGACTGCTAACTCTGGGAAACGAACTAGGGGTGGTAGAAGGGGAGGAGGGCGGGGGGTGGGAGTGAATGGGTGACGGGCACTGGGTGTTATTCTGTATGTTAGTAAATTGAACACCAATAAAAAAATAAATTAAAAAAAAAAAGGAAAGAGAAATTCTGCTCTTCATGTTGGACGGGAGTAGCTGCTTTAGCCCTTCTTAGATCAGAATTCACTTGCTTCAGCAGTGAGGATGGTTAGATACATGTCGTTAACTGAGATTTTATTTCAACCATTTTTGAACACACTGCTCTATGAATTTGAAACCCAATATGACTATGATTTAATAAAATTATGATTAAAATTATCATTAAAAACTGCTAATATCAACAAAGACATAGACCTTGCCCATATGAATATTCTTGAAGTAGGTAAAAGGTTAAAATTAAAGATGGCAATCTGGCCTCAAATCCCAATTGGGGTCCTTACTAGTTTGCACACTTTTTGTGTCTCACTCCTCTCTCTAAAATGGGCAAGAACTAGGAATAACAACCACTTCCAAGGTGTTCCATCCATGCATCCATTCCTTTATTCAAGAGCACTTATTACTTGCTTCTGCTTGCTATTCTTACTCCATTGTAGGCACTTTGCTTGGACTCTGGTATTTAATAATATACATGAAAGTACTTTTCACAGAGCCAGGGAGGGTGCAAGCAAGCAGTTGCTTGTTAATACTACTTTTTAAATACTTAGTTCTTGTCTATCTTCATTTATACTTGGTGTACTGAGCAGCAAAATAACTTTGTTAAAACATGGAAATCAAGGGGGATCCCTGGGTGGTGCAGCAGTTTAGCGCCTGCCTTTGGCCCAGGACGCGATCCTGGAGACCCGGGATCGAATCCCACGTCAGGCTCCCGGTGCATGGAGCCTGCTTCTCCCTCTGCCTATGTCTCTGCCTCTCTCTCTCTCTGTGACTATCATAAATAAATAAAAATTAAAAAAAAACATGGAAATCATACAATCCTCGTTTTAGTAGAATGTCACCTTCAGAGCCCCAAATAAGTGGCTTTCCATCTCAATTTTCACTTTTTTCTGACCATCTTGGGGAAGCTAAGTATGTGGGATGTCAGCCTTTATTGTAAAGAAGTTCAAACCAATGTCTAACCTAAATGCACACTTTTCCAACTAACGTCAAATCATCTGTTAGATTTTGATGGAATTGGTGAACATCTGGTCAACCACAGGAGTGAAGCTTAAAGTCCTATGGGGAAGAGATGATTCCTTGATTCATGAGGAAGGACTTCCTCAGTGCTATATATACACTGTAATCATGTTAGCTATTTAACCAAGTTTTTATAAGTCCGAATTAAGAAAAGTTGTAACCGTACATTTTGAGTCTAAATCTGAAACCACTTTTCGGTGGGCTCAGGGGCTGACCAGCTAGATGAAGAAGAAAAAATTCAGACTTCTAGACGCCTGGGTGGCTCAGTGGTTGAGTGTGATCCCAGGGTCCTGGATCTAGTCCCACATCAGGTTCTCCGCAGGGACCCTGCTTCTTCCTCTGCCTGTGACTCTCCCTCTTTCTGTGTGCCTTTCATGAAAAAATAAATAAAATCTTTTAAAAAAATAAAAATATAGACTCCAAAGAGAGAATGCCATATGTCTACTACCTTCATAAATAATACCTAAATCCAAAAAGATTGCATTGAGTTCTTTTTTTCGAATCAGACAGCAATATGTGGCATATTACCATAGAGGCAGCCTTATTTTCAGGGTCTCCAATTCTTCAAGGGCAGAATGCCTTTGGGTAAAGGGAGGTCAGAGTTGACGTGCTCAGAGCCTTTGCTGGGGTAGCTCTTGGAACCATGAGCATGCTCCCCTCTAGAGCTTGCTCCTCCAGGGAAAGATGACTGCAGTATGTGACTGGAACCGGGGTCCTCCCAAGCATCACTCCATGGCTTTATACCACTCAGCTAACTCTTCTGAATCTCAGTCCTTTCACAACTGACATGGCCAGAAGTCACTGCCCTTCAGGACGTGCTGTGTGTTCAACTGAACGATCCAGCCAGGGGTGTGCTTCCCGTCCTTTCTCTGTCTTCTCCAGCACTCGGCCAGTTTGCTTTCCCACATTTCTACATTTAATATTCTCCTCAAGCAACCTAATGCTATTTTCTATCATTCAATGCCCAGGATTTTATTCAAAAGGAACCTTGAGGATTATTTTGGGCGGTTAGAGAGACTAATAAAATGCTTGGCAGGTGGTTGAATGTTGTGGTGAGCTAATGTCTCAAAAGTCTTTCAAGGGGGGCAGAAATGATTCCCGAGAATATTCACAGTGTTTAAAACAGGCATCAGCAGTAATTAGGTGTGCAGAAATCTTATCTGATTAAACAATTTGATGATAAATTCTGACATCACAATTATAAAAAGAGCTGGACATTATTAAAAATGGATTTTTTCCTAATATCTACAATTTCCTTCTTTTTAGATTTCTTGACAATAAAATTCAGGTAATGAGAATGCTCTTGTAAAAAAGGACTGTTGGGACTATGGGGTAGTAAAACTTTATTCAAACTCATTACAAAGCTCTAAAATAAAAGGCATTCTACTTTAACATTTATTGAGTCGACTTTTTTGGTGTGTGCATAGGGGGAGGGGGTAGTGCCAAGGTCTCCTTAGGCAACAAAATAAACAAACAAAACTCAGTTTCCCCTTCTTATGTTGAGTCTAAAACAGCCAGGACAAAAAGATGCCGGGACCGCTGTGCTCGGTGCTGCTGTGGAACCCACGTGGCAGGGTCTAGAGGAAGCTCTGAGATGATCGAGTGCAGCCACTCGCTGTCTCCATGAAGAGTAAAAAGAAGGAGCCTGGAGACGGGAGGTACCCAGTACTTCCCCTGGGGGGATGGAGAGTGGAGAGGATACTCCAGCATCGACTTGACTCTCAATCCACCTCCCCAGGGCACCCACCTAGGCCAGTCAGCTTCAGACCACAGAGAACAGAACCGACTCCACGTGCCCACATTTGGTGGGAGGGTAGCCTGTGCACTGGTCTGGGTGGAGGGTCATGGAAATGAAAGGACGTGCTTTCTGCTTCTCTTGGCGCATAGCTCTGTCTTGAGACTGCCTCCTCTTGGGCCCTGTGGCCTGGTAACATCCATACAGGCAGCTCCTCTGAGGGGGATTCTCACCACTGGGTCCCCTCGACACCCTGCTCATGTCTGAGCTCACCTGGCCCCTCGCCCCGCTCCCTGGTATTGGTCAATCTCCCACTGTGGCACCCACTGGCCCCCAGCAGAGGCGGGCCTTCTTGCTCTCTGCTCTCCCAGCACTGCTGGCACCTGGGGGGTTCTGGACAAGCCATTGATGCCTTTGTCAAGTATTTACAGGAAGGTTGTTCCTGGGTTATACCTCGATCCAAGGCAGACAATGACAGCACCGTAAAGTAGAATTGGTTATAGAGGCATGAATAACATGGCTATCAACACATCGGGGGCACATTTGGAACTCGCCAGAATCAGACACCAGGTTTGCCAGGGGAGCGCTGCCTCCTGCCAACCCCACAGCTGGGCTGCAGCCTGTTGGGAGGTCACGGCCTGTGACCTGCCCTCACTGTGCATGGGGTGAGCTGAGAGCTCTGTCTCCAGCACACGTTTCCTCCATGCTGCCTCCGGGCTTTCCTTAGGTGCCCCACGATCCACCCCTGTCAGGATCCTCCTACCCAAATGCTTTTCTCACCGATGTAATCACAGTCACTAGCTATTGGTAACAAATCCCCCTAAACCCTGTGTTGTCTCCTAGGGCCAGACCTACACCCCCCAGTGCGTTCTGGGCATCTCCACCTGTGGGGACTGTCAAAGCCCAGCTGAATCATGATCTCTTCTCTCCGGTGACTTTCCTTTCCTTTCTAGATTTCCTGTTTCCTACTTTTTTTTTTTTTTTTTTTTTTTTTACCTGTTTCTTACTTCTGATATGACCCATGATCTGTCCACACACAAATGCTCAAAGATGTGTGGCCATCCGGAGTCCCCTTCTAACTTCTCCCCCAAAACCCTGCACGTTGACCTGCACTGTTTTGACCTTATCTCAGTAAAGCCCTTGGGTCCCGGGGATTGCTTCTGGCTGATCGCCCTAAGTCAGCTCTCTCCTCATCCTACTCCATCCTACACAGATTATTTTTTAAAAGTTTCTCAGGATGTACATATGATGGTGTTAGACCCACTTAGAACTCACATCAGCTGGCTTTTGTTTCCTAATAAATTAAGGTTCTACTGCTCCATCTGGCCTCCAAAACCGGGGCCTGTCTTCACCACCCCATGTACCCCTAGTGCCCCATGCTCCACCTCTGGCAGGTGGAACTCCCGGGGTCTCCCCATCTGCTCCGAGCTGCTGCTCACGTGGCCCTGTTCACACTGTGGCCCCAGGCTGGACCGTGAGTGCCTGCCTCTCCCACACTCATGCCTGTGGGCAGTGGGGTTGAAGGCATCATTACTGACGTTTATTGAAGTTGCCATCTGTTGGCCACATGCCAAACCCTCTACCTGTGTTACCCCACCTAACCCCCATGATATTCTGTCTCATATGGACGAGGAAGCTGGGGCTTGGATTATTTACTACAAGGTCACAGAACCTGTAAAAGGCACTTGGGGGATGACAGGGAATCATTTACTAGTAACAAATTCATGTGAGATCTGTAAGGAATAGAACGATCATTGAAATTTGTTGGTTATGTTGAGATGATTGTCCTCTGGAAAAGGCATCCTTAAATTTGACATTCTTAGACTAGGTTTTCTGCTTGATGTGAGGGCAGTGAAAGGAGGTGTTTGCACAGGGAAGAGGGACTTAGGCACCACCCAGGCACAGCTGGGCAACGCCGGGAGCCGAAGTGGTCCCTGGACAAGACAGGGAGCATGCAAGCTGTGCAGTTTCACTCACCACCACACGCGTTCCTGAGTGTGCCCGCCCTTGTGGCAGCTCTGTGCAGGCTTCCATCCTGATTTCCAGTAGAGGAAAGTCCTCATGTCCCTGGTTCCTGCTCATCTCCCAGGATCCTGAGCCCTGAGCGCGGGGCAGACCTCTTTCCTTCCTCAGGTCTATGGTCCCCGCAGCCCGCGCTTCTCTCTCTCTTACTGGTGATTCCTTCCGAGTACTGGCCTCCCTCACCTCCCTGTGTTCTCCCCAGGTTCTGTCCTCCCTGTCACCCATCAGACCTTCCCCTACGTCAAGCCCTGGGCAGGTGCCTCTGCACCCAGAGGTGATGGAAAGTTACCACGTCTAGTCACACTGTTCACCCAAGCTCCAGACTCATGAATCTGAATTCCTAGTAGGGTCTTTCAAGTGACGCCCCTCCTCGGAAAGGCCCTACCCCCTACCTAGCCCTGGAGCCTGGTCTGTATCCTATACTTAGGATTCAAATACATAAAACCACACCCTCTTTGTCTCCCAAGACACATTTCAGAAGCTGACAAGTAGTATTACTATTTGTGATTGTCCAAACAGAAGGTGAATTAAACTTGAAATAGACTTGATGAATCCAACAGGGATGCATCAGCCATCCTGTAGCAATCATGCAAGGGAGCCTTGATCAGAGCTTGACCTTGATGGTGGCATCAGGCAATTCTGGTTGGTTGATGCAAAACAGTGAATCTGTTGGCACAAAATCAGAAGAACTTAAGACAGAATAGACCACATGCAGTACATGCACACGTTATGTGGTTATTATCACTGGTAAATGGGTATTAAATTTAAAAATACATTCAGCATAAAAAATGAGGAAGTTACTTTCATAAACAAAGAACAAAAGTGAAGTCATACCAGGGTGAAAAGGTGTTCTTTGCTTTTCATTATGAGGGGTTTTGGGGAGGATGAAAGGAGGACAACAGAGACTTCCCCGCAGATGTGCCAAGGCCCACAGCATGGGCAGCTCTATGTCCTGTCTTTGGAAACACTTCTGCAGATGCATTCACTGAGGAGCCAGCAGGTGCAACATTATGGTAGGTACCCTAGGTAGGAAGCCAATAGAATGCATCTCTACCCTTAAGGCTTTG
Organism: Canis lupus dingo; assembly: GCF_003254725.2. Taxonomy (NCBI): domain Eukaryota; kingdom Metazoa; phylum Chordata; class Mammalia; order Carnivora; family Canidae; genus Canis; species Canis lupus. The sequence continues at coordinate 9,078,911 of NC_064276.1, forward strand.
GTGAAAATGAAGGACTGAATCACACATGAATGGATAGTGTCTTCTGGATTGTGTGGAAGGCGTGGGCTTCAGGGTTAGGTAGATTCGAGACTTCACCCCTCTGACGCCCAACAGCGGGCCCTGACACCGACTCAGCACTCAGTGCCTGGCAGACACTGAGCTCCCTCCACTCACTTGTCCACAAGACCCTGAGCTCTAGTGTAGGGACTTTGAGGTCCAGGTCAGATGTAACATGACTGGCTCAAGGTCACAGTAAGGGAAGTGGTCACAAGGCTCACAGGAAAACTCAGGCAGCTTGAGTGCAGCTGCCAGACAGCAGTCTTGGCCAGTATCTGTGACCTGAAGACAGTTTTCATCCTTGAAACTCAGTTGTCAGATCGGTAAAATCGGAAGCATGTCTCAGTGTGTTAAGTAGGAATTACATGTGACACAGACGTGAAGACCCCAGCTCAGAGCATTAGGTCTGAACTCAGGAAGGTCAGTTTCCCTCCATTTCCCACAATACTGAACACATCTACAGTGTGATGAAGTCAAACAAGTCCCAGAGCTCCAATAGACTGCATATGTAGTTGACAGCCTAAAAATATTAATCATCCTAATTATATGTGATAACAAAAAGACATTGACTACTTTCCATTTCATTTATTTGCACTTATTTTTATAATTCCCACAGCCATATTATGAGGTAGATATTCTTGTCTCTGCAGAAAAAAAAAAAAAGAATTTGAGAGAATATAGAATGAGAGTCAATTTCTAGTCCCAGTCACTGTGGAACATGTCACAGGAGGGTCCACACCATCAGGTGTATTCAGTATTTTAGCAACTAGCTCCATTGGATACAGCTCTGTATTTGAATACATTTTCCTTTAAAGCAAATCATAAAAGAGCCCCTTACATGGAGCTACTTAGAATACCAAAACATGTTATCCCCTAGCTGGATGTTATGGCACCACAGCAGGTTGGGAACGGATGGCCTATGGGCCAGCAGAAGTGAATCCTCTTGCTCCTGCTGCCTTGTACAGCCTACTTATTTATCCACATCCTGTGATTACTTGATTGGGTTCTTCTCTTGGTGAATTCACACATAAGGGATCAGTTTTACTACTGGAATGACGTAGGGCACGCTGATTTACATATGCACTGATATTCAAGGTCCACCTTTCCATCTTTGAAATACACGGGATTGGGAAAGTGAGAGGAGCCGTGAGACTCACTGCCATCATCCCTTGCAGGCTAATAGTTCATTGTTCTGAAAACGAAAAACACATCACAGAAAGCACAGAAACAATTTAAGTCAAAGCTAGGAAAGTTCAATTTTTACAAGTTACGTCTCTATTGCATGAGCGCAGTCCTGGGTACTTTATGCCACATGTTTGTGTGCACTGGATGCAGAACACAGCACGCTTGCTAGAACCACTGTGCTCTACAGCTTAGGGGCTCCCTTCCCCAGCCTGCACTCCGCAGTGCTCCTGCCAGGACCTATCCAGCAGAACTTTCCACCAATGATGGGGATGGTGTCTTCCAGTAGCCAGTAGCCACATGTGGTTATCAGACAAGGGAAGAACGGTTTTTTAATTGAGGTAAAATACACATAACCTTTAATGTAACATTTTCATCATTTTCAAGTGCACAGTTCAGTGGCATCAAGTACGCTGGTCATTGTGGTGCAGCCCTCACTAGCAGCCACTTCCTGAAGTGCTTTCATCTTGTAAACCTGAAAGTCTGTGCCCATCATACAATGGCCCTAGGTGTCTCCCCAGAAGTGGACTTGCACAACTCATGTCCTCCTGTGACTGGCGTATCTCAGTCAGCATGATGTCCCCAAGCTTCATCGCGCTGTGGCAGGTGTCTGAATCCCTTTCCTTTTTAAAGCTGAATGATATTCCAGGGCATGTCCATAGCACCATTCCTTTGTCCTTTCAGATGTTGCTGGACACTCGGGGTGCGTCCACCTTTTGGCCACGATGGATAAATAATGCTTCCGTGGACATGAGAGCACAGATATCTTTTTGAGACCCAAGGAGCTAAACATTCAATTTCATCTGATTTTCACTAACTTAATTGTAAGGAACCACAGGTGGCTAGTGGCCACCACATTGGATCACGGAGCTCCTCTGAGTCACTAGTTTGGCAACTCTCATGTCACATGTTACAGTGAGAAAGAGGAAGATGGGGCTAGTTTAGCATCTTTATACCGGGTCTGGTCTCCTGTTGAGCTGGCTGACTGCACTTTGAGCTGTGCTGCAGTGCCGAGAAAGGCTGGAAGCTGTGGCCTTTGTGGACGTCCATGGTGTTGCTGGCAGCGTGGGGAAATACTTTTGTTCCTAACTGCTTTTCTACCTGAACAATCAAAACCTTCAGCGCTTGGGCCCGTCCTCTTTCTAGTGAATGGAATGCCAGCTCCTGCTCCACCATTAGGATCAATATCCCAGCCATTATGTTGGCAAAAGAGGCAGCAAATCACATTTACGTGGATTGTCAGCCTCATTATTATAAGCAGATGGCAGCTCATGCACTACAATGCAGGCCCAAAAAGACTGACATTATTTCAAATTAAAATCTATAATGCTAATACACATCTCTGAGTCTTTGTGCAGGCTTGAGTGCATTAATCTTCTGAATGATTTGCTGATGTTATGCTGCTCTGGCTGTTTTCACATGAGTGGAGCTAAAAGGAGGGCTTTTAACTGAGAATGGTTAACATTTATTCATACAGATTGATAAAAGCCAACATGCAATTTTCTTTACTAGTAGCTCCCTAATAGGAATTAATGGACATTTTAAAGAGAAATTCCAAGTTCAAGGAACCCAGAAAAAAATACTCCAACCCAGGAGAGGCAATGTCACGCCCCTGTGCCGACCACAACTTCATCAGGTTCTATATTCATTTAACACGCTGCTGCAAGTCTTCTTTTAGCCGAAGGTAGAATGGAAAATGTCACAAAGTGCAAATATAGGAGGAGCCTTGGCTTGGAAGAGGTTTTTTTCTCAAACGAGTCTAGGGTTTGCGCTTTTGAACTGAAAAACAAAACGAAGAAAAGTTTTTATGGGGAGATTGGTTGCTGCTCCGAAACTCCTCTATGGAAAGCAACACTTCATGTTTTCAAAGATGGTATTTGTTTAAACCGTAAACCCATACGAGTTATCTTCTTTCCTACAAAGTGATACATGGACTCTATTCACAAAGCATTTGAACAAATGAGACTTTAGCAAGAGATGGGGTTTTATTTTTGTTCATGGTTTGGATGTTTCAGTTGTTTCCCCAGCGTGTTCTACAATTTATGACAGTAAGATGTGTGTAGAAACAGCATCGTGTGTAGAATGTTCATGTGCAAAAACTGTATTTTTTTCTTTCCTAATATTTAATTAGGTGACTTGATTGCTATAAAGTATACTCCCTTGAATTCGTATATAACCAAAAATGGGGATATTTCCCTCATAGACTGAAATCTGTATTTTAAACAAAACAGGAACTTTTAAAAAAATTTTATTTTGATTTTTATTTTATTTTTTTATTTTTATTTTGAAGAGAGTCCTTAAAAATAGGAAAGTGTGTAAGACCTGCTTTATTTGCTAGAATAATAAAGAAGTGGTAGGATTATGGATTTGAAGTGACATTTGCACTGAAAAGATTCCAATTAATTAAAAAAAAAAAGTTACCTACCAAGACTGGTCAGAACCAAAGATGCAATCCACTGGGAGAGTTTGTTCAAAGATGCTCATAAGATAAGCTTGCTTGTCCATATTCCTATTAAAAAGGTTAATTATACGCCCCATCCAATAAAACCAAATGAGGTAATGTCTTGTTTATCCAATAACCCAAATGTTGGCAAGCCAGTGACACAGAGCACAGCTACAAAACCTCAAAGAGGTAACCCGGGCCTCAGAGCTGCTCTGAGACTGTCGTTAACCAAGTCCTTGCACGTGACTCTGCAAAAAAAAAAAAAAAAAAAAAATCAATCGTAGAATTTCAGAAGATAAAGAACTTCGGGATCATTTGCTTTGACCCCCTATTTTTACAGATGAGAAAGCCGGATCCTGGTACATCAAATGTGTTACTGGACAGCACACACAGCAATGGTTTGGGTCCATGCAGCATCCCCTGGGTTCAAGGGCACTGCAGCCCATCCCTGCCTGGTGCTGAGGCCAATTTCCAGGTGGCCATCGTTCCCTCCCGGTGTGCTCTATAGAACCCCTCTCTTTGGGGATGGATAGCATTGAACATGACGGCGTGTCACTCCCATTGTGTTCGTTTTCTGGCATTTCCACCACAAAACACCACAGGCCGGGTGGCTTCAACAACAGACCATACCGTCTCATGGTTCTGGAGGCTGCAGGCCCAAGGCCCTGGGGTCAGCAGGATTGCTTTCTTCTGAAGCCATGAGCTCTGATCTGCTCCAGGGCCCTCCCCTGGCTTCACGGATTTGTTGCCAAGTCTGGTATTCTGTGGCTACTAGAAGCATCCCCCCAATTGTGCCTTCACATTCATATGGCTTTCTCCCTGAGTGTGTGCAGGGGTCCCCAGTTCCTTTCCTTTTATGAGGACATCAGTCATATTGTTCAGGGTTCACTGTTATGACCTCATCTAAACTACATCTGTGAAGACCCTGTTTCCACATAAGGTCACATTCACAGGTTCTGGGAATTAGGACTTGGACGAATCTTGTTTTGGGAAATAATTCAACCCAGAGCACCCATGATTGTTGGCAAAGGTAGGAAGGGATTTTGCAAATTTACTTTTAGGTATTCAAAAGGCAGATTAACCTAGTGTACCTGGCCTCCTTGGGTGAGTTCTTTGAAGAAAAGCCTGGAGGTGAGAGGCTCCGAGCAGCAGGTGTCTCCTTTGGCCTCAAGTATGAGGTTGAAATATACATTAAATAAACATAAGTTCTCTCCCAGCCTATCACTCCAAAGTTCTCTGTTTTAGCAGAGCACAATATGGAGTAAACCAGAGTTATCCAAATAAAACACAAATTTTGTGAGAAGTTGAAGATACGAGAGGTAAACATTAGGGCAGGTTGATGCCATCAAGGCTTAATTGAAGAAAAACTTACTTAAGAAACATTTCAATTTACTGAAAAATGCAGCAATTAAATGGAAGATCTCCATTTCAACAATGCCAGCAGCCACATCAATGATTTCAGTTCTAACTTTTAACTACAGAAGGGATACTGTGTCCCACAGATTACATTTTTAGAGCTTTTTAAACATTATTTTCAAAAGCCAAAATCTTTAAATTGTTATTTAGACATCCCTTAGCTCCCACCGCTACTTATGTCCTCAGCGCTGTGGCCCAATCACACATTCCTTCACAGGATGTTTCACAGAATGTTCTCAAGTGTCCACAACAGACTCACTACTTTTCTAGGGACTGAAAAAAATACCATCACACCCCCTCTTTTTGTGGAGCTTACATTTGAGCAGGAATGAAGTCTCTATGGTAAAAATCATTTCATCATTAGTTCATTTCTCCATACCTAGTGTGAATCCTCATTAAGCTACAAGAAGTGTTTAGCTTTGTAATGTCATCTTTCAAAACAAAGACGTGCCTCTGCTTACATCTTCCTGTGGTTTTTTGGAGGTATGGAGGGGACACCTCATTCAGCCGCTGACCTTCCTCTGTCTGACACGTGGCACAGAGTTTGGGGAGAATCTGGCATTTGGGGAAGCCCTGTGTCTGGAGTGAGGCAGCCTGGGAGCCAGTGCTGGCCAGGCCGCTCGTCAGGTACGTCATCTGGGCTGAGTTTCAGATTCCCTGTTGTAAGTAAAGGAAGAATAATACATAATACCCCCTTCCCCAGGCTGTTTGGATGCAAAATAAAGTGATGCATATGAAAAGAATCTGTGTGCCCGGGTAGTGACACTTGTAGGGCTGGCATTCAACTCATACTTGACTTCATAAACTCCTTTTGCGCACGATGTGGGTTAATGACCAAAACAAAACCCTTTGTATTATAGGACAGAGAAAAACATCTACTCATGCCGGGATGTTTAGACTATAGGAAGACAGGACACGGGTGTCAGAGGGGAAGACACGCCACGGTTAGTCCCCCGGACCTCTGCATGACACTCAGCTTGTCCATTTTGCCCTGCAAGGGCACATCTCCCCTTTTTCTGCTTTCACGGCCCCTCTTCGTGTTCCGCTGTATGATTTCTGCCCCCCGATGGCCCAGCTCACTCTCAGGATGTGGCGCTCTTTTTTTCACCTTAGTTGTGTGTGAGTTGCTGGCACCGGGCTGCTCCCAGGCTCTGGGGTTGAGGCTAGGGCTGCCTTGAGGACCGGCACGGGGTTCCCAGACCCAGCCCGGGCAGAGGGCCCCCCCCCTAGTACCCAGTGCCGCCAGCTGTCACCTGGGGTCTGCTGGCGGCACTGCCCGTCCCCTCCTGCGGGCCCAGCGTCGCTCTCCAGGCGGGTGCACTCTCCTGTCTCTGCACGTCTTCCACGCCTGCCTGCAGCCTCCTCTGCGCAGCTTCGGGTCCACCCTTCCCCCCAAAGTGATCCCTTGTGAGTGGCGGGCACCTTCCCACTGTGAAGCCCTGTGATCCGTTTTCAGTGCGACGATGACCCACAGGCAGCACCCTTTCCCGGGTTCCTTTGACCTCGCCGACTGCTCCTTCTCCGAGGGAGAAGTAACCTCTTTGATACTTCCCGTTAATTTTCCCAACCTCCCGAGTTGGGTGTTCCTGTGGACTCAGTCGTCAAATCCTTTCTCTGTCTGGAATCTTCCCTGGGATACTTTGGGTCCTGAGGGCCACTCTTGAGCGAGGTGATGCTTTCACCACCTGATTTTGTAGACAAGGAACCTGAGGCCCAGAGAAGAATCGAGGTGATTTCAGAATCACATCCAGGTTCCAAGGTTGGTTTCTTAACTGCGATTCTAGTCAACTCTAAATGGCCAGTAAATCTCCTAGGAGGGAGAAAGATCCATGGTTTCCAATGTTTGGTTAATAGTTTCCTATTTCCTATACTATCATGCTTTACTGATTCAGTTCTTTCAGTGCATAATTACCAACCCCTTCATACATATTAGACTTGGGCTTGCATTTGTACCACAGTTTTTGTGATTTCCAGAATGATCTCCATATGCTTTCTTATGTGATTTTCCCAAGAAGTCCCTACAAGGTAACAGGGCAAAGATTTGTGGTCTTATGTCCATTTCTTAGAACAATTTCTTGCCTCCAACTCAAAGTGTCAAAGAGCCCTCTATGGGGTTCAACTGGTCCACTCATGATGCCGTAGCTTGGGCCACCCTCATCTTGTGCCCGTCCTGTTTTGCACATGTCACCCAGACCCAGGAGCAGTGAGTTCTTCGGACCATCACATCCAAAGTCCTGAGCATGTGTTCACTTGAATCACTGCCTTTGCCAACTGCTCACACACCTGCGTGTCCACCCTGTCCCCAGGACACAGAGAAACAAAACAGGAAGTCAGGGTGAGAACCCAGGTCCTCTGAATCCGGGTGGGGTGCTTTCCAGGTATCCTGTGCTGTGGTCCCAGAGCCACCCTGATGTCAGATGCTTGTTGCTGTGCAAGTTACAGCTTTAAGCATTTTAACTTGGGTAGCTGCATTGTTATCCTATTTTTATTTCTAGAGCCGGAGCAGACACAATCAATTTAATTCCAGCGCTCTGATCATAAACCTCCATGTTAATATTGCCCCTTTAAATCAAGTGTTTATGGGTCCTGTAAGTACCACCTGGAAATTTTACCTTAAGGTCCTAAAGTCATTTGGCTACAAATTACTTAATATTTTCTTGCACCTATTTCCGTGGTCTGGATTTGATTATTTCTAATTATCATAAATGCCCCTCTGCATTCCAGACGTGTACTGTTACAGCCACTCCACCAGCCGGATATTTTATGTTCATGTTCAGAATCAAAGAGGGCAGAGTTCTAAGTCACGCACGTTTTCCCAGCCCAGGGGTGAGACTTTGAACAACCCTCCAACCTCTCGTTGTGCAGGAGGGAGAGATTGTGGGCACTTCATCAATTTTCCAGTTCCAGATGGTCAGATTACATCCTGGATTGTTGTCTTCTCCTCCTGAGATTTAGTGCTGGCTTCCCATGACACTAGGACAAACATCTCACTAGGGGTTCCTTTGCCATTAGCTCAGGTTAGAGCCCCTCTTCCGTGTTGGATGATCATGTGAACCGTGGGCTCAGCTACAATTCAGTGTGGCCCCAGCTTTGGGAGAGGCCACTGAGACGGTTCCTGCTGGAATCTGGTGATTCCACGAGGCCAGGGCAGATGGGTCCAGCAGCAGGCAGTGCTTCTAGAGGTGAAGCTTTCGGGGTGGATGCTGTCATCCTGCAGTCCTCATCCTGACCCTCCCGGTCCCCCGGACCTACTCTTCACCCCAGCTTGCTCTGCAGGCTGAGCAGTCGGAGCTCTTGCAAACTCAGGGCTGTCAAAAGGTGCAGGATCTGGACGCCGAGTTATGGCAGGAGGCAAGATGCAGGTGGCCCCTCCGACGCGGCTCTGACCTTTCCTCTCTCCTTCAAAACCAAGGACCCTGACAGAGGCGAGGCCCCGGCTGCAGCCGGCATGCATCCTTCCCACTCTGTGTTTTCAAAAACTAGAGACGCTCCCCCTCTGCTTCTAATTCCCTTCAAAAACACTGACGTCTTTCCCAGTTTCATTTGACAAACACTTGTGCCTGGTCCCCCCTGCTCCAGGGTCGGCGGTACAAGGCCAGGACCAGCCGCTCTGCTCCTGACCCTCCCCTGCCCTGCCGTCAGACCTGAGCTCCGGGCTTCTGTGCCTCGTAAAATCAACTGCATCCCTACCCTGCTCTTTCCTTCTTTATCCTAAAAATCCAACTAAATCGTTATCTGACTGTGATGAAATGGAAATTGTCTATAATTAGGAACCAGAGGGGAATCAAGGGAAGTCTTTCAAATACCCTGAGCTTCTGGAAAAGAAGGTGGGGTCAGAATGATTTCACCTTTGATGTCGATTTCGATGCTTTCAGACTTCAGTTTTCTTTAAGGAGCACAGCGATAAATACAGAAACCAAATAACACCAAAATAAATAAATAAATAAATAAATAAATAAATAAATAAATAAATACCACTCAGAGCACAGAAATAATTGGGACCAGGCTTTCAATAAACAAGTCTTAAATTAATGAAATAAATAAATTTTTATTTGATCTTTAATCATTATATGATCAGAAATATTAATGCTAATCTCATGGCTAATAATAACCTCTACAGGTCTTGCTGTGGCCCCACAAACCTAGAAAAACCTATTATTATTTCCTAATGCTTTCAGCTGTAAATTTAATGGATCATCTACTCTTTTTAAAAAACAAACAACGTAATGGGGGAGCTGTTTGTTTGTGGTACGACCCTAAATGTCGTGTTCTTGCAGGCAGAGGGGTGTCCCCCTGCCGGCGCCAGCAGAACCCAGGGGGCTCGGCAGGTCCCAGAGCTGCAGCCACAGAGACGCAGGAACGCTGGAGAGTCCAGGCAGCCTGGAGCTGGGAGCTGGGAGCTGGGAGGGGGCAGCCCTAGGGCAGAGCACCCCACCTCCAGGAAGGCAGCCCCAGTGCAACCATCCTGTTCCCTCCTGTTCCTTCCTGTTCCTTCCTGTGCCCACAGCCCACGCGGTTCTCTGAGGATGATCCTAGGGCCCCGAAGGCAAGGTAGTGGCAGAAGGCTAAGGATGGACCACAAAGCCCCTCCTCGTGAGTCTGGATCCTGGGTCCTCCCAGACCCCTGGGACACCTCGGCCTCCCTCCCTCTGCCTCTGCTCTCCAGCCTCAGATTCAGTTCCCCCCTGTGTCCTCTACTCCCAGGCCTCTGCTCTGCCTCCGCCCCCTCCCCATCTTCTCCCCCTCCCCCACCCACTCCCCCATCCCCCACCTCCACCCCCTCCCCACCCACTCCCCATCTCCCACCTAGGCTCCCTCTCCAACCTCCAGAGTCTACCCTAAACCACCGGTCCCTTACTTGGCTCCTGGAGCTGCCTTCCCAGAGATTAAATCTGTTTGACTTCCTTTGCTGCTTAAAATGAACTTAAAGCAGTTGCAGGAGCAGCACCCAATAACATGCAGCTTCTCTCCTAGGGACTCTCAAACCTCAGCTGCTCCCTAGAATCATATGGAAGTTTTCAAAATACAGTGAGGCCCGATGCTACACTGGAGACCAATTAGATTGGAATATGTGGGGCCGAGGCACCAGGATTTCTGCTTCCCGGGTGACTCCTGGGTGCAGCCAAGGTTTGGAAAGTTCATCCCTCTTCTGTGCTCCTGACAGACAAGTGTGAGAAATGAGCTTAGCGGCTAAAACGTGCATCTTTCCTGGCATGAGTGCCTCTCAGGGTTCTCCTCCCCGTCTCCAGCCTCTGTGCCAGAAGTCCACGGAGGCTGCTTCACACACGTCACCCCCTTAGTTAGATCGGAAGGCTTCTCAGATGCAGAGGCCAGGGTCAGGCGAACATGTGCTGGTGGCTCACTCTCCACTGTCACTAAGCTCTTTAGTCCATTATTGTAATAATATAACCAGTCCTCATGAACCTACTCCCAAAAAGCAAGTCGAATTTTGACAGTGCCTTCCATGGACCCAACAGCCCCTGTCCATCCTCACGCTTGTCTTCCTGTAACCCTGACAACAACTACCCCTTATCTCATGTTCATCACACTCTGGCTTTCCTTTCCTTAAGGAAGGGCTGTTTGACTGCAGCCCAATTCCAATAGTTATAAATATATTCAGGGTTTTTTTAAGCTATCAAAATTATTTTGCAAATGCATCTCTATTCTGGTATTAGGCACCAAAGAAAGAGAGACAGAGAGAGACTTATTTCCATGAATTCCCGTGGGGCCTGGCAAGTCTGAAATTTTTATGGCAGGTGGGCAGACTGGCGATTCAAACGCGAGTTGATAATTCAGTGATGGCCATGATTTCTGCAGGCCAGCAGGCTGGAAACTCAAGTCAAGTTTCTGGATTAGTCTTGAAAAGAAACTTGTTTTTGTTCTTAAGGCCTTCCACTAATTGGACAAGCCCCACCCCTCACCCCCCATATTATGGAGGTTATTTGTACTTAGTGTCTACTGATTTAAAAGTATCTTCACACTGAGACCAAGCAGCTGGGTTATATAGTCTAAACAAGTGGGGCAGCCCGGGTGGCTCAGTGGTTTAGCGCCGCCTTCCACTCCAGGTGTGATCCTGGAGACCCGGGATCGAGTCCCACATTGGGCTCCCTGCATGTAGCCTGCTTCTCTCTCTGCCTGTGTCTGTGTTTCTCTCTCTCTCTCTGTCTCTCATGAATAAATAAATTTCTAAAATCTTAAAAAAAAAAGTGGACACAGAAAGTTAACTGACCAAGAATATACTGGACCTTAACTTCACCCACTTTGTTGTGGACAATTGGTTTTGACTGGTATCAAATATCTCATTATGTGAATAGATCACAATTTATTTATTGATCCTCTGGTTGATGGGTATTTGGGTAATCCCTGATCACTGCTACTCTGAATGGTGCTGTTATAAGCATGAGCATCCATGCTTCTCTTGTACAAGAGCTTCCCTTGGACATGTTCCTGAAAGTGGAACTGTTGGCCGTGAAATGAGTGAATGGTCAATCTGAAAAAATTGTGCTGAGTGCTGCCAAGATGTGGCATGAATTGCCATAATTCTTGCTCACATAGTATGAGGAGTTCTCTTGATCTATATCTTCTGGGAGATGTCTTAATTTTCATCAATAATATCAGTTTAAATGTTATTTCATTGAAGTTTTGGTTTGTGTTTTCCTGTCATTAATAATGTTAAGCTACTTTTTATGTGTTTATTGGCCATTTGCTTTCGTTTCCTGTGAAATGTTTATTCATATGTTTTGCCCACTTTTCGCTGATTTCTATTTTCTTGTCCCTCTGGAGACCTTCTTTATATATTCTTGATTGCAAAGTTTTATTCATTATATGAATTGCAAAATCTTTTTAAAGTTTGTAACTTCAGTTTCACCTTGTTTAAGATATGTTTTATTACATGGAATTTTTTATTTTTACTATAGTCAAATTGACCTAATCTTTTCTTTTATAATTGATACTTTTTGTATATTGTTTAAGAAATATTTTCCAACATCAAGGTCTAAAAGATTCTAATCTATGTTTAGCAAGATATTTAAAATTTCCTTTTTTAAATATTTAAGTTCTTAATCTATCTGGAGTTAATTTTTATATATCATATGATATAGGAATCCCAATATAGTTTTTCTTTATGGCAAGTCACTTTTTCAGTTTCACTTATTAAATAATCCTCTTTTTTCTACTCATCTATCAGGCCCTCTATCATACACCAAGTTTCCATACCTGTACAGTTCTGTTTCTGGACTCTTTATTCTACTTTATTGATAAATATGTGTTTGTGTGCCTACTGCATAGTGGAGAATATTCAGTTCTGCTATGGAGACAAAATAAACAAATAAGTATAATAATAAGAAAAACTCATATGATGTGTTAGGTAGAGATGATGAGTAAGTTAGTAGTCTGTGTGATATACATTTCCTAACTAGAAAATATATATGTTGAAAATAGATGTTTTAAAAAGATGGGGAGTAGTGAGTGTTGCTCACAGAAAGAGAGGGACAGAAAAAGTGAATTAACTTTTAGTAAACGCACAGCCTGGCCTGTCACCTCCATAGTGACAGCCATATTGCATCTCTACTAGAGACACCTCTTCTAACACAATGTTGCACTAACTACTGCTTCTCAATAGCAATAAGTGAGTTGCACATCCACATGCCAAAAACAAAAACAAAACAAAAAACAACAACAAAAAACTAGAGACAGACCTCACACCATTGACAAAGACCAACTCAAAGGATCACAGACCTACTTATAAAATGCAAAACTAATACCGCTCCTAGAAGATAAGTAGGAGGCAGTATAGACGACCCATGAGATATTGTAGATAAAACACCAAAAGTACATTTCTAAAAGAAATACTTGGCAAGCTGGACTTCATTAAAAATTCTTTCTGCAGGGATCCCTGGGTGGCTCAGCAGTTGAGCGTCTGACTTCAGCTCAGGGTGTGATCTTGGAGTACCAGGATCGAGTCCCACATTGGGCTCCCTGCATGGAGCCTGCTTCTCCCTCTGTGTCTCTCATGAATAAATAAATAAAATCTTAAAAAAATTCTTTCTGTAAAAGTCAATGAATGTTGAGAGAATGAGAAGACAAGCAACCACAGACCAGAAGAAAATATTTGCAGAGTATACATCTGATAAGGAAATATTCCTCAAAATATACAAAGAACCTTTAAAACTCAACAATAAGAAAACACACAATCCATTTTTAAAAATGTACCAAAGACATTAATAAGCATCTCACCAAAGAAGACATACAGAAGGCAAGCAAGCATATGAAAAGATGCTGCACATCCTATGTGATCTGAGAAATGCAGATTACAACATCAGTGAGATACAACTACACACCTAGTAAAATTACCCAGATCTGGAACACTGACAATTGAATGCTGGTGAGGATGTGGAGCAACAGGAATGCTCCTTCATTGCTTGTGGGAATGTAACATGGTGCAGCTGCTCTAGCAGAAGGTTTGGTGACTTCTTACACCACTAAGCACACTCTTACTATCCAATCCAGCAACCACTCCTTGTAATTTACTCAGAGGAGCTAGAAATTCATGTCCACACAAAAGCTGCCCAATCATTGTTTATAGCAACTTTATTATTTTTTTTTAATTTTTTTTTTAATTTTTTTTTATTTATGATAGTCACAGAGAGAGAGAGAGGCGCAGAGACACAGGCAGAGGGAGAAGCAGGCTCCATGCACCGGGAGCCCGATGTGGGATTCGATCCCAGGTCTCCAGGATCGCGCCCTGGGCCAAAGGCAGGCGCCAAACCGCTGCGCCACCCAGGGATCCCCTGTTTATAGCAACTTTAATCATAATTGCCCAAACTTACGAGAAAACAAGATGTGGCTCAGTAGATGAATGGACAGATATACTGTGATACATCCAGACAATGGGATATTATTCAGTGCTAAACAGAAATGAGCTATCAAGTCATGAAGAGACATGGAAGAACCTTAAATGCATATTATTAAATTTTTTTTTAAATTTTAATTTATTTATGACAGTCACAGAGAGAGAGAGAGAGAGAGAGGCAGAGACATAGGCAGAGGGAGAAGCAGGCTCCATGCACTGGGAGTCCGATGTGGGATTCGATCCCGGGTCTCCAGGATCGCGCCCTGGGCCAAAGGCAGGCGCCAAACTGCTGCGCCACCCAGGGATCCCTTAAATGAATATTATTAAGGAAAAGAAGCCAATGTAAAAAAGAAAACTACATACTGTATGATTCCAAGTGTACAACATTCTGGAAAAAAGCAGAGTACAGAAGCAGTAAAAATATCATGTTCAAGTTTCTCACCATTAATTATGCTGTTAGCTATACTTTGTTTGTTTGTTTTGGTAGATATTCAATACCAATTTGAGAAAATTACCTTCTAACCCTGGTTACTGAAGAGTTTTTATTATAAGCGAGTTTTAGATAATGTCAATATTTTTTCTGCATCTATTGATTTTCATCATGTTGTTTTTCATCCTTAGTCTCTTAATGTGAAGGATTACAGGAGTTGATTCTCTGATGATGAACCAGTCCTGCATACCTGAGATAAATCCCACTTGGTCACATGCATAACTCTTTTAACACATTGTTAATTCCATTTTATAATATTTCATTGAGAATTTTTTAAAGATAATATGTATTTTTTTTCTTGATGTGTTTGTCTTGTTTTGATATGAGGGTACTGCTGGCTTCATAGAAAAAGTTAGGAATTATTGCCTCTGATTCTATCCTCTGAAAGAGATTATTATAAATTGGTATTATTTCTTCCATAAATGTTTGATAGAATTCACCTATTGAACCCATCTGGGCTTGGTGTTTTCTCATTCAGAAAGTTATTAATTATTGATTCAATTTCTTTGATAAATATTGGCCTGTTCAGATTGTCTTTTTCTTTTTGTGTAAATTTTGGTGAAATTATTCTTTCAGGTAATTGGTCCCTTTCATTTACAGTATTAATTTGTGGGCACAGAGATGTTCTGAGTATTCCTCTATCATCCTTTTAATGTCCATGGGATCTGTACTGATGTTCCTCCTTTCATTTCTCATATTAATAATTTATATCCTCCACCTCTTCTTCTCTCTCTTTTTCTCTTAGTTAGCCTGATTAGAAGTTTATTAATTTATTGTTCTTTTAAAAATATTGCAGTTTAGCACCTGCCTTTGGCCCAGGGCGCGATCCTGGAGACCCGGGATCGAATCCCACGTCAGGCTCCCGGTGCATGGAGCCTGCTTCTCCCCTCTGCCTGTGTCTGCCTCTTTCTCTCTCTCTTTCTGTGACTATCAATTAAAAAAAAAATATATATATATATATATAATGCTTTTGGTTTAGTTGATTATCTCAATTGATTTCCCATTTTCAATTATATTGATTTATGCTGTAATTCTTATTATCTCTTTGGAATTAATTTGTTCTTCTTTCCCTAGTTTCCTAAGATCAAAACATAGATTACCGATTTTAGATCTTCCTTCTTTTCTAGTACATGCATTCCATGTTAATAAATTTCTCTATAGTCACTGCTTTCATTGCATCCCACAAATGTTGCTAATTTTCATAGATTTCAAAATGTTTTCAAATTTCTTTTGTTATTTCTTCTTTGACCCATTTGTTATGTAGAAGTGTGTTGCTTAATCTCCAATATTTTAGATTTTCCAGTTATCTCTCTGTTACTGATTTCTAGTTTGCTTCAATTATGGTCTGAGAGGACCATAACTTTCATTGTTTTACACTTGTTAAGGTGTCTCTTATGGCCCAAAATTTGGTCAATCATAGGGTATCATCCACAACAGCTTGAGAAGAATGTGGATTCTGCTGTTGGAAAAGTAGTCTATAGATATCAGTTGTATCCAGTTGATTGATGGTGTTGTTAAGCTTGCCTCTGTCCTTACTGATTTTCTGCCTATTAGAGAAGATTTTTAGCCCTCATTTTAATTTATTGAATGGTTATATTACCTTTTAAGAATGCCTGTTTTCCCTGAGTTAGTTTATAATTTTTATAAGTTCATAATTGTTATTATAATATATATATTTTGGAAGTTTATAAATTTCCTAGCAATTTATCTTCAAGTTGTGACCATACAACTAATACTTCCCCCAAAATAAGTCTTTATCTTTTCTCTCTTACTTTACTTAAATCCACTGATTATTTACTGATGCCAGTAAATTCTTAGTTTTATTTACAATCTAATTTTCAAGATATTTCTGTATTTCAACATACACACATATATACTTAGATTTGCATTACAGCATTCTTCAGTGAAAGAAGGCCTATATGAGTTTATAAATTTTTTTTAAAGATTTTATTTGTTTATTCATGAGAGACACAGAGAGAGGCAGAGACATAGGCAGAGAGAGAAGCAGGCTCCATGCAGGGAGCCTGACGTGGGACCCAATCCCAGGACTCCAGGATCATGCCTTGGGCGGAAGGCAGGTGCTAAACTGCCAAGCCACCCAGGGATCCCTGCTTACCGCTTCTTGAACACACAATTGCCCACCTGATATAGCTTTATGCGATTTTGCTGTGTAGGGAACAACGAGCTGGAACATGTTTCATGACCTGCTCACTGGAAAGAGAAAAACAAATGCTGATTCTTAGTATTTGCTAACTTCATTTATTTATTTATTTATTTATTTATTTATTTATTTATTATCTATTTATGATAGTCAGAGAGAGAGAGAGATAGAGAGAGAGAGAGAGAGAGAGAGGCAGAGACACAGGCAGAGGGAGAAGCAGGCTCCATGCACCGGGAGCCCGATGTGGGATTCGATCCCGGGTCTCCAGGATCGCGCCCTGGGCCAAAGGCAGGCGACAAACAGCTGCGCCACCCAGGGATCCCGTATTTGCTGACTTCTTTGTTGTATGTGCCCTTTCCATAGTCAGGTTCAAGTGACCAATGTACCAACATGGAGCTAAAAGGTGGGAAGATGAGAAGATGGTACACAATAGGACCTCCAGATTTCATTGGTGCCAGATTATTTTTTTCCTTCAAAAAAGACAGAGAAAGAATCTATAAGACCTGCATGTCTCAGTACCTTATTCATGCTCTTGAGTGAGAAGGATAGCCCTAGGAATTTTTCTTTCCATCTTGTAGAATGTTTCATTGAACAAAAGCTTGCAACTAGTCGTTTCCACCCAGTACTTGTTATCAATATCTAAGGTGATTGCCAAACACACTTGTATTCTCTGTATTAAATCTGTACAGCTCTACCTCTCACTGTGCTTTTAAAATGCATGCACATTTCTCTCTCTCTCTCTCTTGAGCATGATGCTATAAATTCTTCTTGACATCATTGATTTCAATAGAGAGAATCACTTGGGAAACCATGTTCAGGAGGTTAAATCACCTGCATGTGTCAGTTTCCTTCAAAAGGAGAGCTCAGGGTCCAATGGAATCTCCGAGGACAATTCTCCATTCGAACATTAGCAGTAGCCCATTGTCCAGGAGTGAGTATAGGCTTATATTTTGTGCTTTCATGGTTTAAAAGCTAGATATGCTAGAGAACTCCAGGGTGGGGGTCTCCATGATGGGAAGGGGAATGGAAGCCCAAGATTCAGGAGTGAATAATATCTTAATTCCACTTTTATTTGGGGCCTCTTCAGCCAACTGTGAGCTAGAAATGAGTCACCAAGAAATGGAGCAACCAGGACCCAAGCTTGGATCAGTTGTGTGTTCATCCAATTTAACCACGTTGGAGAAAGATTAATACTCTTTCACCAATAAGCATGAGAATGCATGCGGGCCTGCACCCCAGAGGTCTCAACATATCTATGCATAAGGTTGCTCAGAGTCTGCTTTTAAGAGAGATGCCAGAGGTATAAAGGGTCAAACTCATAAATGACTTAATGGTACCTTAATGTTCTCTCTTTGAGCGTGAATAGCTGACTCTCATAGGTTTTGCGTAAACCCTCAGAGCTCTTAGAAATTCAGGGAAGACAGACAGCCAGAGGGAAGATACTGGACTCCTTTTTTGAATAGAAAAGGCTACAGTGATTAGTTAGAAACCATGTAACAGTTAATGTATTTTATGAAGTAGTTCATGAAGACCATTTATGACAACTTTGTACTATTAAGTGGGCAATACTATTAAGTGCTTTTTAGTTAACAACTTGCTATATGGATTGTGATTTTTTCCTAGAAATATGTATTCCTCATAAATGTATTTTTTTCTCTTCATTGCATTAATACTGCAAAGCAACGGCACCTCAGATACCCTTGGAGGTCAGTGCTACAGATGAGCACCCAAACGCAGCCTGAAAATATGACTGGTGCTCATCATGCACCTTTGTTTGTTCTTCCTTATCTTTGGGTTTAGTCAGATGTTCAGATGGGAGGTCTTTTTCACATGGGGATTATTTAGACAGAATATTTGCACAATCTCATAAGAACAGACCCAAAAGGTAGTAAGAAATATGGCTATAGCTGTGATTAATAAATGTATTAAAAACCATTCAGAAAGCACACAGAAACAAAGTGTGAATGAGCTACAACAAATGGTAGATGTGGACACTGACCTTCTCAGAGAACCAGATACTAGAGCCGACTTTGTTTAGACCAGAGTTCTGTTATTCAGAATGCTGGTTTTTTCATTCAATTCATTGTCTCCTACACTCCCCTCCCTTTTTAAGCAAGATTAAAAGTTACTATTTTTTTCAACAAATGGCTTTCCAAGAAAATCGTTCTTGCCTGGCTAGTCCTGGATCTCTGTTGCTAACAGACTCAATTTGAGGTTAGATGTCATGGCTCCATGGGGATCAATGTCCCTTGGGTGGGTTCCTTTTGACAGGATGAAGAAAGATGCACCCAAAGTGACAAAAATAATGAAGACATAGAAACAGGCCTTTCAAATACATGGTAATGGGACAGTTGTGGCAATTGTAGCAACAGCCAACATCACCATAGCTTGTTGTCGGTATGACCTTCCCGTGACATGCTTATTGACTCTTTGGTGGTTTTCACCAAGCAGCTTCTTCACTCTGAATGCATCCCATGGATGTTGTCTCCTTCCTCAACTCCTTGTCCTTCTTTATCTTTTTGTAAGTCCCATTCTTCGGGGGAAGTACTGTACAAACTCAACACAAAGAAATACAATCAGGTGAAAATTATCACAAAAATAGATTCTGGCCTCTCTGTCTCTTTTTTTTTTTTTTTTTTCCTTACAAAGCATGGTCCAGAAGACATTTGTTGATATCTATGTCAAGTGAAATCTCTCACTTAAAACTGATGTAACCTCCCTCCCCCATCCATAATGAGGGGCCAGACATCCCCTCGCTTAGAGAGTTAAATTGTTGTGTTTTTCTAACTGAGTTCTAAGTACATCTTGTGATGGATGAGATTTATATAACACCATTGTATGTTAAAATTGGTCTCTAGTTTGAATTTCCTGTGTTGCTTTGCCACAGGCAGGAAGCTTTGCAGGAATGGCAGCTGCATCTGGAGCTGATTTGAGCTCACAACCCTTCCCAGAGCACGGAAGACTAAAAGATCCGGAATGCTGAGGACAGTAAGGGGAAGGCTCCTTTTGCCGTCTGTAGCTGCTTGAAACTTCATTTTTCTTCCTGCTGTTCCATGTGATGGTGGTGGCAGCCAAAATGGCACACCCTTTCAAATCCAATTCAGAGACCAGATCAATTTGTACCACGACTTCATGCAAAATTTTAAAAAACATGGTTTCACTCCAACAATGATAGCCATGGCAGAAATGTGTTCAACACCAGCCCTGCACCCTGAAAAGGTAGAAGTTTGCCTTCATACCATTCTGGCCCAAACAGTTCATTTTCCACAATCCTCTTGACTGGTCTCTACTTTCCAGTGTGAGCACCAACCAGTCAGATAGAGAACACATGCAGACGTCCTGCTCTAGAAAATGTGCCAAAGATGCTGCACACCCTGGTCTCCTTACGTGTGCGGATGCTGGGGCGAGCTTCGTTCCCTTGTCAGAGGACAGCTGTGGTCTGAAGCTGCTTGGAGAGGGCTGTCGTCCCTCTTGAATCATGCGGTAACACAGCACCACACTGCTGGTGTTCTTATCTTGTAAGGCACCTGCGGGAAGGGACCAAAGGCTTCTCACCTTACTAATATCGTGATTGGTATTTGTGCCAATGTCACACTGACCCCAGGCAAGATTCTCTCAATGGAGACAAGTCAGCTGTCCATGGGAATAATCAGGAGGTATATTTGCTTTTTGGAGAATTAATGAAGCAGTAAATGACTTGTCTCCAATGAAGTGGGGAAGCTGGCCTGGGCACAGGACAGACAACATGTCCACTCCCCACCCAGACCCACTTCACAGGACAAAGCTTGTATCTTCTTTTACAGCTGCAGGAACAAGACAAGGAATGACATTCCATCATCTGTGGTTTTTCCCTGTGAGCACTGAGGAAATAACAAAGACCAGCCCAATGAGAATAAGCAGCATCTATTTATTCAGAGCTTTCTATAAGCAAGGGAGTCGGCCACCATGAACTGCAGTAGATAGAGACTCAAAGGAAGGCAGAGGAATGAGAAGGCTCTATAGGTTGGAAAAAAAAAAAAAGGGAAAGCTGCAAGTGTGCCTTCATTGGAGGTTGATGGAATGGGGAAGTTGTATGCAGTAAACTGGAAGCGAGGCATTCTGCGATTGCTTGGAGTGTATATGTGGCTTCTTCCGATTGGTCCTATGTTAGTAGCAGAGGCAAATAATGCAGAATCTGACAATCATTGATGGAGGACTGATTGACTTATCTGGGCCAATTGCTTCAGGACTGTGGTTGGGCTTCTAGGATAGTAGCTATATAGTTTGTGTGTCAAGGTTTTACTTTTATATATGAGCAGACCACTGCCCATTTGTATATTTTCTATTTGCAGAAGAAGTCTTCTAATCCATGTGATTTTCTTCTTAAATCAAACAAGTTCTGTTATTTGAAATGAAGAACATTTTATTGGCCTACATAAGTGGGGATGGAAGACCATTCAGTAAGCACTCATTACTCAATATTGCTATTAGGAGAAAATATCCTGAGATCGTGCAGGCTAGACAACATCTCATAAAGACAATGTTCAGGGCCAGTTGTGTTCTTGTGGGGTTGGTGTGAATTAAAAACAAGAACTTTGGAATCTACGATGTTGAGACACAGTAATCTGTGGCTTTCCCGCATGTCTGTAAACACGCACAAGATAATAACAAAAAGAGAAAAAGATATAATATGAACAGAAAACTAAGAATCTAGGATGGTAAAAATCACCTTTGAGTTAGTGGGCACGTTTTTATGAATTGTGGAACCAGTGAACCTTTTAGTACAAATCAACAACAAAGGTTGGAAAAAGCTGGAAACCTGTTTTCATAAGGATTTGATGCTCAGAAACTTTAAAATGGGATGCAAAAGAGGAGATTTTGTCATCCAGGGAGGTAAAATATAGTTAGTGGGAGGAACTAAAGCACTACAGCCAAGAAGGGGATCAGGCTGCCCATTCTAGACCAGAGACCCCTCTGCGGCCCCCCTGGCCCACATCAGAGACTCTGGCATGATGACACAGGGTGGAAGAGACATGACTAGCTGGGTAAGCATTTTCCATGGGAGACAGACCAACCGCACCCATCACACAGTAGAGAGGACCATAGATGATGTTGATGTGAGGTGACAGGTCAAAGATAAAAGTGGAAAGGAAAAATCAGAAGCAAGCATTAGTTTCTTACAAATTAAAAAAAAAAAAACTAAGAAAAGATAGAGTAAGTATGACTGCCTGCATAGATCAGAAAAACTTTCAGATACTTACTCTCTCCATGGCTCACTGCATGGGGAATTCCCATCTTTTCTCTTCTATCTGGAGCTGAAGTAAACTAGAAACCTCCACTGGCATAAACTTGAGTTCAAATCAAAGGATGGGCAAGGAAAGAGGTTTATTTTATAATTGCCACATAATAAAGGGCTCTTTGAAAAGAAATGTCCATTCTCTGCCAGATGGTATTTTTTTTTTCTATTTTAAAGTTTTGATTTAAATTCTAGTTAACATACAGCGTAGTATTAGTTTCAGGTGTAAAATGTCGTGATCCAACAATTCCATACGACACCCAGTGCTCATCATGACAGGTGCACTCCTTCATCCCCATCACCTGTGTTTCCCATTCCCCACCCCCCATCCCCTCAGGTGACCATCAGTGTGTTCTCCAGGGTTAAGAGTCTGTTTCTTGGTTTGCCTCTCTCTCTCTCTGTTCGGTCATTTGTTTTCTTAAATTCTACATATGAGTGAAGTCGTATGCTATTTGTCTTTCTCTGAGGGACTTCCTTTACTTAGCATTATACTCTCTAGCTTCATTCATGTTGTCACAAATGGCAAGATTTCATCATTTATATGACTGAGTAATATTTCATTGTAAATTTAATGACACTTGCTCAAAATTATGTAATAGTCTACATTATGCTCACATGTGTCTCTTAACCCAGAGAGTGAAGTTTTGGGGAAATGAAAGGTGGCCCTGTGGCCTGTAGGCAGCTGCTTTTGGCTGACCAGGGGTGCTATGCTTCTGAGGCCAGCGCCCTGACTGGAACCTGTATTCTTCCTTTCTTTTGGGTTTTCAGGAACTCAAAGCAGGAAGAAAACATACTAACTCTATATTTTATGTCAAATCTGTACGTTTAAACTTGGTGCAGTACGTTTCTGATATAAAATATGGGTTATGAATACTTTACAAGTGATAGACGAGACACCTACGTGAAGGTTCTTTAGCTGAGCCTCTGAGATCAAAGACAATGAAGGAGTAAATATTTTTTGAACGATCCATTGATAAATAAATATTCTTGTATTCTTATCTTTTTAAAGGTTATATTTTAAAAACAAATTTTTTTATTTTTTTAAACAATTTAAAAGTATTTTGTTATACCCATTATTTAAGAATCGAATGTATATCCATTAACAAAAAAGTGTTAATTGAAATACTTTGAAGCTCTCTTTTTAAATTAAATATATATTCTCTGCAAGTTGGTGAGAACAACATAGTTAAGACTGGATCACAGAAAAAATTTCACAAAGAAAATCCTATATATCACATATGACACCTACCT
The DNA here is from genome assembly GCF_003254725.2 of Canis lupus dingo. Classification (NCBI taxonomy): domain Eukaryota; kingdom Metazoa; phylum Chordata; class Mammalia; order Carnivora; family Canidae; genus Canis; species Canis lupus. Next base: position 9,102,037 of record NC_064276.1, read on the forward strand.
GAACACCGAGTAACTTCCATTTTGATTCATGTTGTTACACTATGTACAAAACAGATTCATAAGGCCGGGGTTATTATTGTGAAGTGTGAACAGAGCAATGAATTTTAGTGAATGCCAGCTTTACAGTATTGATGGTGGTTGTACATGTCCTCATCTGCTTATAAAACAGGAGATAATTTCATCCAGCTTGCTAGTAACTTTTCCCCTTCTACTATGCAAGTGGGGTGTCCCTGCCACTCTGTTCTCACAGCGCCTTCTGTGGGAACCATCAGTTGGAATGTCTAGGCGTCGTTAAACCGCCTACAACTTCCTGGTTGAAGACAGCCAACAGTCCTTGGAGGCAACTCCTCAAATGGTAACGGGGAGCTCTGTTGGGCTTCCCTCTGCAAAGCTTCCAACTCAATCAGCAGGGATTTTGCATTTCACTTTCTAACTTCTATATCTTGTATACAGAGCTAAGGTTAAGCATGGATTCCTTGTTAAACATAAGATGAAAGGTCCATGTACATATCCTACTGGCAGTTATTCTTACAAGATCTGAGCATGCTGAATCAGACTTCTAAATAAACAAATAAATAAATTTTGAAGCTATCCAATGGGATAGCTAAGTGGTGATTTGCTTACAATGGTATGTCCTTTATTTTATTGTTTCCTGTATCATTAAATAATTATATATGGAGCTCTTGCTACGTGCTCGGCACTGTTCTAAGGGTTCAGAGTTTAGCAGTCATTGAAGATCCCAGGGCTGGACTCTGGCATCCAGTCACAATGCAGAAAGGTATAGAGAGTTTTGCTTCCACCCTAATTAAGAGAGGAAGAAGGTACTAAACGAGCTAATGTAGCAAAGTAACCAACGAACCAACATCCCAAAGAGAAAGAAATACCTCAAAGGAGACTCAAGACAGGTGACACCTCTTGCCCTTTGGTAGAACATGGGAATAAGAGGTGGCTCCATTTTTATATGGATACCAAGAGATTAGGTACAATTGTAAAAAAAAAAAAAAGAAGAAGAAGAAATCTTGTAACCTCTGTTGGCTATCATGTTAGCTTAGAAGAGCTGGGAGTCCCCAGAAATGGTGTGTGAGCTTGCTTGGAAGCATTTCTCCACAGGCCATTGTCATGGGCTCAGAAAAGAAACTGAGGGCAGGGAAGGATTGCTGAGAGTGGCACAAATGCACGGGAGGTCCCCAGAAGCCCCTGGAGGACAAGCATGAAGCCTGACTGTAGGTACAAAGCAGTTGAAAGCCACATTTCTAAAAATGTTTCTCAGTACATTCATGGTCCGGAAATCATTCCCCACTGACTGTGAGGTGAGTTGAATAGTGACTACAGTAACAGCATGGACTTAGGGTGCACAGACACTCCTGAATCTCATTGCCAGTCACTTACATCACATCCTCCCCTTGACATTGTCCAAGGGCCCAGAGGATTAGCACCTTTTCTGCATCTCCATTCAAGCAAGGGCAGCCCCCAGTTTTGACCTGCGGTAGCCACCTTTGCTTCAAGTGACCAGGCTGCATTGTGGGAAAGGCGTGGGGCGTGCCATCCCAGGTCCCCTTCTCGATGGTGTCCTGCTGTCCCAGGTGCTGCTTAAGCCATCCAGGTCCCCCAAGGGGGGCGATCCTTCCCTTAGTCCTCAGCTGAGGCTGTGAGTGCCACCTCCCTTCTCCAGCTTGCTGGGTGAGGGACTCCTGCCCTGGGGTGGTGGGGATGGATGGACACCTGACACTCATCACTGGATGGATGAGTTTGACCATTGTTGTCATTCAATGAGATCATTGTTAGACTTTATCAGTTTATACCCTCAGTGTAGGTGGGTGCTCTGCACACAGGCCAGGGGAACAGCCAAGCTGCAGGAGCTGACATAGGTAAGCTGATAGTAACAAGGGGGTGAAGAGTCAGTGGTCCCCGTGCTCTACTCTTCTGAATAGTCCCTTAGGCTGGTAAAGAACCGAAACCCAGTCCCCAGGGATATGCAAAGTACTCCTGGTCCCCTCCATCAGCACAGTGTGTGCCGAGAACCTTCTCTGCTAGAGCAAGTAAGAAAGGGCTTTGTGGTTAGGAGCTATCACATCAGTCTTACCCGGCATCAAGGCAGCACGTGGTGGCCACCTCTACCTGTAGGCCTTATGCCACAGGCTCCCACGGGTTCAGGAGGAAAACCAACTCCAGGGATGCTGAGTCAGGAGCAGCTCTCCCACCTTACTGGTTCAGGATCAATTCTCCTTTCCTCCCTCTGGCGTTTCTTCCAAAGTCTGAAAACCTTCCAATTCTGATGCTAATCTCTACCTCAAATCATGGGAGCCTGCCTGCCACCCCACCCAGAGACTTTGGGAGCCCCTACCCTTCCATGAAGCCCACCAACCACCACCAACCCAGGTGGTGGGGAAAATCCTCAGATAATTCCAGGGGGTCTATGTCTACACATCGATACAGCCAAATTCAAACACTGAATGAAGATCTCCTGGCATCTCTCTCACTAGGGAAAGAACATAACAAACATTTAACTGCAGTGCGTCATTCCAGTCCATATGATTCCCACTCACTGATGAAGAAACAGGGCCATAAAAGCAGGAGGGATGGGATTTATAGGATCATCCTGGTATTAAAAGTCAAAGTCCCACCAAGCTTTGCTATTTTTCTATCGTTGCAACGTTTGCCAATAATCAAAGCTTACAAATGTGTAATGTATCCGGTATAAGGGTTAAAGTGTCTGCTATCCATTGCTGTGCAACATGCCACAGAAAAAAACCTTAGCAGGAAGATGACCATTTCATTTGTGTAGGAGTTTCTGGGTTAGCAATTTGGGGTGGGATTTGCTGGAGAGTTTGCCTGCTTGTGGCTCGCCTGAGACCAGATGTTGCTCGGCGGCCTCACTCACCTGCCAGGTGCTGGTGCTGGCTGTTGATGGGTCACATGTCTCTGGAACAATAGCCCGGGCCACCTTTCCTGGCGGTTGGTTTCAAGAGCCAGAAGCTTCAAGGACCTTTGCTATCTATGCCTGGCATGAATGGAACATTGGCATGAGAGGATAGACTCCACTTCTTTACAGGAGGAGCTGAAGTGCGGGTGATTCTTAGGTTACTGCTTTAATTTCTGTGGAACAAAGTTTAACAGCAAGTAGGCAAAGCTATGATTCCCTCCAAAAGGTACGTAAAGGCTCTGACATTACTTCATTGGATGTCTGTAATCCATGAGCTCATTTCAAACTCAACAGATTTTTTTTAAATTAAATGTTGATCTCTTCAAATATTTAACATAACATCTTAATAAATAAAAGATTATAGTCCTTATTCCACAAAGGGACCTATCACTGTTTTCTAGCTAGTTATGCTTTTATTTTTATATTGCCCATCTGGCAAGTGTCTGTCTGAGTGCTTTAGAAGCCAGAACAAAGTCAAATTTAAATTGACAGAAGCCCAGAATTGTAGAACCAGGCATCCCTTTTCAGCAAGAGGGGGCAGGGCAGTGTAGCTTTTAGACAGTGGATTTTGAGCTTTTGTACCATCCTGAAGGACGTTGATTGTGGATCTTGAAACCGCTAAATGACCTTCAACTGTTTCCTCATTGACATGGGCACAGCAATGTCCATGGGCCTTATTGTTAGTGATGTTAAGTATGAATTTCAGAGTTCTTGCTCCGGGCATCAGAAGAGTCCAGCAAGATCCATGCTGCAGGCTGATAGACCCGGGGAACCCTTCTTCCAGGGACTTGTTTTCACAACAGAGCCTCTAAGTCCCTCAAAATTCGCCTGGATTTTGTTTTAATCTCAGGAGCTCACTTGCCCTAGAAGAGGAGTTTGCTTCAAAGTACCAGGAGGGTGGCTGAGTCGGGATGATGCCTGTCCCCCGGGTGGTGGTAGATGGGCGACCCGAGGAGCGGGGGCCACAGATGGCAGGAAGCTCCCAGGGAGCGCAGGTGGGCAAGTCCGGCCCCAGGAGCAGGTGCGCTGCTGGTAGGGTTCCCCTCACGGCCAGCATTCAGAATCCTGAATGACTTCGTGGTTTTCTTCGTGAGGAAAGGCCCCATAATGCTGTTTACACTGCTCTCCACCTGAATTAAAGAGTAAAACTCATAAAGCACTTTTCCCCAATGACATTCTAAGGTTACAATTTTAACGATGCCTAAAAAGGCAAAAAAAAAAAAATAATCAACTTCCATGATTCACTCATATTCTATTTATTGTGTTTTTGTTTGTTTGGCTCATGTTACTGCCTATGGGATATCCAACACCAGAAAACAGGGAGTATTAGGGCCTTTCGGGGCTCTGTCTGTCTCCTTCTTGCATATTTTAAGGGCAGGAGGTCATCGCCCTTTCCTCTCATGGTGTTACTGGGGCATAACCCACACTCTGCCCTGTGTGTGCTTTGAGAGGGCAGCGTGCTGCCAAGGTTGACCTGGCCTGTGAAGGGAGGGCCCCCCGGCTTCCCCAACACCCATCATTTCATAAAGATACAAAGAAAGGTAAGAAATGTTTTGTTTTGTTTTGTCTTTCCTTGGCATGAGCACTTAGTTGACTCTCTTATCAACTTTCAAGTATGCCATGTGGCAGCGTGAACTGTGATCATCATGGTGTCCACAATGTCCCCGGGACTCAGTACTGTATGGGTTTGTACCTTTTGATGATGGGAGGAGGTCATCTTACTTGTCTTCCTCTGACAATGCCTGCTTTCTACCTAGGGAACTAATAGGTGTCAATGATGTGAACTTCACATCATTCAACAACATGAAAAAAGAGAATGTTACTCTATTTCTCCGACAGATAATGAAGCCGAAACACTTAAATTTCATGCTGTGTATGAAACTACAGAACATCAGGAAGAGTGTTGGTTTCTCAGACGTAACAAAGACAAAGGAACCTCTCTCTCCTCACCCTGTCTCTGCAAGTGCAAAGGCCATGTCCTCTGACCTCCACCTTCACCTCCACACTGCTGCTGGAAGGGTCCCCTTCTCTGCACTCTGTCTCTCCAATGACTTCACTCTAGGGGCATCCTGCCCCTGCCTACAAGGTTAAGGATGCACTCCTCTCCCAGAGGCTAACTTCATATGCAAGACCGCAGAATTTTCTCCTGGGTGACCCAGATCTACTTCTCACCCCTGCATGGGATTCCCTGCTGGGTCCAGCCTGAGTGGATCCTGCAGCCAGTGTGTGTACCTCTAGGCAGGCCTGGGAGGGGTGGAGGTGGGAGTGTGGGTATGCAGCTGGGATGGCCATGCTCATGTACAGGACGTCCTCCATGGGCCTGTGGTCTCTGTAGCAGGAAGGGAAATGCAGCAAGCCAGGCTTCAGCCATCATCTCCAGCCTGTCTGAGTCTGCATCGAAGCCTGGCCATGCTAGTCCTTGTGAGGATGTGTCTGGAAATATAGAAAGATACAACACATATTTTAGAATAATCTATTGGCTGGATTTATTAACTGTTGCATATTTATCTGGTGGTGCCTGAGCTTTCTCTTCATGCTTCCCCCAGGCCCTGCACAGTGAAGCTTGGCAGAAGCTTGGCTGCCCCCACGGCCCTCATCCAAACCACAGAACCACTAGGTCCTGTACCCGCCAAGCACACCCACTCTCCTCTGCACACTCAGGCTACCGCTTCTTGCCCGGAAAACCCTCTTGGCACACCTTCCTCTCTTGTCCCTACACCACAGCAAAAGTCTGGTCATAGCAGCGTTTCCAATGCTTGAATTCCTCGCTGGTTTTGTAACATTTTTTCTAACAATTTAAAAAAATTGGGGCCCCTGGGTGGCTCAGTAGTTGAGCATCTGCCTTTGGCTCAGCCTGTGATCCCAGGATCCTGGGATCGAGTCCCACATCAGGCTCCCCGCAGGGAGCTTGCTTCTCTCTCTTTCTGTGTTTCTCTCATGAATAAATAAATAAAATCTCTCTCTCTCTCTCTCTCTCTCTCTCTCTCTCTATATATATATATATATATATATATATATATTAGATTTAAAGGAAAGTTGCAAAGACAGTAGCTTGGTTATCCCTGGCCCCCATTGCCCCATCACTATTACATTAGTATGATACACTCGTCACTACTGACACATCATTATCAGATAAACAGTACGCTTCATTCAGGTTTCCTCAGTTTTTACCCAATGTCTGTCCCAGGATTCCATCCAAGATGCTACAGGACATTTAGACGTGCCATCTCCTGGGGCTACTCTCTGTTGTGATTGCTTCTCACAGTTTCCGTATTTTTGGTGCCCTTGACGGTCTGGAGGAGAAGTGGTCAGGGATTTTATAAGATGTCTCTCCATTGGGGTTTGTCTGGTGTTCTTCCCCTGGGGGTTATCAGCTGTTGACTGCAGAGGTAAAGTACTTTCCTCGTCACATAATGTCCAGAGGGTACACTGTCAGTAGGACTTGTCACTACTGGTGTTGGCTGTGATGGCCTGACTGAAGTCCTGTTTGTCAGGTTCTGAAAAGTGCGACTTTCTTTCCCCTTCCAAACTGTGCTCTTTGGAAATGAGTCATGAAGGGCAGCCAGTGCCCTCTGAATGTCCTGCGGTCACTCTGCAGGACCTAGGATGGGCGAGCTCACCACCCAACACGCTCCAGCATATTATACTCTTGATCTTATAGATACAAGAACAGTGTGATATGATACACTCCTGATCTTATGTACATAATTAGAGCATGATGTGATACACACTCTCTATGAAATGCCAAAACAACCACTTGCTTGAAATTCAGAGAAGATACTATTCTCAAAAGAACCTTCTCAAATGTGTTATATTTGATTTTTTTTTGGGGGGGGTTTGTCATTTCCATTATTTCTAGATTTTGTGTAAATATATTTTCACTGTTTCTTTCTTAATGCATGAAACTGAGATATACATGAGTCAATTGGAAAGCAGCCATCCAAAGATATTTTGTGCACTCACATAAAACTACACTTTGGGGAAATAACTAAACGTAGTCCCCGGGGAATTGGCAAAACTATTGGTCAGTTAACAATGTAATCCAAGTACTATACAATTATATCTACATTTTTAAATCTATTACACATGGCTTTATTTATGTATAGAAACGTTTAACAAAAAATTAGAAATTGCACATCCTCCATGGCCTGTGATAACCATTTTTAACAAGATTATGTATGTTCTTCTAGGCACATTTTCTATGCACATTTTTTGCACATAGTTGAAGAATAAGAAATGCTCTCCAGAGCAATCTCGTTCTACTTATGAAGTGCAAAAGACAAGATAGAATTATTAACCAAGAGTCACTTTCCTTTCAGGGAACATCCCCAAAACCACGCTTTGGGTTGAGTATTTGCATACAAGCCCTTTGCAGTCAAACCTCCAGAAACTTGAATTTCCAAATTAGTAATTATTATTGTTATTTAAAAATAACAAGTGATTAGAAATTTCATCATAATCTGGCATTTGGTAAAGATTTCTGTTTGCTTGCTTATTTGTGTATAACTAAATGCTTTTAATTTCTGCTCCTAGAAGACATGATGAAGCTGTGAGAATTTACTCAAAGCATTCAGCAGCAAAAACCTGGAGGATTATCTTCTCTGTCTGGAAACTTAGAAGAGCTGGTGGCAATGTTTACAAGCCATACTTTGTAATATAACAAATAAAATTTTCAGGCTAAATTTCTCTCTACTGATGTGGGCAGACCTAAAATCTATATAATGCTAAGAAACTCAATTTTGCAAATATAGTACTTGGTTTCTATTATAAATATAGTAAAAGTAAATAATTTTATTTACCCAGTAGAATGATAAATAATTGTTCTAGATGACCATCTGCAGCTGATTTTGGAGGTGCTCCTGTACACGGCCTCATATGAGCTACAGAGATACACTGTGTGATTGAGGCTCCCTAGTGAGTCATAAACAGGGCTTTGGACAAAGATTTTCTTGCAAAAATGAAATGAGCATGGAACAAAGTGAAAAGTTCAAAGTATGATGGATGGGCCATCCCCACTGAAGGTCATACTGTCACCAGCAAACCTAGAAGGACCACAGAGAATCAGCCACGTAAAATGTATTAGCCAAAGTGGTGACAAATAACCACACTTTCTCTCTGAACCCTGTTCTCAAGCTTCTACAGAGGCTGGACATGTCTCATGAGTCAAGTTGACATTGAGTCCTGTCACAGGCCTCTAGGCTGGGGCTGGTGATGATGGCCATTTCCCAGGAGTGATGGGAGCTTTAGGTGGGAGGCTACCCACCATGTGGTGTTATCACCAGTGTTGGTGTGGCTGTTATCACATCCCCAAGGAAACTAAAATTAGTAAATAGAGTCAGACTCCAAGCTGACTAAACCGAGGCTAAGAGGTGCCCACCATGTCCTGGAGAGTTGGGCGTGCCAGAACAAGAAGCAGGCAGATATAAATGGAGATGGATCACAAGGCAGAGTCGGAAAGGAGGAAGGGTGAAGGGAAGATGCACAGTAGAAGAGCTCCTGATGGGGAGCTGAGCTGTGGTCTCTGAGTCATTGGCATTTTCTATTTTACCTGATAGTGGGTAGGAAATCCATACACACATATCAAATTAAAATGCCTAGAAGGTAAAATGTCTGTGACCTTTCCTGACTCCACTTGTTGCTAGGGATTGTTACAATGTTCAGTGCCAGAGCAATGGACAAGTCATGAACGACTTTAGCTCACAGAGTTTCCAAGTTTATCTGTAGATCTATAGTCCTGATGACAAGCATCATCGGTACCACGTGAGTCCCTGACACTCCCGTTTGAGTCAACAAGGCATTGTGGGTAAAACAAAACTTCAGCATTTAAAGTTCTTGTCACTAATGGGACCAACTTTTCACATAGTCCAGAAAACAATCTGGTTAAAGAAGGAGTGCTGTAGGTACATATGGAATATTCTTCAATTATTATAATCCTATAAATAACCCCACCAATGTTTCTTGAAAATAACAGGTAAGAGATCTTTAATTATGTTTATTGAAAACTATAAAATTTTTGTCTATCATAACATTAAAAAATTACAAGTAATCATAATTTGTATTGTTTTACATATACTATCACTTTCTGAAATATTTTGATTATAGGAAATCAGGAGAATTTGCCAATATATTAGGTGTTCCATCAAATGAATTCATCACCCACACATAGCCTGATTGAAATCCAGGATCAAATTTAAAAGGTGAAAGAAAGTAGGTAATAAAGATGATACAGGAAAAGAAAGACACAATCTCTGGCCAACTGTGGAAGGAGTGATTGAATGACCTCATGGACATGGTGGCCATAAACACCAGCCTTCAGAGATGGTGGCCTAGGATGGCTGGGGTTGACCCAATTCCCACTCACAACAAGAGATGTTTACACCTGCAGTATTTATGTAACCTCTCCATCTATTTTCGTGCATACACTGATAGTTAAATAATTGAAATGGGCATCTACCAATGTCAATGTTGTCTTATTCTATGCAGTAGGATGGATGGACTCTGGCAAGGGAGGAACGCAGTGAGTTGCTGAAGAGTTGCATTGGCCATAATGTGAAGCAAAGGGAAAGCATGCGGTGTGTGTATCTTGGGCATATGGTCACAACATGGGGACCGGGGAGGCCAAGAGAAGAAAGGATGAAAGCCTGAGAACAATTTCAAATACCAAGAGAAATCCTTCTGGCTAAGAATAATGTACCTTCCGTGTCTTTCAAAAATTTTCTCAACAGATGGGCTGCTGGGCTTCGCTCCCCACAGAAAGTTCAAAACAGTAGGGCCGATTTCAATTACTCACTTGGATTTTAAGGAAATGGAGAAAAATGCCAGTCCTAACGTTCTTGGGGTTTAGATCAACTACAAAAGTCAGCGATGGGCTGAGATAAAAAGTCAGCAAACTGCAGGCAAGTGGGGTGTGGCCCCCCAAACACCCGCGTAAACCTCGCTTCACCTTTGCAAGCCCCTCTCAAGGCAGAGCACAGCTTAGCAGGTTTGAGGCCCGGTTTCTGTCCTTGCTGGTTTCCGTGGTGGAAGCGTGGACGTGGCAGAAAGTGGGGAATGGATGTTGTGGGTTGGTCATAGTGAGGGGACATTAGTATGTAGAGCCCATGCTGGAGAGCTGCATTGGGAGGTCCCAGACATGCTGTTGTTGGCTTTCTCCCCCTTATTGGGGCCACCAAGGGGTCAGCTCTGGGGCTGCACCAAGAACAGTGTCCTGGAGTGATGAGGGCCCATTAACTGGGCTTGCATTCACAAGCCCCTGCCTGCTTTTTCGGGCAAAAATCGTCTGCCTTCTGATTAGGTCACCCTGCCCCACCTGGTCTGCAATACATTTTCCATGGGGGGAGCTGTCTTTCCAAGAAGATTCCACACTGCTCTCTGTTCTCCTGCTCGTTTTTAGCTTGGTCGAGGATCTAGCATTGCATTGTGGAGAACACACTCCAGGGTGATCACGTGCAGCAGCTTCCCTGCCCTGACACCCTCTCGTGTTGTAAGTGGGGACACTGCCTTCCAGACTTTTGGGCATCACGCCCACCGGATACTGAACTCTCCTTTCCCAGATGCTGGTCCACAGTGTCCCAGGAATGGGGTCCTCCTGGCCCCCCGGCACATTCCTGCGTTAGAATGCCTGCCCTGCCTGGGAAGACTCAGGAGAGGGCAGGGGAAAGAAATCAAGTTCAGTGGTTTGGGGAATTCTCTTCAGAAACACTCACTTTGGGATCCTGTAGATGGTGGAGGGTCCTGGGTTGGGGTGGAGACCCCCACCCCACCCCCAGGGAACCTCAAGAGCCCGGGCTGCCAGTTACCTGGTTTAAAATAAAATATGAAGGTTAATGCCCACATTAGGGTGAAAGGAGTTAAGGGAGGTGGAAATGTTTATTGTTTATCAACAGATCCACTTCCTTCTCCCTTCAGGTCCTCCCCTCCTGGGAAGACTGGGGACCTCCTGCTTGCTGCTGCTGTCTTTAATGCATCTTCTTCTTCTTCTTTTTTTTTTTTTTTAGACTTGAAAACATATGACACAGAGCCATTAATTCTGAGTGGTGAAAACATGACTGTTTGTTATATCATTCTTTGAATTTTTTTTGTACTTTACGAATATTCTCTGAATAAAAAAGAAAATGAATTGATGCCCACGAAAGCGGTCTAAAAACTAAAAGCAGTCTAGAGAGAGAACATGCTTTGGCATAAGAAGAGGTAGAAAGGGAACGTTTGTCCGATTCCAAGTCTGTTAAAAAGATCTAAGGAGAAATCTTCCAAATCCTCCACTTAAAAAGAAATGAGTTCCTTTCAGCAGGTCTCAAATCCGAAGTCAGGAATTATGAATCCCTAGGTTAAGAGGCTTGAAACAAGGGGGGAGATAGTTACATGGAAGATATGTAATTAAGATTTTATGCAATTTGGACTCAAAGACTTCTAAATCTTCCCATCACACATACATGCACACACAAATACTATAAATTATGCAACCAGAAGACTTCACTGAGCAATACAGAGCACTGGCAAGTGTTTTATATGGTGTTAAATTTAGAAAAATGTTGACATTAGCAAAACTTTTCCAATTCAGCTGTATTCATGTCATTACTCAAATTTGAATATTTTTTATTGTGGAAAGCTTTGTAAATCCAGGACAGCTTCCTAGACAGGGTAATAAAAAACACATCTCCTATCAGATGAAAGTCAGCCCCTGACCATGTGATCCCAGAACGACCTCTAACCTATCCAGTGGGATGCAGCCCTGCTTCTCGTGCATTGCTGCTAGCTGCTGACTTGGTGCATGCGCCTGTTCTAATTGTGACCTAAATTCATGAGTTCTGGGGATCTTGCCTGTATTCTAAGAATCACATGACCCCATTAACATGCAAAATCCTCTAACATGGGCAGAAAGGTTCAAGATCATCCAGGCCTTGTCATGGAAGGAGGCACGGAATTGTCCGTATTAGAGAGAAGGCTCACAGTGGTCATAAGTGGTACAGAACATGTTTGTTTCCATCCTCTTCTCAAACATGTTAGCTCTCAGTGACCCCTCCATTCTGAAATTTGATGTCTCTAAAAATTCATGAAAGAATGTTCCCTAATTTCTTGCCTAAATTCTTCATGGGTGCACATCCCCCTCTTCAATTTCTGTGGCCGATCACCTGGTGCTCAGCACATGACACAGAGCACAGGACAGGCAACACGGGATGGACAGATGGCTGGCTTAGAACCCCCTTCCAAATTGCCCAGGTGGAACATGCTGTACAAAGCTCCACTACTCCCTGGCTGTGTGTCCCTGAACGCAGTATTGAACCTCTCTGTTCTGAGTCTTCCACCGAGGAGTGGATATTAATGATGGCACCCATCTCACAGGACGGTCACAAGTATCAAGTGCAAGAGTGACTCTCAGCCTCTCAGCGCCATTGCCATTGGCAAACCTTCAACCAATGTGGTTGGCATCTGGTGGTGGTTGTGACAAATTTGAAACAAACTTGCTTTACAAAACAGTGCATAAACAATGGCCTTAGCAGCTACAGAAGAAGAAAAAAAGAAGGAAGAGGAGGAGGAGGAGGGAGATCTGAAGGCAGCAGCCACTTTGGAAACCAGTTCAGGTGATCTAATAAAAATGAGCATGCCCAGTCAGCATGGCCCAGGCCTTCTGTCCCAGGGTGCAGAGCCGGGCATGTCTGCAGGAGTGCACAGGGACGGGGATAGCACGTCTGAGGGAGCACCACACCCTTCCCAACTGCTCCAACAGCTGGATAGCTGTAGGCCCGATGACTTTAATAATCCATAATACATTCGCAGTAACTGTGAGAGGTGACTTCTTACTTCTCAATACCACAAACAAACCATACTTGAGTAGGTTCAGATGCCTCAGATTTGAGCTCTTTTGCTCCCCACCAGAAACAGCTTTGGGACGCTTGGAACACTGATGGCCAGCTGGTCACATGTCTGGAAATGTGTTTTTTCACCCAGAAACCTCAAGAAGATGTTAGTGAGCAACACATTTGGAGATGAGTCACTTATAGAAATAATGTATAAATGTATTATAGTCATTAGGCATCTGCTTAATTTGGTGGCATGAGAAGATTAATGGCTCCCAATCCTATAACTGTATATTGACCACCCATATTTTAGGAACCCTGCGAGCCTAAATTTTATATGTTGCCATAGTTACCCAGCCCTACCCTCTGGCAGCTGCAAAGCTTCTCGGGGAGACAGGCATGCACACAATTGCACTGTAGAGGATAAAGTGTCATGGTCAACGTAGATGCAAGCACTTGCCCCAAGAGACAAACAATGTGGAAGTTTTCTTTTGCCTGTAGAAGCCAGGAAAGAATCCCCAAAGAATATTGAACATCAAGCAGACAGTGAACCCCTGGATGGAAGGAGAAAATAACCCCCTATCATTTTTCCTGCTTCTCTTTACTTCGGAAATTGAATGGGAAAAAAAAATTGAGGGCCACCTGGGCAGCTCCATGGTTGAGCGTTTGCCTTCGGCTCAGGGCATGATCCTGGTGTCCTGGGATGGAGTCCCACATCAGGCTCCCCACAGGGAACCTGCGTCTCTCTCTGCCTCTCTCTCTGTATGTCTCATGAATAAATAAATAAAATCTTTAGGCAAAAAATAAAAAGAAAAAAATGTGATATTGATTTACAGTACTAAAGTCTGTGGTGTCAGAGCAGGAATCTCTGCAGTACAAATGAGAGCAAAACATTCCCCAAGTGGGATTTCCAAAATGAACCAGGTTGGGGGCAGCACTGGGGGCCACGTGGAGCTGAAGCCTCTGTGTGGACACAAGCATCCGGGGGTGCAGAGCTGAACCAGGCCGTCACCCCCTCAATCGGCAGAATGAGTGGAATTATTCTCTAAAGGAATGTTGGCTTCCTTGTGGCTGAACTTATTAATTTAGGTAGGAAAGTGGTCCTTGTTTTGCAAAAATCCCTTGGCAGAGTGTATTGTTTTGGCCGATTAAGGACACATGAAGCTGTGGCCACATCTGTCACGTTAGCCTGCTGGGTCGGGATGGCTGCACCTGACAAAACACATGAAGATACAGTGATAGAAGGTGCAGCGCATCTTCCCAAGTGTGCAGACCCACGGCACTCACAGGGGAGCCAGTTCTTGGTGCCCGACACAAATGCTTTTGCAGGAACCATCCGAAGAGCATGAAAGATAGTCCTTCCAATGATGTAACCGCCCAAAGAACCAATCTCCAGGTTTTCTTGGATTTTTCTTAGCTCAATAACAACACCCAGCATGAAACTGCGATTCATTTCAGAGGGTCGGATGGTAATGGAAAGCTGGACCTCAGCCCCCGCTGCAGACAGGTGGTACAGATACAGTGGGTCCTCCAGAGGCCACTCTGTCAAGCCGGTGCTTGGGGGGCACCCCTGGTCTCCCTGCACTGCTGCCCGGGCTTGGTAAGTGGCTGGGTGCTGTGATGTTAGGAGAAGGGCGCTGCTCGTACAAAGACTTCTGGCATTTTTCAAAATCTGAGGCCAGACAGTCATACCTTTCAGCATCGTGTGGGGGGCTGGCCTGTGCACCTGCTCAGAATCCCAGCCGGCGTGGTGGCTGGGTCATGGCCCTTCCCGCCACGCCACCATGCTCTGCAATTTGGATTCCTCATCGATCCGGTGCCAGTCGCCAGTGAGGACAAGCCCATCCAGATGCACAGCATCATTTAGAGGATCACGGACGGGCCAGAGGCCTTGGAGGATCACATGACAGCGATTCCCTGTTGAGAAAATTCTTTGTCCCCGTAGGGGCAGAAAGAATAAGTGCACAGACCAGAGCCATGTCAGGACACACCACTTGATTTTTTTCTTTCTGCAGGGGAAAGTGTGTTATTTAATGAAAAGATAACTTCTTCTCCGGTGTCTTGAAATCCTCAGGATTAAAAAAAAAAAAAAAAAAAAAGGTTGTAGTACAACCTAGGATTCTTTATTTTCGCACGAGCAAAAAACAGAAGCAAAAACAAACAACAAAACAAATTTCTTCCCAGGGTTGCTGTCGTCTAGAATGTGTTCAGGACGTTGGGTGGAAACTGTGAACAAAGAGCAAGCGGAGAGAATGATGCCCCTGACTCACGGCTGTGAATGGTCACACGCAAGCTCGATGGTTTGGAAAGATGAAGTTGCTTCACAAGCCATAAATAACACGTAAGAAGGAAAAGAAAGTAAATTCTTTGTAGTCCACTGCGCACTTAGCCACCCCCTTGTGTGCTTTTTCATACGTTTATGATATTAGTGTAGAAAAGCTTCTGTGTAATAATTTAGTAAATGTTTATTTACTGAACATTTAGTAAATGTTTGATTGCGGAACTTCTGAGCTCACTGTCTCCGTTGCTCTACTTCTCTCTCCTGCTCATCACGGACGGCGTCCTTCCAGGGGCAGCAGGGTTCTGGCAGGAGGCCCTGGGGGTGCCGAGACCCAGGGCGGGGCAGGGTCTGCAGGGGGCAGGGCCGGAGGGCACCGGAGGGTCCCCGGGGCACCACCAGCAGGCTGCCACCAGCCGTGTCCCCTCTAACTCTGGATTTCCCAGGTGTCCGACACCACACGGGCTCTAACACCACCCTCCCCCGGAAGCTACCTGGAGCTTGTACTTCTGTGGCTCAGAACCCGAAGTCCTGAGGCCTGAGAATGGAGAATGATGTTGGGTTAGCAAAGGGGTCTTAGAGCAGAACGGGCTGAACCGGCAGGCTGAGCACACCTAGGAGTTTAGGAGGAAGAGAATGACAGATGGATCAGAAGTCCGTGAAGGAGCGCAGCCTGTACAGACCTCCCTCTGGTCCTGGAAAACAAGCCTGGGGAGTGTAATTGTTGATTCTAATGGTATTTATAGATTCATTTATTTGTATTTGTCATTTGTCACTAATGATGTAATGGGGCCCTTTCCTTCCTAGTACCCAGGATGTGAAGAGGTAGAGAAGGGAGATCCTGGAGGAAGGGGGTGGGAAGGGGAAGGGGAGGGGGAGGGAGAGAAAGAAAGGGAGAGGGGCATGATTTAAGGCACAGAGACATGTTTCTAGAGCTTTCCCAGAAATGTGTCAGGTTAAAGAGGTAGCATCTTTATGTCTCTTCACCTACACCCATTAGTTTTGTTTCTTGAGTGGAAGCAACAGAGAGTGGCCCTGGGGATGGGCAGTGGGATGCTTATTGGGTGCACCCTGGGGCTTGGACAGTGTGGGGCCAAGAGAGGCAGGTGTGAGTGGGCAGCAGGAGAGACAGGACCCCCCCCCTTGGAGAGCAGAAAGCTGGGAATCTCACAGCAGAGGGAGGAGGTCCCTTGTTGCTTCCCTGACACATAACCTCTACCCATTTTCTCTGGACCTGCCTCACTGGCCAGTGTGCCAAAAGGTCACAGGATACCAGCCCTGGATGGCATGGTTTTGGAAAAAGAGAAGTGAAAGAGAACCCAGTCCTTCTCCAAGACAGGGGAAAGGACCGCCCATAGTTATTCAGCCACTCAACCCGGTCAGCACAGGGGGAGGTGATTTCTCCCCGAGGAACAGGTGCATGGGAATAAAGTATCAACCAGACAGTTGTCGCAATTTACACCAGCAAACTACCTGAGTGGGAATCTGTCACCTTACGACAATTTATATGTGTGCATATGTATACATCCCTGTTGATAGGTAATCAATGACACCGAATTATGTAAAATAATGTCTTATGTTTGATTACTTTGATGTTATTAACACCTGTCATTTCTTTGAGATTAGCAATGATACGAATTTGCTATTTTCTGGTTTTCATCTGACGTGAATTGTTCACATTCTTTAATAGTAACACAAAAAAATAACGATGGGTCCTACGTGTTGAGCACTAAGGTGCTCAAGACACTCTCCTCACTTCACGTATGGAGTAATGTTAATTTACTTTATCCACTCTTCCTAGACCCCAGTGGGAGTGATTTTATAGGATATTTTTGCCTCTGAGGAAGAAAAGTAACCAGAGCAGGGCAGGTGATAGCAAAAAAAGACATCAGTTGGAGATATCTAGAAATGAGATGAATTAAAATGTATCAGTAAAAAGTGAGGGATACTGTACATGCCTAGGGTTGTAGGTACAGATGTGTGGGTGCCGTTCGACAGCTGCGCCACGTTCTATAAAATCGCACAAGGTCCTTACTCTAATGTGTTTGGGTCCTCAGCTTCTTAAAAAGTCTCAATTTAAAGTTTACTTTTTTTTTTCTAATTTAGAAAGAACAACTTGTATATGAGCAACTATTCACCCCTTTCATGGTGAGTATAGTAGCTCTGCTCTAATCCTTGGCTACTTTTATTTTCTTGAGCTCCATCACCTTGGAGCAGATCGCAGATTTAGAATCTCCTAGCATCTATCCCATTCTCATTTTTACTCTGTATTTAGTCAACATGATAAAGTAAAACGAAGACCAAACAAAACCAAGAAAACAAAAAACAAAAAAAAAAACAGTGCCTTTTCATAGGTCTCAGGCTCTGGACTACTTTAGATCCACTGCAAACTGTTCTATATGGTCACAGATTTCATATCTCTGTTCTGCTGAAAAGTTGACACGTGGGGAGTCATGTAGGGGAAGGACCATCAGGCTCTGGGAGCAAACGTGCCAACTATTGTGCTTACGTGGTACACATTCTCTCACTTTTCCTCCATCGGCTCTTTTCCTCTGTCCAGTTTCCTTATGAATATCAGCGTCTGGTTCTGGAAACTTCCCGATGACATCGGCCGTGGGACTGCCTCTCTAATTCCTCATCTGTCAGGAGGCGGTAGGAAATTCACCGACGCGTGGTCTGCGAGAAATCCTGGGGCTCAAGCAGACAGGCAAGATGAAAACCTCAGTCAACCACCAGTGTTTATTCAGTTTAGTTAAATATTTGCCGTTGGGCTGCCTGGCTCCAGGCACAGCGCGTCGGAGGCCGGGAGCCGCGTGGGGAGCAGGTGTGGGCCTCACCCACAGGGATGACCTGAAGAGGCGCACGCACCTGCCGTCTCGGTAGGTGGGAGGTGTGTGTACGCCGAGGCCGGGGAGCAGGCAGCGGGCTGCCTGGCCCTCTGGGCACTTGGGGAGGGCTCTGCGGGGACAGGGCCTTAGCGGGCACGGGGGGTGGCCTGCAGATCCGGAGACCCTGTTAGCAGTTCCGTGCGACTCGTCTTCCGGCCTCCTAGTGCTTTTCTGCTAATGAATGGCACCTGCAGCTCCTTCAGGGGGGCCCCCAGGCCATGGAGTGTCCCTGTCCACCCCCCAAAATCCAGAAGTGAGTGGTCTTCGGGAGCTTCCAGGCCCCAAGGCCCCCAGCTGCCTGGGACCCCCACTGAATGCACACCCGGCTGGCTTCTGCCCTTCCCAGCCTGCCTGCCCTGTCCCCTCACTGTCCCTCCCAGGAACACCAGCACTCGCGGCTGGGCAGCTGATGGGGGTGGGGGAGTGGTGAGCTGCATTCATCCTGTCTGTGCCCGACCTCTCCCCCGTGCAGGCAGCCCTCTCGGTGCGGGCGACAGGAGCAGGACCATGTGCTCGGGCCGCTGCGACAACGCGTCACAGACCTCGGGCAGGAAGACACTGAGGGTCTCGGGTGCTCGAGGCTGGATCCCAGGCCAAGGGGTGGGCAAGGCTGGCTCCTCCTGGGGCCCCTGCCCTGGCCTTGGACCCAGCATCTTCTCCCTGCGTCCTCACTGGGCACCCCTGTGTGGGTGTCTGTGTCCTCATCTCTTCCTATCGGTGACATGGGTCCAATGGAATGCGGGGCACCCAAGTGGCATTTTACCTTGATTAGTTTGCTAAAGACCCTGTCTCCAAACACAGTCCCATTCCGAGGGCTGAGGATTGGAGCTTTAACACATGATTTGGGGGAGGGGGGCGGGAATGAGATTACCAATTTATTGTGAGGCATTATGGGGCTCACGGAGCTCATGGGGGTCACTGTTACCATCCACTCTCTTTCAACGGCCCCACAAAGTAAGATGATTGCCCTGAAGCACATGAAGTTCTTGATGTCACAAAGCAGGTCCGTCCTGTCTGTCCCCACATGGGCCTCCAGGTGGAGGGGGACAGTCCCTGTGCACAGGGCTGGGCAGACGTCGTGCCCACCTCCCAGCCTCACGCGACACCCGACACAAACACTCCTCGCATGTGCCTGCAGGGATGGAGTCCCCGGCCCTTCCTTCCTGTACGTGATGGAACCAGCCTTCACCCCTGCTCCTGCCCTCTGCCCGCCCCGCACAGACTAGCCCCTGCTCACCCCCGAGGACAAGGCTCCGACTCAGGCTTTTAGGAATTGTCTCTTGCCTTCCTCAGATCAGGATGTCGGCCGTGGCCTTGATCTTCAGATAAGGGAACCATCCTGGGAGGCCTCCATACATGTGCCTCTGTCCCCCTGAAGTCCTGCAAAGGCTCCATCATTGTCCTCAGTACAGAGACAAGGACTCTGAGGAAATGGGATCAAGCCATTGACCAGAGTCCTGTGGCCAGCGGGTGGCAGAGCCTGGATGTGGGGTCACACGGTTTTCCAGAGAGGCCACGCTCCCGCGGAGCCTCGGCGGCCGGGCCGGGCCATCTGGAGCGCAGCGTCGGCGTGGGCAGGGCCCCGGCTCCGGCACACACTTGGCGCTCCATGAGCATCTGCTGAATCATTAGTTCACTCATGCCTCCAGGATGCATCTGCCTGGTGGTGGGAGTTCCATATTTATACACTTATCTCAACATAGCAGAGGGGACACGACTGATTAAAGAGAACAGATTCTCATTTACTTTGTTGAAAAGAAACCCCAAACTGCAGTGGGAAGCCCATGTCCGGAGCCGTCACTTCAGAAGAGGAACTGCTCTGCATCACTGCTAACCCTGGGGCATTTCTACACGTTCGGCTGGAGCAGCCCTCAGTATAGAGGGAGAGGGAGGGTCTGGGGAGGAGCCGCTGACCTCTGACATTTCTCAGCCCTCTAGGAAGGGGTTTCTCTTCCCTCTGAACCAGTGACACACTCCAGGGTCGTGGGCAGCAGGACGCGGAAGGAAGGCGTTGTGACAGTGGCACTGAGTTGCCCAGCAAAATAGGTTGCAGGGCCCCGTGATCCTGTGATCCACGGGCAAGAGGGTGCTGAGTCCTCACCCTCCCGCCACCCACCACGCCGTGGCTGTTCCTCTTTATCCTCCGCTGTCACCCTGCAGTGCCAGCGTGTGCAGATGTGAAATGACAATCGTTTCCCCTCTAAATTAAACGCATTCTCGCCTTGTGTGCCCTGTTGACTAGTGGGAGGGCTGTTACCAAGATTTATTGACTTGGAGGAGTCACATTTTCTTGGGCACTGCAGAGCCTAAACATTAGTATCTAGACTAAACATTTTTGGTCTTGAAAGCTTTCCTTTCTTTCAAATTGGCTTCCATGCCAAAGCTCTTCTTTTCTCATTAGAGTGCAAGTTTCCTCTCCTGGAGAGGGAGGGCTGTGCCCTAGGAAATGGCCCACGACTCCCCCGCAGAGTGGTCAGAGAATCACATCAGCTCCTATCCAATAAGGTTGTCTTTCAAAACCCCAGCCGATTCTTTCTTAAAAATACTGTTAATCTTTTAACTTTTAGCAGACTACCGACTCAACTGTCACAAACAATTTTTATCCTTGAATAGAATTTTTCTGTTGTCACCATAGGTAGACCTTTTTGCATCTCAAGAAATTAGGGTGTATGTGAAAATACGAAATACAGAAGGCATTTTTAAGGTACCTGGTTTGTTGAATCAGTATAAATATTCCAGGAGGAGCATTCAGACTTTCAAGACTTCTGTGAGTTCTCCCTCAATTATCCAATCAATGAAATCACATATAGAGTATTTTATACATGTCACTACAGGGGGTTTCCTCGTGGATAGCCTTCTGGATGCGGGAGAGCCATCCTGCAGCCAGCACATCTATCACCACCCCTTGAGCTGGTGACTGACATTGCATGGTTGTGCCTGCAGCAGGCGAGCAGCCGACCCAGGCCCAGGCTGCCAGTTCCTCTCAGGAGCTCTCCCATCCCTGTCCTGTCACGGGCGTGAGGTTCTAGTAAAACACATGGCCCCCATGGACCTGGTTTCCAGCTCAGAAACTCCAGTTTCAGTAACCGGATATTTGAGGGCATGTGGCCTGTGTGGAGATGAAGGGTTTGCATGTTGAATAAAATAAAAAACGGAAAAATAAGCTCGACTACCAGGGTACAGTGTCAAACATAGACATATTCTGCATTTACCAAGCTCATAGGTATTTGTATTAGTCGGCCAAACATATTTTAAATGGAAAAAAAAAAAAGACTTCCTCAAAGTTCTCAGAGGTTCTCAGCTGGCGACTCTTTGTAGGTTCTCAGAGGCCAAACATATTTTAAATGGAAAAAAAAAAAAAGACCTCCTCAAAGTTCTCAGAGGTTCTCAGCTGGCGACTCTTTGTAGGTGTGGAATCGCTGTAGTGCTCTCTGGAAGGAGAGCCAGGTCCAGTCCTGACTCACCCCGGGTTAACCCTGTCGTCTGGGGCACTTCCATGTCTCAGGTTGCTCACAGGGCTTGGAAGAATTAAATGAGATGCTTTTTGTAAAGCAGGATTTGCTGTTGTTCTCATGATGCTGGGAACAGCTTCATCATCCCCCCTCTCATCACCATCGCTCCGGCTCATGCACATCCTCTGTGCATATAGTCCACGTACATTCCCACATGCTCCACAGGCTTGTAAAGAGCATCCAGGGAAGGTGCATGAGCGGGACTTTCTGTGCCCTCAGTACCCGGCCTTTCCAATCTTTGTTTCTTGGGTTTGGATGATTCTGAGTTCAGGCTGTGCCTTAGCAATGTATATATGAAGTGATTTTTCTTCATCCCTAGATACTGGTATTCAACTAATGGAATAGGGAAATGATGTTTTAGAGTCAAGTGAATATGGGAATGGTACTAATTTTAATTTCAATACTTTATTAATAATGCATCTTGAATTTTATATTTTTTGAGAGGCCAGATCAATATTGACCCTGACCCTCTTTTAACCTCTTTGCGCTTGTCAACTGGAAGGCACAGTTATCATTTCATTATATTCCTGGCTGCTTTTCTAAATGTCTCTGTAACCAAGTTGCTTACTTTATTTATTAGCACACAACACTATGATATATAACAGTCTCTGTGCTTCATTCTAAAGCCCTTATTTGAATAAATTCACTCCAACTTTGCCATTTAGGTGTCAATTCTTTTTTTTTTTTTAAGATTTTTATTTATTTATTCATGAGAGACAGAGAGAGAGATGCAGAGACACAGGCAGAGGGAGAAGCAGGCTCCATGCAGGGAGCCCAATGTGGGACTTGATTCCAGGTCTTCAGGATCACGCCCTGGGCTGAAGGCAGCGCTAAACTGCTGAGCCACTCGGGCTGCCCTAGGTCTCAATTCTATGTAAGATTCTTGTAACTGAGTCAATGCACTGTGATAAGATTCAGCTCCATACAATGTTCCATTAGTGCCCATGGGTACATGAAGTCATTTTTTTCACCATGGAGACCTTTTAATGGTGGTTAATTAAGACTAGATTTCAACCCAAGAGATATGTTCTCAAAATATACAACATAATCTCAACCTCAGAAAAAGCTTGTGGGTGTGAGTGTCTGTGTATCTCAAATGTAGAAAAAACCTGGTGTCTTGTAATCTCCCTAATGATACTTCCCTTTTACAAAATAAACTTCATCACATGTACAAAATGATACAAATTATCCACAAGAAGTTGAATTTCCAGGGGCACCTGGGTGGCTCATTTGGTTATGCATCCAACTCTCGAACTCAGCTCAGGTCTTGTTCTCAGGTCCTAAGTTTAAGCTCTGCCTTGGGCTTCATGTTGGCTGTAGAGCCTTCTTCAAAAAAAAGTTGAACTTCCACAGAAAGGGACATTTTAAGACAGAAAGTGCCATTCTCAGAAAGGATCTGTAGGTGTTAAAATATTAGTGCCATGAGCTAGAGAGAGCTATGTTTTATTATCAATCACTAGGATTCTTAAAAATCAAATAAATTATAGTCACAAATGTAGATGGTGAGTTCCCACTTTAAATCAGCAAATAATAAAATTCAAGATGCTATTGAGATTTTTAAGTGAAAGTCTTATATATGTCTATATTCTTGAATCACTCTTGATTGTTGTATTTATGCACCTTTTTATTATTGGTGCATCTAGAAATAACAGTGAAAATAAAAGAAGCTTAAGAAATGCTCAGTGTTCAGAAGGATATTTTGGGTAAGACAGCACATAAAATAGATGTGTATGGTCAACTGAGCAAATGAGATGATGTAGAGGACTTCAGGGAAGTGTGGCACCCTTGTCCCTCAGGTTACTTAGAAAGTTCTTCATACATGTGATCAGGTTTACACACATTTCTGAAGACCAGAAAATGGGAGGAAAATGTGTACATCTGAAAAAAATTTAAAATATTTTTTCTTCCCTGGAAGTTGTAGTGAAAAGAACACCAGACTCATGCCCCGACATTCTAGGATTAAGACTTGGTGCTGTTGCTGACCAGTGGTGGGTCCTTGGGTGAGTCATTGCACTTCTCTGTACATCAAATTCCTCATCTGTAAACACAGGGAACTGGCCTCTGTGAGCTCTCCCAGCTCTTAGATTTGAGGTTTCTGAGCAATCTTTTAAAGGGAGGAGCTCAGCTGCAGAGGAGCAAGCAGCCAGCCAGCCTCAGCTTCCCCAGGCATGTTCCCATCAAGGGACCAGACACTTGCCCGTTGGGTGAGGGGGAGCGTGAATGGATTCTCACGCCACGTCCAGAGGCGACAAAGAAGCTCGAAGTACACATGGAGGACAGGCTCCATCAATATCCTCCGGCATTCTTGATAAAACATAAATTATGTTTTTCTCCCTGACAGAGATTATTTGTTCACCATTCTCCTGGTAGCTGACCCCAGAGGCTCTGGAGTGTTTCATCACAAATTCTTGCCACTGATTTAAGATCCCTGAAAGCATTTCCTAAAATACTTTGAACTCCAGCTAGACTGCTGAGTTATTTCTTCTAGTGAGACATCTTTTAAATAGAGGGAAAATATATCTTTAAATTTATAAGTTAGAGTCTTAAGGATATGTGTGTGCATGCATGTATATGTGCTTATGGACCTGTGTGGATCCGCATATGTGTAGTGGATGCATATATAAAAATACGCATTCACATCATTTCATTCTGCAATTTAACATACTAAAGGGTGCTACTACTTAAAAGGATCTGCTTTCCCATTTTGCCCGAAGCTGACATGAATAATGGAGTTGGTTGTGCAAAGTACACATGAATGAACATGAAAATAATCACAACACAAATGAATATGGAAAAAAGGCCCAGAACTTAACAAAACAAATATTTTCATCAAAATCCCAGAGTCAAAACGAATTCTTTGAGTTGTTCCAAAAGGAAGATCACTCAGAGGAACAGCAACGAAGGAGCTGGGGTCAGCTCTAGTGGTCAGATGTGGGGAAGCACGAGCGCACAGCTGTCCATATGCAGAAGCATCACACGTGTTCCAAGCGCTTCACACAGACTGCGTGACCAGACTGCATTTTCCTTGATGTTAAAGTGACGAAGTTGTCTTAGTCACTAAAAATAACGAGTTGACACATTACCACAAAGAAAAGGAAATGGGGATTTTTCACCAAATTTGTGAAAGCACCTCGTGAAGAGAAAGATACGCACCGTGAGCTGGGAGGGAAACAAGGATGGTGGACATCCTGCCTTCTTCCTGCCTCATGATGCTCCCTCACCACCGTCACCTGCCACTCCCTCAAGAACTGGATCCCTCTCCTGTCCCTTGCCACTGGGGTTTCTCTACCCTGGTACTCTTCACATTTTGACCCAGAAAACTCTTGGTTGTGGCTAGCCACCCCACATTTGGCAGCCTCTCAGGATTCTACTCACCAGGTTTTAGGAGAACCTCTCTCCCACCCCAGTAGTGACAATCAAATGTCTTTGGACATTCCCAAGAGTCCCCTGATTCCATAGAGAAGCCCTTTCTCAACATCCTCTTGCTGGGATCAGGGTTATTAGCTCAGGGCCATCAGCTTTGTGGTCTTGCCCTGAGAAGATGCTCCAAAAAACTATTGGACCACTTTTAAGTGTGCAGCAAAGTCTGTTAACTGGATGATATAAAGGCCCTATTTAATGAAACGGTGATTCAAAGAATTGTATTATTTGGATGAGGGTTTTTCCTTTAAGTGGACAAGGTCACACTTGGGCTTCGGCCCAGGGCATGATCCTGGAGTCCCAGCATCAAGTCTCATATCAGGCTCCTTGTGGGGAGCCTGCTTCTCCCTCTGCCTGTGTCTCTGCCTCTCTCGCTCTCTGTGTCTCTCATGAATAAATAAATAAAATCTTTTTTAAAAAAAGTACTCAGTGGCTGGAAATCATGGAATATGACTCATATTTCTTGAGTTAATAACAAAAGTCATTTCTGTTGTGCAGAGAACAAATGTATGTCTTTTCCTTTTTAAAAAAAGACATGACATAAGGTTCAAATAGTAAAAAGAAATATAGAATAGTGTTTGTCTCAGTGCAGCCAATCCGCTGGGGTGCCTGGGGTCACCACCCCACAGGGCTCGTCCATCCAGAAGACCCATGTGTAGAATCTGCAGGCTGTCCCACCAGGTGGTCTGACCAGGTGCACAGGTGCAGGGAAGGGAGGGGCCCAGAGCTGTGAGCCCAGCAGGCCCGCTCCCACTCAAGGGCTCAAGGTGCTCTGGAAGGTGCTTCATAGGCAGTGGATCGCACTCATCGAGGAACTCCATATTTCATCTTAATCATCCTTCACTGGCCATTTGCATTCCACTCTCTGCAGCCATTTTAATAGACATTTTCATTTCTGTGTATTGCAACGGGATACTAAGTTAGTGACATCTTTATTGTTTTATTTCCAAGGTATTCTGGAATTCCCCAGTGTTCCTCCCTCTGGTCCCTGAATGGCACCTCCTGACGAGGGGCACACAGGAACCCTTCTAGGCAGAGCATGGGGGGAGGGGTGGATGCACTCATGGTCTGGGCTGTCCCCACTGGCTGGTGGCAACTGCTTTTTGCTCCGACAGTGTGTTTCCCTTGTCTCTTCAACAGATTCAGGTCCACAGCAATATTGGTAAGGATCAAAGGTATGTATGTCCTGCAACATGTGCTGGTTTAAGCCTCTGCTTACATCATCCCTTAATTTTTTCTAGCAACTTCAGAGTTTTGAATTGCCCCTGGCTACATTAAAAAATAGATAAGAAAGAATTAGGAGTTACTAGAATTTAAGTCCAGGACACTGGGCAACAGGCATCTCCTCCACCACTGTGCATTGCTTCTTCTCCCCAGTTACTGATTGATGAAGATGCCACAATTTTATTTAAAAAAAAGTGTTTTTTTTCAAATTTTCTAATCAAGGTGTTCATTCTTACAATGTTCTAGTAAGTGTGAGCTTTATAGAAAAGTAGAAATGTACAAAATTAAATATTAAAATGGTAATGATCCAGAAATCTAATAAACCTTAGTTTTTGATTTTTTTTTCATATTTGCTAACTCCCAACAGAGGAGGTCCTTTGATGGTGGTGGGACACTTACGGGTGTAAACACAACGACGCTTGGTTCAGGTCCTGGACCCCATGTAGACCAAATCTATCTTGTTCACTGCTGTATCCACTTTTCAAGTTCTGATTCATGAGTGAAGTCTCACTGTGATGCTGCTGAGACATGATGTCACCTTTGCACCTGCTTGGGGTCCAGGCTCATCAATTCAGGGCACAGAAACACTTCCTACTTGGGGACACGTGACTTCTCCTCCACTCTGTCTCTTCTCTCCTCCCTCTCTTGAAGATCGCCACATCACCCAGCAGAATCACACTTTTGAAAGCCTTTAAACCTGCTTGACCTCCTCTCAGGTTTTTGCAAACCCCATGATGGTCTAGCAGCTTCCCTTTGGGATTTCTGCCTCTCACACTTGAGCCAACAGTCTGTTGCTCAACATTAATTCTGAAATACCAATTGCCTTTGGTTCCCCTTCTACTTCCTGGGAAATAAAATTGTCAGCAGAGCAAGCTTGAAACTGCTCAGATACAGTATTTGAGCTGAGGGAGGCTTCCAGCAGATGCCTCCAACCTGGAATCACACGTCAGAGACCGGCTCTCTCATATGTCATTCTTGTGATCTGTGCCACAAATGTGCCTGGCTCACTCCCGTTTAGCAATCATTGTATTCCTCAACCACAATGTGTTTTACTCTCTCTCCTTTTATCTATAGTCAAGTTCTTTAGATTGGGGTTCCACCAGCGGTCTTAGATAATTTTAATGCAATTATATACTTTTTTTTTTCTACAGATAGAGCTCATTCTGGCCCATTTCTAGGAGATTAGTTCTTTTTACCTAACAAGTGCATTAGGGCTTCCCTGCACGTAGTTCATCTGAGTCCCACTGATAGGTCATAAATCAGAGTTCTGTCCATTTGCTGAAACCTCAGGTTGTCTTTCCTGTTGGTTCACGTTCTGCGTGCTTCTGTGACGTGCCCCATGGGAGCTGGTCCTCAGGACGACCAGCGCCTACTTGGGTCCATCACTTCCTTTCTTGTTCTGAGGAGAATGGGATACAGACTCTCACTCAAAAAATGCAGGTTTGCCTCTTAAGTGAAGGTGCCCATGTATGTCATACAATTCAATGATTCATCTTAGTTGTTTTAATTTCTGAAAATCACATTACTGGGTGCTTCTGCCTGGACTTGAGGATGTGAAGGTCAAGCTGCAGGGGGGTCTGTATGGGTAGGCATGTGCCTGTTAACAACTTCTCTGTGTCTGAGACTGAGGATTGCCACTCCTGATTCATAGGGTTGGGATATAACAAGGAGGCTACCCACAAGCTGGGAAGCCCAGGACAGGGGAAACAAATTCAATACTTGAAAGACACTGCATCGATCTTTGCAGAAATTAACATTTGCCTTGCAAAATTATATCAGAAACTGAGAGAAATCATATAGACGACTGATAGGGTAACATATGTGCACGTAAATATAAGTTTATATGTGCGTGTAACTATATCGATACTGCTACCAATGAAGACATGTGCCTGTTACAATACCTGTCACAGATCAAGCATTCAAGACTGCTTTCTCCTTGTCTTCCTCTTTTCTCTGCCACGATCAGAGGTGGACAGTGACTCCAACCCAGATATTAATCCCCATGGTGGAGCCTCTGTCCTGGGGGATGCACCAGGACATCTGTTCTGTGTTGTACTGAGCATGTCTTCCTTTACAATTTCCTACCTTATTCATCATGGATACTTTGCAATAATTTTGATGTTTAAAAATGTTTATTAACATACCTTTTTAATTACTAAACTTTTTCCACACCCTTTAATTGCTGTGCTCCCGTCTTGCCTCTTCTTATTCTTGGCCCCATAGATATTCTGCAAATGTTTAATGCTGATATAACCCATAGTAAAAATGGAAAATGGAGGGACACATTTCCTTCTGTTTCTTAAGATGACTTAACAGACAATCACAGACCATAGCCCTTCCAGAATTTCTAACCTGTACTCTTTCTGCTTAATATTTAGCATTGTATATCAGTGGTTAAGACAGAAAACTAATGATCCACTGACAAACAACAGCCTCAGAAGAACTTCTGGAATAATTGGTGAAAGTCGGAGGCATATACTGAAGAAGAGAACTGTGATTTCCTGATTTCCAGGAACTGGGGAGTGGGCCCCATGGCCGTGGTGGGAACGGGTTCATCATTCCCCTGTGGGGCATGGACTACATCTTCTCTGGCCACCTCATCATTGATCACTGCCTGAGACAACAGGCTGCATCCTGCTTTACCAGGACCAGACCATCATCCATTATTTCCTGATGACATATACCTTACCAAAGGGTTTTCTACATGAAAACATTTTAATGTTGTCACTTTGGGAGAATATTTTGTCTTCAAAGACGAAAAGGTCAAGCCTGAAAAGTTTTAGATAGATTTGATAGAAATCAATAGAGTGAAGGGCAAATTTTCTACAAAATATTCTTGAATGTTTTATTTATTGGACGTTCAGCTGTACAAATTAGACGCATGGGATCTCACAGGATGGAGTCCAGGTCATGATTTTTATACATTGGCTACATCTCCCCACCTCCCCCGCAAAGAAAAAGAATCCAAAATTGTCTTAACGTCTTAACACAAATGTGTATTTAGACTAAGTAAATAAAATGTTACTTTGATTAATTTACCACATTGGATCCAAACTGCTGGCTTTAGATCTCCTGTTTGTGACATTCCAAGAGTGCTGGTTGCTAACAATGAGCCAAATGTATTTTGGAAAACATGGTTTCATAAATCCACTAAACAGAGCAATGACTCAAATTAAAGTTTAATTGCTCCTGGTGATTATAAAAAATTGTTATGTTTTGGTCTCTTTCTCTACACAGCACAGAATTAAAGATACTATTTCCTATCTTTCTTTGTACAGTATGGAGATTGCAGACATTATGTCCTGATTTTTCATTTCTGCAGGATTTTTAGACAAACACAGATCCCTTCATCCTATCAGTAAGTAAAGAGGTAGAAGTTGGCACCTGTAGGTAAAAGGTGAGTGGCCACTCTCACCCTGCCAGGGGTAGATGTTTGCACACCCATTTCCCTTCTCCCAAAGGGTCCTGTCTCTGCTGTTTACAATTCACAATGACCTTGCCTCTCTCGGCTCCCAGTCCTGTTAATCAGCTGGATCGTGCCATCTTCATGGGAATCCATGAAGCCTGTTTGAGCCAAAGTTGATAAAGTGTTATCAGAGAGTATTGCACAGAATCCCTCCCAGTAGTTAGTTGTGAGGAATCCTAGAGCCCATCACACAATTCCTGACAACTATTCGTCACAGAGGTTCAAATCACTAACAGATAAAACTAGTTCAAAAGTTGGGAATTGCAAAGTAAGTAGAACTGACATCTTCCAATAACTAAAATATTGAATGGATTGGCTTGGCAATTGCTCTGATCCCAGTGGATTCTTCCCACAACCCACACAGGTGCTGCCACTTCTTTCCTCCAAATGTGCTTTATCTCTGGGAATCTTTAACAAAGAAGACTCTAAATACATGTTAGTTGAATACAGAGTTATAATTTGTACACTCAACTATAATTGCCATCATGCTTTACACAAATTTCGTTGCTTGTCTCTGATGAAAGAAGACTCTTCTTAGAAAGAGAAAACGTGCAGATAATATGATAATAGAAAGAAACTATTGCTGGTGAAGTTGCAATTTTAGCAAATATCTTACAGAAAATATATATTCTGAGAAAGGAAATTTAAGACTTTGGAGCTGATGCAGAAAACCCAGAGTCCTGTCTCATCAGGACAAAAGCCCCAGAGAGGAAGGGCCAAGGGCAAGCATCCTAGCAGGACTCTAGGAGGAAAGTCTGTAGCCTCACTGAAATGTCTCCTTGACTGCACCCAGATGGGGTGGGTTAAAGGTAAAAGATCTGCCTCAGATTGGAATTGCATTTTCCTTTTGCTAGGGTTGTCCGATCTGGAACAAACTGGTGTGCACTCAACAGTGCCTATCTTCCATGAAGAACACGCCTGCCCAGGGATGTGGATAGTGAATGAAACCTCTTCACGGCCCAACGGTGGGAGAAGTCTGTGTGCCTGGCTTTGTCAAAACTAAACATATGAAGAAGAAACCCAAGTTACTTGAGAATATGGAAATGAGAGTAAACATTCCAGAGCTTGGAAATAGTGGCTGAGCCAATGATGAAACATGAGCTAAGTCTTAACTTCTAAGTAACATTCAAGGTCTTTCTAATGCTGCCTTGTTTTCCATTTGTGATAGTTATGGAAAAACTCTCTGTTGACTTCTGAGTAAGGCCCTCGCACAGTGTCAAGATGCTCACAACCCCATGGAAGTGCCCTCTCTCTGGAAAGAACCTACATGAACAAAGTGTGCTGTGTTGTCTGTACTCGTGTCCAAGGCCTTGGTTAGCAGCACTGCTCCCTGCCGAGGCCCACTGGGGGCGATGCAAAAAAAATGTGTCCGTGAGGAGATTTAAATAAAACATGGAGCAAAGTCTCAGAGGTGTTGGAGGAGAGGTTTCATAATTAACGTGAGGCACAAGGTCCCCAAAATTGAATTTCATGCATAATCATGGTGTTCATTACCGCCGATAATTCCCATTACAAAACGTGAAGTGGAACATGCGATTAATTGAGAGACTGAAAGGGTTAACAGAATTACTCTCAGAACTGGGTTACTGGAACGGTGGGCAAAAATAGCGGTGATGCTGTAAGAAGCAGGGGTATGCGTTCTCGTTCCAGAAGGCTTGCACACACACTTGTTTTTAAACATTTGGCAGTGACAGGAGAAATGTCAGGAAGACATTTTCACAATTGCTAAAGGGCAGAGTCCTCAATCGGACAGGTCTCTTGTGTTGTTGTTGTTGCTGTTGTTGTGCTTGTCCTGGCAACAACGTGTAATTCCTACCACCCCAAACCAGTGCGCACACGACACAGGCACTGCGCCGAGAACAGACCACTTATGTAAGACATGAGTATTTAAATCACAGTATTTTCTTCCAACTTCTGTTTCTAAAGATGCACTAGTGTTTTTAGACACGTATCCTCGCCAACCTATACACTTCTTTTTCCCAATGGTTGTATAATAACCATCGGGGAAAAATGGATTCTAACTTAATTTCCTTTTTTTTTTTTTTTTTTTTTTTTTATTTTTTTTTTTAATTTCCTTTTTTGATCAACAGGATTTTGTTTCTTCTCTTCTCCCTTGGCTATTATGAGTGATGCAAGCAATGGCCATCCTTGTCATGATGTGTTTGGGTATGTGTTGCAAGACCATATGGACAGTGGACAATAGAGGGATAATAGATCCCATGGCGGGGCCTATGAGCCCAAGGGCTAACTCATGCTGCACATTGGTGGTCGCGGTCAAGTTCTGCACTGACGCGCCGCTCTCGGCTTCTCAGCTGTGTGCATGAGAGTTCTTGCTTCCCGCCTACTTGTCACCTACAGCCACAATGCTGATTTCAACTTTTGTCAAGATGAACATCTGTCTCTGTGCTGTTTTCACTTCCATATTATGCATCACTTGTGAGATTATACAACTTCAGAATAATCATTACCAATGTATACTTTTATTAGTGGTTTTTCTATTTTCATATTTTTTCTTGTTGATCTGTCAGTCACTTGACTTGGTGGTCTCAGGCACACCCATGGTTGGTATTTTCCCTGAGGCTGTGATGGTCTTCCTGTTGAGTGCCTGGTATTCTGGAGGTGTGATGGAGCTGACTCCTACACAGGTCTGTAGTTCTGCACGGCCCACAGGGAGTGAAGGATCCCAGCAGATGGGATGGCCAGATGATGTGTGACCCTAGTATTCCTTTTTTTTTTTTTAAGATTTTATTTATTTATTCATGTGAGACACAGAGAGAAAGGCCAAGACATAGGCTGAGGGAGACGTAGGGTCCCTATGGGGAGCCCCATGTGGGACTTGATCTCTGGACCCTGGGATCACTCCCTGAGCCAAAGGCAGATGTTCAACCCTGAGCCACCCGGGTGCCCCCTAGTATTCCTAACCATTCCTTCTACCCAGATGCTGGACCCTGGATTTCTGTTTTAAGTCAACATTCACGGGCTATGGAAACCTCAGGAGACTCAGGCACAGCATTTAGAAATTTCTCACTTTCATTGTTTTTTCAACCCATCAAGAAAGTTGGAAGTGAATTTCAGGGGTAAAATTTCTGGACAGTGCACCAAAATTGTACAGGCCAGATAGAAGACATATTGGACCCAAGACTAGGTCTAAATTGTTGACACTGTATGAAACGCTCTCTGGGCTCAATCTGAACAACATTGGATTCAGAAGAGGATCACCTGGGATAGCACCTAATTTGCATTCTTGGCTTCCATGGGACAAACATCATGACAGTGTTTATTCATGTGACAGACACCCAGGCTCAATCAGTGCAGTGGGTGACATACCTGCCCCTGGGCCCGCAAGGCTCATTCAGCATCTGCTACATGGAGGTGACAACGTGCTGGTTGCCAAGATGAATGGCTTGTCTTTGAGGGGTTTATAATCTAAAGAGCAATCATTTCAGTGTGCCTGCCATTTTAGAGCCTAAGGGATTCTCAACACACATTATCTTCTTTCTCTCCTCAGGGCTAACTTTTTTCCAGAAAAAAAAAATAAAATCAAAATCAAATATGGCATCTGCATTTTAGGAAAGTAAAACCCAGACACAATTTGAGAGTTCTGAATTTATTTAAGAAGTTTGGGCATATTAATTAAACTTGTGGGCAAAGCCACAGGATTGATAACCAATGAAAAACCTATGGTCTTCACATACCCCGTGTTCTCAAGGGCCCGGTGCATGTTCTGGGGCCTCTGAGCATGGGAAGCCTCAGGTGCATTCTGTGGAAAGGTCTATTTGTTGGATTTAGACTTGACCCTGCTGTCTGGGGAGACAACCTGCCTTAGCCACATGTGTCCGGTTAATCAAAATCATGTAGCTCGAATTTCTTTCGGGCCTCACGGTAAAACCACCCGTGCAGGCTGTCCTGCTTCTCACCCGGTGACCAGAGGCAGAGGTGCTTTGCTGAGCATGTGAGAGTCTGTGTGTCAGAGTGTCTTAGCATGCCAGCACGTGTGCAAATGTGTGGGAGCATGGGCATAAGACACGTGCGAGTGCCATAGCGTGCCCGCACACTACCCAGGCAGGTAGCTGTCTCCGGTTGCTGCAGACCACAGATCTCCTGCTCCTGTGGCACAGGTCTTCAGGCCGAGAACTCATGAAAATGCTCTTGGATTAGGCCTCATGGCTGGAATTTGTTTTCCCCAGGGAAAATTAAGCTGTAGTACTGATTGTTACAAATGATAAAATGATCTAGGTCTCTGCTAAAATATCCTCTGTTTTAAAATTTAAACTTGGGCATTAACAATGTAAAAGGCTGGGTAGAATTTTTAAAAATGAGATAATAGGGAATATTGAATTCTTGAAAAGCTGAGCTGCACATATATTGACAAAACCACAGCTGAATGGCTTTGTGAACATTGGTTATGGGGGGGCAAAGGGGAACTGCCTCCTGTGGAGCACACTTCACAGGGAATGCAAGATTTACTCGGGAACTCCCATCTGACGCCACTCGCAGATCCGAGTTATCACTAGCTTCCAAACTGGGGACAGAATCTAATGTAGAGCATATTTTCTCCTC
Organism: Canis lupus dingo; assembly: GCF_003254725.2. Classification (NCBI taxonomy): domain Eukaryota; kingdom Metazoa; phylum Chordata; class Mammalia; order Carnivora; family Canidae; genus Canis; species Canis lupus. Next base: position 9,136,105 of record NC_064276.1, read on the forward strand.
AAGGAGCCTGTGCATGGCTTAGGCTCACATCTATGTATCAGTAATAAAGTGTCCTTCAAATGAATATAAATAACCAGAACATTCCTCATTGTGTGGTGAATCTAATTTGCATGAACAAAAGCAAAACCATTCAAAAATGTCCTTTTTCAGGTCTTAAAAGTGGTTTCTGAGGTTTGTGAAGATGGCTACCTCTTTTCTAGCATCTGCTGGCTCCTCATCACACCCTCTGTCTTCAGATCCCAAGTCCTCAGTGGGCACTGGGTCCCTGCTCCATGGGCTCGGTGGGTCCCAATGGGGGAGGAGCCCCCAGGACCCCAAAACTGGGACCTTCCCACCGTCCATGCCTCTGTGGCCACCGCCCCCAGAGTTCCTGCTGTAGGTTGCCCTCCCCTTTGGTCCAGCCTGCTTCTTTCCTCTCTCAGCACCAGTGATGCTGGGGAGCTCTGCTGACTTCAAGAGAACCTCCTAGATGAAGACAGGCTGATGGACCCAGAGGCAAGGTAAGAGTAGACAATCTCCTTCTCAGAGTCCAGCCTGTGCACAAACATGGCCATGCAGAGATGCTGTGTGCTCCCAGGGTGAGAACCTCCCCTCTCTGGGCCCCTCAGTGTGGAAGCTGTACCCTGAGACAGGCTGGCTTGTAGGCCCAGGGCTAGGCCTTGGTTGGGGTGGAGGGGAGAGGGGTGGACTCACATGCCATAGTCTGTGGCTCTCACACCCGATTCTCCAGTAAGATGCCGTTCCCTTGTGGGCAGTGAGGGGAGGTCAGTGAGAGGCCTGGAAGCCAGGACTGGGGCGAGGGGAGCTGAGTGGGAAACACTCATGCCCTGGGCCCCGTCCCTATGCAGGGACACCGTTTCTCAATTATCCAAGGGCCAAGGCAACAAAATCCCAATTTAATATTACTAAATTGATACTTGAAATGCTCTGGAATATCTACAGTGAGATTTATCAAGATTAAACAATCTGTCAAAAGACAGAAAGTATTTTTGCCAATTTTTCTAACTCAGGAACCCATTCAAGAAGCAGACTTCTAAAGGCCATTTCCTGCTAAAAAGAATGTTAGTTGTTTTAGACCAGAGCTGCACACTAGCAATATGGCTGCAAATGTGAGCCACATGTGCCATTTTAATTTTTCTTGTAGACCCATAAAAATATAAAAATAAATGGGTAAAATTAAGTTTAATAATGTATTATATGTAACTCAATAAAGGTAATACATCATCATTTCCACATGCAATTGATATGGAACCTAATTAATGTGTTATTTTACATACTTTCCCCACTACATCTTTGAAATCCATTGGCATTTTGCATTTTACACGTAAGGTGCAGCTCAAGTGCACTGGCCACATTTTCAGGGCCCAAGAGCCATGTATGGCCAAGGGCTGTTGTATTAGACAACATGACTCTCCAAGGGGCAGCAAACTTTTTCTGCAAAACCCAGATTGTGAATGTTTTAGTCTTCACTGGCCATCTGTTCTCTGCTGCAGGACCGGACTCTGCAGTCATAGAGAGAAAGCAGCCAGTCGCCACATGCAGTCACAACTGCATGGCCATAGTTCATTTGTAAAACCAGTTATCGGTAGGGCTTGGATTGCAGGGAGTAGATTGTAAACCCCCATGTGGACGGATACAATCTAATATCCAATAGTCAACCAATAACAATCAGTGACATGGAATAAAAGTGTTTTGTTTCCATTTTCCCAAATTCTGTAACGGTAGTGCTATGGCCTGAGTTATGCTTGGCCTGCAGGTGCTGAAGGCCTAAGCCCCAGTGTGACGGTGTTTGGAGGCAGGGCCTTTGGGAGGTGGTTCGGTCCTTAAGTGAGGGTGTGAGGGTGTGAGGGTGGGCTCCCACAATGGGACTGATGTCCTTATAAATAGAGACGGAGAGAGCAGCTCCCCCCACACACGGCAAGCGAGGGATAGCGAGAAGGCAGGGTCTGCCGTGGGGAAGAGCCCTGACCGGAGCCCAGGCCTGTGACGCCCCTTCCATGCCCGACTGCCCGCCTCCAGGGCTGAGGAGCCAGTCACAGGCCCACGGTCTGCCTTTGCGGCAACCCAAGCCCATCAGGACAAATAGAAGAGGGCCCAGGGCATGATCCTGGAGTCCTGGGTTCAAGTCCCATGTCAGGCTCCCTGCGTGGAGCCTGCTTCTCCCTCTGCCTGTGTCTCTGCCTCTCTCTCTCTCTCTCTCTGTCTCTCATGAATAAATAAATAAAATCTAAAAAAAAAAAAAAAAGAAGAGGACTCAAAAGGCAGTACATGACTGTAGCTGGGAAGCCCCTCCTCTAAGCCCCAAATAGTCCTTTGAAAAAGAAACTTCAAAAATTGATGTATTTCAAACCCTTCTATCTCAACAGGCATTTCCTCTCTCCATGACAAATAACTCACTCTCTCTGTCCTAATTCATAATGATTTGCCAAAGGAATACAATGAAAACACAGCAAATTGCCGCTCCAAGTTGCTGACGGGCCATTCTGGCTGTGTCACCCGGTCTAGGGGTCAGACTGGCCGCACAATCCCAGGTCCCCCTGTTTCTGCTTTCTTTCCTCTGAACCTGTCCCTGGAAACCCGCTGTCCTCCCCCCTGCGTGTGGGAAGTATGTGGTGAGCACATTTTGCAGATCCTATCAGGGTTTTGGGCAGGACCAGCTATGCATTTTCTCATCCACATCAGAGGAATATTTCTTTTCTGTCCGTGAACTTTTAGCCTTCCTTTATACCATCGACATTTGTTTCATGCCACGATTACATTTCTTTCATGTTATTTTGTGCGGCCCGGGGATGCTCAATTGCATGTAGTTAATTCGGAGGGCATAACTTGTTGCTCTTTCATTTACAGGTCTTCTAATAAATACCTTGCTTTAATATTTTTCTCATGTGTTAGTACTTAACACGTTGTAAATACAAACTAGATCAATGCTATATTTCAACCGGTAAGTATCAGTTTATCTTCTGTTGTTGTTATTTTTACCCTTTCCTTTACGGTGTGTTTTCTGTCCCTCCAGATCTATTTCTAGGAGGCAAGGGGAATCCAGGGCCACGCTCGCCCTCTGCAGCAGGGAGGTGACCCGTGCTGGGGCTCTCCAGGCACTGACCGGTGTGTGTGACACGCGATGAGAGCCACAGCCCCCACCAGGGCTCAGCTTGATCCACCCATGGAACCTAATGCTCGAGAAATTACTCTTCCACTTAATCTCCCCATTTTAACCTGTGTTGCCGGTGGAGCATGCACGTGGTTTCACTTGCTGTGGCACAGGATGTTTGATAAGCTGTAAAATGATACACAGCCACAGTTTAATAACTTAAAAATTTAATAAAAAAATAAGGGAAATGGATATTGTTTTTTCTTTGAATATGTCAACAGGGAACATACTTCATGGTGTTTTAAACTTTCGTCCATATTTTGATAGAAATGCTTAATTTATCTGACACAGGTATCGTTTTCCTGACTTTCCTTCTGTAATGCAATCTACATTCCAAGTTCATGCGTGCTTTGGATGGACTAACTCAGCCTCTCTGAAGGAAGAGCCCCTTGATTCAAGATTGAAAGCAAACTCCTTCCGGAACATCTCTCTCTCTCTCTCAGTACCCTAAACCACTCAACATGAATTAGTTTTACTATGGCCAGACATGAAACTATATCAGATCATAACGTTCTCTTTACGATGCCAAAACATCCTTCCTTGAATATGGACAGCACCAAGAGCAATGGAAAAATGAAGTAGCTAAGAGCTCCTCCCTATTTCCTTGTTGGGTCAAATCTACAAAAAAAAAAAAAAAAAGTAGAATGTTTAACTCCTGCACTTGACCCAGCAGGTTCTGAGTCAAGGCTCGAGAGATTCAGAGCCCTGGAAAGGATCTCTGAAATAAGTCCAGCTGCTTCTTTTTATTTTGCAATAAAATTGAAGCCAGGATGTCACATGCGACTTAGCCTCTGTATGAGGCAGGAGCGTTCACACCACAGTGTCCCTGTCCGGGGGTGCGTGGTGCATGCTGCACACCATCATCCCTGGACTTGCCTTCCTTTCCTATAAATAACCCCTTTGTTTTTCTGAACAGTGTTCTCTGATTATTCATCAGCCATGTGCTTTAAGGCCTTTAATCGTTTTCAAGTCAACAAGTTGATGTTTGAAAGCATAGTTTTAAATTCTCTGATTAGTTGCAAATGTTCTTAATAAAATGGATCCTGCTTCCACGGCACTGTGGCAAAGAAGGGCTGCAAAGTTTCTTTAAGATCTCATATAAGGGTGAGTTTTTGTGGAGGTTTCACCAGTGCATTAAAAGAAAAATATATTTTCTATTTGTCAGAAACCAAATTGGGCACACATCTGTAATTCAGCCTTCTGTTAGAGTAATTCAATAATTAATAAATAACATGGTGTCCTCACTTATTGATGACTGGCCAGTCCAAGGCTGAGGGAAATGGGTCAAGGTGTAGACAAGAAGATCAGAATGGATTCCCCAAGGGCGCCAGCTTCAGATAGTTCTCAGCTGCGAGCATCATGCTAAGTGCCTGCAGAGATTAGCTCATTTTATCCTCGCAAAATTCCCAGAAAGAGGCACCTATGGGTTGAATTTTGTCCGTTTAAAATTCATTTCTTGAAGTTCTTAGCACCATTTCCTCAGAATATGACTTTGTTTGTAAATAGGATTGTTGCAGAAATGATTAATTAGATAAGGTCATTGAAGTGGGCCGTAATCCTGTATAACCAGCAGCCTTATAAAAAGGGGGGATTTGGACACAGACATGCACACAGAAGGCATGAAGGCAGAGATGAGGAGATACATCTACTTGCCAAGGAGCACCCAACATGGGTGGTGAGACATCAGAAGCCAGGAGAGGCACGGGGCTAACATTCCCTCCAGCCTCACAAGGAACCAGCCCTGCCGACACCTTGATCTCTGGCTTCCAGCCTCCAGAACGGGGATGGAATGAAGAGCTATAGTTTAAATCACCTAGTCTGTCATTCTTTTTTGAGGCAGTCCGAGCAAACGAATAGAGCCCTTATTATGACTCCACTTTGACAAATAGAATGAGACCTGTTTTATTATTTGTCATATGCCTGTCTCAGGTAATAAGGGCCTGTCTCCATGGCACAAAGCCCTTACCACCACACTGTGGTGTCCCACTGTCACTGTGAACACTCTCATCCAGTGGCCCTCTCTCAATGTGGCCTGCAGGGGCAGGGACCGGCTGAGGACAGACAACTACTGTGTGCTTTGGGGAAAATGCAGCACTACCATCATCCCAAACATTACCACTGAGACTCACTGGTCTACACCAATGGTTGTTTTCACGTCCACATTTTGCTTCATATATCTTTCTGCTATGTGATTTGACAGATGGAGAATCGAGGCTGGATCCTTGGGAAAGAGAGTACTCTGTTGGGTTCAGTTTCTCCTGGGGACACTTCAAAGTCATTTGCACATAGATCTTCATCTCAGGTGTTCTATTTTTATTATCGGTGTGGGGAGAGGGTTGTGTGAAGAGTCAACCTATGGCACAGAAATGGCCAGTAATCATTTTTTAAGACTTTATTTATTAGGAAAAAGAGCAAGAGAGCAAGAGAGACAGAGAGCAAGGCAGCTGGGGCAGGGGCAGAGGGAGAGAGAGAATCTCAAGCAGACACCATGCTGGGCTGGATCCCAAGACCTTGAGATCATGACCTGAGCCGAAACCAAGAGTGGTATGCTCAACCAGCTGAGCCACCCTGGTGACTGTGCCAATTATCATTTTTAATAGAATAGGCTTTATGTGTCTTCATTTGTATTTTAGAGGGTACTTGGGAAGTTTTGTAGAAAGAGTGTCAAGCAGACTACTTAAAAATCTCCTTCTCTGAGGCTGTAAGGCCACAGATAAGCTAAGACCAGACAAGGATCATGTGAGACCATTGGGAGTTGTCAGCTCCCTAGTTCTGGAATCCTACCTCTTCCGTGTGTCTTGGAGATGCTCCAGTGTCTGGATCCTATGGCGGTGGGGGCCCTTCTGTCGCCTGCTGCTGACAAATGCAGGGTTATGTCTGGTTCAGTGTGCCTCCCAGCTTTCTGAGAGGGGGTGCACCCAACAGGAGGTATTTTATCTGCAGAAATTCTCAGAACAACTGTAAACAGTCCCACCCTTGAGTGTGTTAACTTCTCGCTTGCCGGTGCCTAGGGATGCACGTAGATCTCGCTGGGTCCCCAGCACGCAGGTACGAAGTGACCAGAGACAGTGGACCCACCAGGAGCACAGGTCTGAGTCTTCCGAGACCACCTGCCCAGTCACTTTCTGGTTTATAAATGGATGCTTTTGGGGTTTCAGTTGTCTTCTGCAAAGCTGAACGTGTACCTAGAAGAGTCTGTTGTAACAGACTCTCAGTGCAGCTGTGGCTCAGTCTGACCTGTTGGCATCCTGCCGAGGGTTTGGGGGCCTTTTCTGCCTCATGACCAGCACTGTCCTCAGACCCCACTGCCCACCCCCGGGCTGATCCTGGCTGATCCTGGGCTGTCCACACCTCCGGCGCAGCCCCTTTCTCTTTGATCTTGGATTTCTACACCTTCTTACCTCATTCTAAACCCAAAGTATGGGAACTTGGCTCTGTTATGATATGAGGGCATTAATTAGACAGTAAATGCTCACTTATTAGGTCCTCAAAAGCATGAATGAACGAGAAATACCAAAGCCTACCCATCATACAGTAACGGTGCAATTTGAACAGCGATGAAAGGAAGCATGGCACGGGTTGCATACATATTCATTAAAAATTAAAGAGTCTCCTCCATTTCCTCTGAGGGATACTTGCTGTGCAGGCCCCCGGTTCTGCGGTGGACTGTCACGGGCACTGCCTCACCACAGGCCCTTCCGTGGCGAGGCTCCATCCCATCTCCCTGCCCCGCTCCTGGGCTCGCCCTTGCAGGTTCTTTGCCAACAGCACATGGACAGACAAGACACGTGCTATGACCTGGGCCAGGGCCATGGGAGCCTGTGGGGCCAGAGCAGCCCCAGTGAGTGACTCCTGGGTGGTGGGACAGTGAGGGCATGGAGTGGAGGCCACTGATCCTTCCTCCAGAGCACTCAGGGTTCCAGGTGTTCTCTCCTGGCAGGAAACCAACCTTTGCTGCCCACACAACTTCTCCCCTGCAAACCATCAAGAAATGGGGTTAGAGTCTGAATTTTTTCATTTTTACTCTCTCTAAATCCCTAACCCAATGGCCTGAATCATGTGGACGATCAGGAGGTATTTGGTGATTGTTGGTTAGGTATTTGCTGGCTCTGTTGCCCTGACATCTGGAACACTAGAGCCCCTTCCTGGGACACCCCAGTGCTATTTGGGAAGACGGAAATGTGATCAGTGGGGAACAATGAAAGAGGTTTGAGTCCTTTAACATGTGGAAGAAAAGGCTACAATTAACAAAAACAGCCACTCCCACATGTGACAGGAGCCAGCAAGTGTCCCTAGATTTTACTGGAAGCAGAACGAAAGGAAAGAGCTCAAATGACAGCATGAAGAATGGACATCAGGTATGGGGTATGGCTCTCTGACACTGAGTTATGACTCATTAGGATGGGTTCCCAGGGAAGAGAATATTCTTTGAAGATTTCTGTATATGCACGTCCCTCGACGCAGTGCACATATCATGACCTGCTTGACTTTAAAGTAAAATCCCACATACCACTCTCATGGCCCACATGTGTCAATTCTACAGTGGCAGGTGGATTTGAGAGGGTCACTGGATTTTTCCCTACTCTGCAACAAGACACGGTGGTCAGAGGACTTTCTGGACAGCTCACCACATCTGCGCTTCCCCCTCTTGAGGATTGTGTGTCTTTGTCCACCTGGCTTCTCCCTAGGAGAGAGCCGGGGGCAGCACTTGACAGGATAATCACAAGGATGGGGTCTGTCCATGGAGGCACAAGGATGGCAGCCCGTGACCACGTTGGTACACGAGAAGGGGTGCGTTTTGGTGACTGCATAAAGGAAAGCTCAAATCTCAAAGGAATTTGATTACAGTAATCCCCACAGCAATGACATATGATCCTGTATCTCAGTAATTTAGAATTTCAGCTGCTTGTATTGCAGGAGGTGAGGATGGCAGGGTGTAGTAGAGCAGCCTGGTGGCATCGTGCAGCGCTTCAACTGGAGCCCTGACCAATGACCTCAGAGTCACTCTGAGTGTCTGTGACTGTGTCTTGCAATTGGACTAAAATAAAACTTTTATATTTTCTTATTCCCCTTTAAGATGTAATAAGTTCTTTTTCTTCCTTTTTTTCTGTCTATTCAAAATCAAGAATGGAGAAAACAAATTAGTTTAAATACATTTCAAAGAGTGTGGGTATTTACTCAAGACTCTTACATTTTAACTGATTTTAATTTAGTGACAGTCTGCTACTGATACAGCCCCCGGGGCACATTCCTCCTCTCCTGTCTCCTGTGGGATTTCTCATCACTGGCAGGGAAGAGTGGGCGAAACCCCCCATCAGCCAGCCCTTCTGCGATGCGTGTCCTGCAGAAAATAGGTATTGTTAGCATGTCCTCCAGCTTCATTGAGTGTCCTGAAAAGGTGCTGATGGACACCGTGCTGAGAGCAGGAGATTGCCTTACACCTGACTTTGCTGGGTTTCCCAGACCTGAATCCTGCAATGGTGCAGAATGGCCACTTCTGCATGTGATTTTCAGTGAACAAAGATTATCCTAAATTATTTGGTGCATTTTGTTTCTTTATTTTTATTTGCTTTATTTTATGAGGCTTTAGAGAGGATGTACACTAACGTCTTAGAAATATGGAGAAATACAGACTGATGTCCATGAGTCCGGAAAATAAAGTGAGCATTCTCCCTAACAGATTCTAAAAGCAGGCATGGGATTAGGCTGAGAATTCCACACTAAACCCAATCCAAATATGAGCTACTTTTATGTAAAAAAACCTCTGAATTTAGAAGTATCTTGGCACTTACCCAATTCACACATCTTGAAGTGAGTCCGGAAGGAAAAAGATAACATGAATATAAATGGTTTGGCTTTATCCTCCTGCCATTCAGCTTAAAAGCATTTCCCTCTTTTTGGGCAATTTACCAACTATTTCAGGCTATTAAAGTTACAAACATGTGAACAATGGATCTCAAGTCTTATTATCAAATTACTTTTGGATAAGTTTAGCTATAAAGTCTTTTGCACAAATCAAAAAAGTATTAAGATCATAATTAAGAGCCTTATAAAGTCTTTTTTTTCTTTCAACTCAGAGAATTCCTAAGCACATTAGTATGGAATTTGACTAATTTTACAGCTACAATTTGAGGAATGACAATAAAGAAAAAAGAAAAGAAACCCTTAAATTAACAGTATCATATCTGGCCCTCCGTGTTTCCAAAATGAATCCTTTAGAAGATAAAAAGCTGTGTCTTTATATGTCTTTCTTTACTGAATAATGAATCAGTTCTTGAAACATTCCGAATCAGAATTTGCCAAGGTGTGTTGCTGTGTGGTGGGAACTTCGCAAGTCCTGTTGGACATGTGAATGTGTGCAAGAGTTCTTCGAGGGGCTTGGGGGACCCTCAGAAGCTCTGCTGGATGTGTGAGTGTGTGCAAGAGGTCACCAGTTTGCATTGGGGTAACAGAAGCACAGGTGGATGGGAGTGTCAGACAGATGCAGATCTGAGTCCAGAATTAATACGTCCCAGCTCTGTGGTCTTGGGATTGCTACTTAGTTTCGCCAAGACATAATTTATTCCCTACTATATAGATATCAATATCTATCTTACAAAGTTGTCAGGTTTGCAGATAACATATGTAAAGATTTCTAACGCACAGGATATGTCTAATAAATACTTTAACAATGATTATGCAAATGCTCAGCTTGGCCATGTCCAGGGTGCACTTGAATGCACTACAAGGCAAGATGCTGTTGGGAGATCCCAGGGCCTTGGAATTCTCTCTGCATGCCCCATGGGCTTCTAGAACTCAGCAAAGTAGGCACCTCTCAAATCCACTCTACCTCTGGTTTCCATGACCAACTGTACAGAACTGAATCTCAGGAAATCTTGTAAATAACCTTTTCAAAAGCCAAGTGTATGAACAGAAGGATTGTTTGCTACACTTGCATGTTATCCAGTGTGAGGAGCGAGAGCTGAGCCAAAGGGCACTGGGGCAGCTCCTGGTGGACGGAGCTCCAACAAACTCCACTCACTGCCTGGAAGGTGTGTGTGTGGGGTACTGTGTATGTGTGTGAGTACGTGTGTATGTGCAAGTACATGTGTGTCAGGGTTGGAAGCTGTGTGTATGTTGGGGATAGATTACTCAGGCAGGTGGTACAGATTACACCCTCTCTCCAGCCAGCCTGAGCCCAGGTTCTAGTGGAACCACAGATCCTCCTTTTTCTAAAAAGGACCAAGTTCCAGTTGAAGCTGAAACCTGGGGTAGAGGAAGCTCCTCCATGAGTACTTCCCACCGGTCATCTGTCACAGCCTAAGAGAGCTGCCAACAGGTAATACTAGATATTGGGTGATCACCGTGTTCTGCAGCATCATTAAAAATCACCAAATACATTGAAATCTATGTGAAAATCATAGTAGTTTATTACTATTGTAATGACCGTGGGAAAGTAACATGAGGACCAACAAAGAGTAACTACATTTAAAAGTGTGTACTGTTTTCTTCTCACTCTTTCCTTGTCCATAGAATCTTTTCTTTTTGTTGTATTTGCCCTAATTTTTTAGAAAAGAAGCAATCTTGAGTCTAGGGAGGAAGCAGAAAGCTGGCTTTGAAAGTCTGTCAATTATAGTTCAGGGTAGAGGGAGGCTTTCAAAGTCAAAGAAATCCCAATAACATTGATCACCGTCCCCTGAGTAAATTAAGTAAAAATATTTGTTAATCATTTCATTATAAAATTATTACACAATTGATATTATAAAGTATAAAATAAAATTTTATATTTACAAAATATTATAAAATAGCCTTGCCTCTTGTATGAAGAGAGCAAGTCTTTCCCTACATAATTATTTTCTGACTACTCTTCAGCTGGATGTTGGTTGGCTTTTAGTCACTCAGGTGTTCACGGGTGTTTCAAGGAAGAGCATGACATGCTTGTGGGGGATACTGTTAAACACAGACCTCCACTACACGGACCTGGGTGTTTCTTCAAATACCCATTAAGCAGGTGAACTTTGATCAACATATATTGGATGCTATGTTTGCCTTTCATAAAAATAAACCAAGACTTTATGTCATGAGGTCACCCAAGGCCAGAAGCACACCTTGCATGTGGTTTAATTTGACATCCTCAGGGTGACTTTATAAGATCCCCCAGAGAAGACAAACACATGAATGAAAACTGTTAAAATATAGTCATTGACATATGCCTTCTACATCAAAAGTTGGGTAGATACAACTGACAGCAAGCGGACCCTGTGTGGAAGGGAGTACCTGGTGCACACAGGAAGGGGATGAATCCATCCCATTAGACCTGCTCCTCTGGTGCCCGGTGGCCCTCCTGCAGCTGTGTGCTCCTGGAGGAAACCCATGCATCCATCGTCCACGTGCTGCACCCCTAAGGCTGGCCAGGCAAGGAAAGCTCACAATAAGCTCAGTCTTTCCTGTGATAAACAATCTGTTTTTGTGCTTTTGATTAAAATGTAATAAAAAAATATTTCAGCCAAGCGAAGACTTGTTAAAAGCAGGTGAGGAAAGATGCACATTGACTCCTCACAAGACTAATCCCCTCCACTCTCCCTTCTCATGTTCCCTATTCATGCGCAGGAGGAGGGCGTCCTAGGAAACACGGCCTTGCCCCAGCAGAAGGATCTTTTTCACTCCACATCCAAGCCCTGAAGGAATCTAAAACTCAATCTGGGAACTCTGTCTCTGCGCTTACCTACTGAAACCAGAGTCCTCTTTCCAGCAGCTGCAAAGATACGAAGTTCATGGGTGGGGAGGGGAGCAGAACGAAGGGCTTCTTAGCATCTTCTGTGCAGAAACCAACCCTGTGTGATTCAAGGAAGCATAATTCGAGATCGAAGAGGCTGAGCCAAAGTAAACGGAGGAGTCTGACCAAGGAAATCCCAGTGTGAGTGAGGAGTTCGGGCCACTGGGGCAGCTTGGGCCCCAGGGGCTCCCGGGGAAGCTCCTCAGCACGAGCACAGGGCAGTGCCCAGGCCTTCCCACAGCTGCTCTGGGGAGCACTTCGCTCCTGAGTGCTCCAGAGAGCAGAGAGCCGAGTCCAGGTTGTGCGAAGACTAATTTGTAATTGTGAACACTATACTGAGCAAAGGGTGTCCCTCAAAGAAAGGCTTAGGTCCAACATGTTTCTGGTCCTGCTACTAAAAACTGAGTGTATTAAATAATATGTATAACATGTATCTTTGTTTATTTCTGGTTCCATATGCATGTGTTGCATGTATGTGTGTGTGCATACATATATATTTTTTCTCCTGATTCTAGCAAAATAGACTATGCTTGGAAGTATATAGTGAGGGGAAGGTGGGCAAGTGTAGCGTGGAGGCGATAAAATGGAGAAGACACACTCCAGACAGAGGAGAGAGGAGACGAGAGGAGTGGCCATCAACTCTGTCCTAATGAACTGAGCATTCACTTTCCTGAAAAGGAAGAGAGGGGGGAAGGGAGGGACGTAGAGAAGGAGGGATGGAGAAGGAGGGAGGGAGAGAGGGAAGAAAAGGAATAAAAAGACCATTTGAATTACCGTGGCTGCAGTTACAGAATTGGGTTTTTGAGGGTGTGTCATAAAAATCCAGCCAAAGACCTGATCTTGGAAACCAATTTCATATATATTATGCATGAGATTTACCTTCCCTAAGTGAACTTTGTACTGTGGTGTGAGCTCCATTGTTCTCTAAAGTAGGTTTTGATCTGTGCGACCTCACAGAAGCTCTAGTGTATCTTGCTACACACATAGGCATGCCGTTCATTCTCTGCTTTAGACCCCTCGGTGTGGGAGGAGATCACGCTTCTCTGGGGGGACATGCATCCGGACTCAGTGAGACCTACTCAACACGTGTGCTCCTCTCTTGCCTCCTGCCTTTGCTGGGATATAGCCCCCTCTTTCCTAGTTCTGAGGCAACCTTATGGTGTTTGCTATGAAAATCAGGGTCTCCTAGGGTTTCACTTATTATCTGTTGAAAAAGATCACCCAACAGAGTGGATAGCCTTGTCCAGTCCCCACACCCCCGATCCTCCTTGTGATCCTCTAGGAGACATGGGAACTGCCAGCATCTGGCCAGCCTGCTGCCAGGGTGTAGAAAATTGAGTCCTCTCGCCACTGCTCTCTTGGCCTCATCTGCTCCTGCTCCCTGGTGCCGTACTAGCAATAGGCATTCTGAAGCACTCACTCTTTCTCCCTGGCTGCATTCCTATAATCAAGGCACAATGATCTGTTTTCCTTTGGATTTGCTCATGTTCCTGGTGTTTTGTTTGTTTTTGCTTTTTTATAACCGTGTCTCCTCCAGTCCCCCTGGATATAGTGCAGGAAGGCCAGAGGTAACAACCCATGGCTATTTTTCAGCTCTCATTCCTCTCTCTCTGAGCCCCAATCTTCGACCAAACAGGGTGATTTCTCCTCTCTGGCTAGCCATCCTGTACTCCTTCCCACTCTGTGCCTCATTGTGTGAATTCCAGGCTCCTTGAGATTAAGTCAATGAGTTCTTGATTCCAACAACTGGAAGTCTCTAAAGAAGCTTGACTGTAAAAATCCCTTCCAAAGTCAGTTGATATCTTTATTCCAGGTCATACTTGGTGTTCTTTTAAGGCATAGGGTGCCTCCAACTCACTGGGTGGAGAGGAGAAGGCTCAGAAAGCACGTGGCAAAGGAAACCCCTTGGATCTTAAAATGCACATACCTCTCTGCTGTCCTCATGCAGCTCTGCCCTGTGGTCTAAGAAATTTAACTTCAATTCATTCCATTAAGAAGACAATGCTCCCAATTTCCTTTTTCATTTTCCATCCTCATTCCTTCCCCATCACTGAGGTCACTTAACTAGGTTTTGCCCCAGAGCACAGGATAAGCAGATACTCCAGCAACGTTGTAAGTCATTGACACATTATTGTTCCAAGTCTAGAGAAAGTATCAAAGTCTGTCTGTCTGTCTCTCTCTCTCTCTCTGTCTCTCTCCCTCATTATATCATCTATTGAAAAAACAGGGTTGGAGAGGGCAGTTTGGTGCTGATCTGTTATGGATTTTTGATCTTTATATGTGTATACAGAGAGAAGAGAAGCTAGTATTAGTAGTGGGGGAAGAAGGTAAAATCACAAGAACTGTCCCATATTGTACTTGTGGTGGTGGTTACGTGACTGTACGCATTTGTCAAAACTCACCACCACACACCAAAAGAACAAATTTTAGTTTCGTAAATAAAAAATGAAAAAAAAAAAAAAAAAAGGAAAGACATGGGAGTGGGAGGAGACTGGAGAGGTTGAGAAGGAGAGAGGGAAGGGGAAGAGAACACCATTTATGAATTCAGATGGACATCCACGGATGCAGTGAACTTCTGGGCTAGATCCCAAGCTCTGAGTTCAGAGGAACACCCAAACCTTAACAAAGTTGGACAGAACTTATTTTTAAAGACCTTGAGGAAAGGAGATTCCATCCCTTTCTATGGCAACCCATTCCAGCCGCAGGAAGTTCTTTGTATCTCAAATTATTACCTTATGATGCAGTTTAAATTCATTTCCGCTCATGTCTCCCTTTTGCCCACGGAAGACAGAGCAGCTGGTCACCATCCTCAGAGGAACGCTCACTCTTATTCCTGAACGTCATTCCCAGGTTGGCTGTCAACCATCTTATCATTAAACTAAATATGTATAGTTCCCATAACCTTCTAGAATTCTTGCCAACTCATTAATCATTGCTCATGTTCTGGTGCGTAAAATTGAGCACGGGGCTTTAGGAAAGGCCTGGGTCCAATCACAAAAGGAGGGTATCATGCTTACACGATTGTATCTACTTTTCTGTGCAAGTTGATTTGAGTTGCTTACAGCACAGTGATGCCACGTGGTTGACACACTCATGGTTGAATTGCTCTAACACCTAGCTCCTCGAGATCACACATTGTGAAGGGTCATTGGCATTTGCAGAGTTCACATCTGCAGTTCAGGGCATCACATGCTACCTAGTCAGTGACATGTGATTTGAAGATCAGGTGATAAGATTGCCATGGTAGTAAATGAGATCACATGGAAAGCTGCTAACCTGAGCTTAGTGCACATGCACCCATGGAGGCTGCTAGCCTGTAAATAGTCGTAGCAAGTAGGCCTCTACTGTGAGGAGCTGTGAAGGGCCACAGAATGGGGAAGCCTACTGCAAGGAGCCTAGGTTTGTGGTAATGATGTTATTTTATTGCCTGGGAAAAATGTAGTATGTGTGTCTGGTGTTAGTGTGAGTGTGTGGTGTGTCCGTGTTTATCTCTGTGTGTGGTGTTTGTGTGTGAGTGTGACTGTGTGTGCTCACAGGTATGTGTGATGCAGTGGGAGGAGGAACACTTTTCACATATCATTCGAAGCTTGAGGTCCACTGGATTCAGGTGTTCCTTCACATTCAGACTCAAATTGCACTTTATTAGGTAT
Source organism: Canis lupus dingo (assembly GCF_003254725.2). Lineage (NCBI taxonomy): Eukaryota > Metazoa > Chordata > Mammalia > Carnivora > Canidae > Canis > Canis lupus. Next base: position 9,151,661 of record NC_064276.1, read on the forward strand.
TCCTGTAGGATTAGAATATATATGAGGTGTGTGATGTTGCTGTGATTCCAGTTGTTTGGTTTTGCTTCCACTTCCTGATGGATCTTTGATTCCACGCATGCCTCATATCCCTTAGGATTCATCTCCAGTTTCAGACTCACACTGGCCCCTCGATGACTGGCTGTGCATCTGACCCGTTCCTGGATAAGATAACCACCGCATTTACATTTCTCCTCACCATCATATCTCTCACTCTAGCCTTATGGCTACCAGCATCCCATATCCACCTAGTCAACAAATGCCCCTGGACCACTCCCCTGGAAGGCCCAGAAATGAAGTCATCAGCAACATACATCCCTCATCCTCAAGGACTTGCTATCTAACAGGGTTAGAATAAGTCAAGAATTATCACGTGTTGAGATGCGAGGAGCTGGGATGTATGTGGTACCCCGAGTACAAGGGAGAGGAGAGAGCAAAGCTGAACCTCTGAAGATAGTGGGGAGATTAAGAGCTGGGTATGGACCAGGAGGAAAGGGGAGTTAGTGGTTGGGGAGAGGTCAACTTGAGGACAGAAAGGCAAGTACAGTTCAGATAATGAAGGATCCTGTAACACAGATCATGTACTTCAGACATTATGTTGAAGGTGAGGGGGGTCTAGGGGAGGTAGGGTCGTGATCGCAATGGAGAAATGTCACTGTTGACGCAGTGGGAGGAGAGTGGGTATGCAAGGAGACCAGACAGGTGGGGGGCACAAGCCAGGTGAGGGATGGGAGGGACCTGGACTCACTGAAGAGGGCAGATGGGGAGGAGGCAATGTACATGATCAACACTTGACAGCTGGACCAGGACTCTCAGTGATGATCTGTGTGGGGGCCTATGAAAGAAAAAGGAGATAAAGATGTCATGTTCATCTTGGCAGCACTGAGTCCGAGGTGCCTGTGAGATAGACTGGAGATGAATGGCCATCAGGCCACTAGCCAGTGGATTTGCAAGTCTGGAAAAGTCTTCTCTATGTGTCAGCCTTGCCATAGTCCACATGTGACCCTGGCTACATACCCCAAAGTTCCTAAAATCTTCACTGGCTGTGTCTTCTCCAAACACATCCAAAGTAGCAGCCACTTACACTCCTGATGGTGCACATCTGGTGTGTCTCCAAACTTTTCATCCAATATATTTTATTCCTCAACTCCTTCATTTTGGTGCCCCGACTTTTAGTTCTGGTGCTTATTACCTACTCATAGTTTTAAATATGTATATATTTTAATTCTACAACATAAACACTACCCACCTAGCTAGCAAGAGGGTTTTTTCTTTCTCTTCTTCTTCTTCTTTTTTTTTTTATGAACACATTTGAAGAAAGTTCTTTTAATTTAAAAAGATAGCCATGGTTAAATAACTGAGCTCAGGGCAAACTGGTTCAGTGAACACTCATGATCTCTGGGGGACTTGTGTTGCAGATTGCTGCAGGTCCCAGTGTTTGTGGAGCATGAGGCCCTCCTGGGGAGGACGCACCAGAGTCACCCCCGTTGTTGTCTACCCCTATACAGGAGTCAGTCTGGGAAACTGAAGCACAGGCTCCTGTGCCAACAATATAAGTAAATTTAGGAATATGTACAGTGGTCTAAAGAGTGACCTAGAAAGTAGCATACTTAAGAGTTGCCTTAAACCAGGCCCAGAAGAACGGTGTTTGCCTTCACCACTCCTCGTGCAGGGGCTGCTCAGCACAGTGAGGCCCGTGAGTGTGCTGATTGCAAGCATCTTTTCTCTTTGAAACTGGTAAAACTCTTTCTCAAATGTTATTCAGGTGAATGAAGAAATATATCTGCTAGAGTTCTGACTGAATGATCATCTTTTCTGCTTGGATCTGCTGCTTGAGTATCATCTGTTCCATGTGCCAGTCTCCATCCACACCAGTGGGTCTTCTCTCTCAGTGCTCATCAGTCTCAGAAGGTCCTGAGTCAGCTGACATTTACTTTCCAAGCACAGGGGACAAGCCAGGTGAGGGATGGGAGGAAACTGGACTCATTGAAGGGGGCTGGTGGGGAGAAGGCAATGTACATGATCAACACTTAGAGGCTGAACCAGGACTCTCGGTGCTGATCTATGTGGGGACCTATGAAAGAAAGAGGAGATAAAGGATGCCGTGTTCATCTTGGCTGCACTGAGGCTGAGATGCAGCCTCTCGGAGCAGCCACAGGTGATTTGCTCCTGCTGGTGCTGTCAGAGTGGCCGCCCAACCCTCCCAACAACCCGGCCGCTCCCTCGGAGAAGCCTCCCATGGAGTCAGCCTATTCCTTTAGGCTGAACATGGGTCCTTTTCTTTCTACTGAATTGCTGTTTTGCACTCCTGGTTCACTAAGCTTTTCTTTCTGAGTGAGGTTTTAAAGTCTTCCTAGATTTCGCAGGGGAGTAAAATGCTTCCAGATCCAGAACGGGTGGGAAACATCTTTTGCAATGAACAGAAATCTTTGGCTCTGGGCTGCTTTCTTTTTTTTTTTTTTTTTTTTTTTTTTTTTTTTGGGCTGCTTTCTTTTTATTCAACATCAACACCTAGCCCGTCCCTGACCCCACGATAGCCTCCCTGACAGCTGTAATTTGAGGTCTTACCAATCAAAAAGGCTCTTGGCTATTTTCTCCCCAACATTTTGATAGATAGGTCGGAATAACTCCTAAGAGCAGGTTTCTCAAAGACCTAAGGGATGAGTGGAGCAGGAGCCTGGCCCCGGACTGGTGTCAGAAGCGAATCTCAGTTTTGATTCTGTGAGTTGGGAGGTTACCAAACTCCTCTGGGCCCTTAATTTCTCATCTTTCTAGTTTAAAATGTGTATTAAGTTTCCCACCCTGTCTGTCTAGAAATTCTACCTAATAAATGTGCTGACATGTTCTCTCACGGATCTGGCATTAACCACAGGCCATGTCTGGGCACCAGCCCCTAGCAGAGCTCCCCACTTTCTGACTGATCCCAGAGATCCTCAGAGGCATGCTGTGCCCACAAACAAGAGGGACAGACTAGGGGAGAGACCCTTTCTAGAAAATCCCATCAGCCTCCGGACCTTCAGTCACTCTAGGAAAGTGGAAGATGCTTTCAAGAGGAACACGGTAAGTTCGGGGACACCCCAGTGATTGAAACTGGAGCCAGGGGATCCTTGGGTGGCGCAGCGGTTTGGCGCCTGCCTTTGGCCCAGGACGCGATCCTGGAGACCCGGGATCGAATCCCACATCGGGCTCCCGGTGCATGGAGCCTGCTTCTCCCTCTGCCTATGTCTCTGCCTCTCTCTCTCTCTCTCTCTCTGTGACTATCATAAATAAATAAAAAATTTAAAAAAAATAAAATAAAAAAAAATAAAAGAAACTGGAGCCAGATTTAACTGGATTAAGAAAAGTCATAAATCATGTCTTTTAACATTTGTTCTACTTCTCCTCTATTTTTAGAGCATTTTCAATGAGTCAGATATTGCGTGAAAAAATTTACGTAGATCATTTGATTTAAGCCCTACAGCCATATTAGGTAGCTTTTGTTGTCGTTACTATACTATTTCCATTCAGAACTGGGGTTTAAAGCCAAGATTCTGAGTCCAGAACCCATGCAAGATAGATTTATCACCAGACCAAGTTAGTCCCATCAATAAACCCCTTCAGAACACCAGCAAGTCAGTTTTCCCAGAAATTAGAAAACATTGCTTTCTGAGTCCATTGAAAATTGAAACTGGCACTTCCGGATGAATGAAGTGAAACCCACAGAGGGCATGGAGCTCAGAACCCCAGATAAGAGTGCATTTGCCCCTGGGTGCTGCTCATGCCCTCACGTGCAGAAGGGCTGACAAGCAGGATTCCTGATCACAGCTGGCCCAGAGGAGCCCCGCAAGGTACCCGGCGTCTAGGCGTCCAATTCGAAAGAAATGCCAATCTAGTGTAAAAGGATAAATGTATTTTGCATAGAGGAAGTTTGTAAGTGCAAAGGACTTTTTTAGACATTCATCATTTGATCAATGAAAGAACAATTATTCATTAAAAATGGAATGTTTGTAGGGAGTGACCTAAGACCCTTACAACCTCCTCTTACTTTGTATTTTCCAGAGCTGCTCAAACTGAAGCTAGACAAGACTGCTTTATACAGAAAGACACACACACACACACACACACACACACACACACACACACACCGGAACAGAGCACAGCAGAAACAAGGTGCCTCATAAAGATTCAGGCTTTAAAATGTGCCAGCTGTTAAATAAGAAGTCACGATGAACTGTACTGATCCTGCCCTGTGTTTACACAGATGTGAGGTCTATAAATGTCCATTTCAACACAGGTCGGCCACTATACTTGAAGGTAAAAGTCTTGATTTACAGACAGATATTGTGCTCCTGGCTTTACGGTTTGTGTATCTGTGTGTCTGTCTTTCAAATGGCAAATGCAGATCCAGAAAAAGGGAGGAGACACCATCCACTCAGCTGGATAGAGGCTAAGGACGTCTTTAACTCCACAGATGGCTTGTTAGCTTCTCTGTTGTGTGTTTCCCAGAAAAACTATCCCAGTACCTTTCCTGTTGGCAGGTCTGCCACCTACAAGGTGAATGGCCACATCATGTTGCACATTTTCTGTGGATTAAAGGATAATTGGAAGTCTGTTAACATCACCTACTGGCACTTCTTCTAAAGTCAGCGTTTCTGGATGAGGTTTATACAGGGCATCTTTGGGTCTCTTTGATTCAAGAGCAGTGGGGGCATGCATCTCTGACCATTCTTCCATTGAGCAGGTGGCAAAGACCAAAGGATGAGACCACCAGGTTGCAGTGGGGTAAATGTGGTGACGGTGCACTCCTTTTGTCATTGTAAAATGTATTGACCTTCTGAGCTATCTTAACAATAATTTCAATTTACTGTATATTTGCTGATTGACCAACATCCATTTTTCCAATAAGACAGAAAGTTTTCTTTCACCTATTTCTAGAATCACAGATCAACTGAAATGTTAAAATGGCAGACTTCTTTCTGGTCAGTTGGCCTAGAGCAGTAACTCAGTAGGGGTTCTGGGTTAACACCCCCTGAAGACAGGATGGTTGGGTTAGGGCATGGCACTCTGGCCAGGAGCATCGTGTGGAGGACTGTAGGGGGTGCACCCTGCCTCTGAAATCTTGCGCTCTGATGAGATGTAATAGAAGGTCACCATGGTTATCACCTGTCCTTGCTATCAACTAAACTCCATTTTTCCTGAGTCACAACTCACTTCTGGGGGTAAAGAGATTTTAGCTGTAAACTGTTGCATGAAAGGACAAGGAAAGTAAACATGTGACTTAGCTACAAAGACTTTTAGAAAGTCAAGCAAGTGTTAACATGAAGTGAGAAAGGGGAAAAAGATCCTTTAATTTGCTTTAAGTTCATGTTCTCTTTTCACAAGAAATCACAGAGAAGATGATCTGACATTTTCCCATGAAATATTAGAAAAGCTGGATAAGTATGCAATGCTTAAGGTCAGCAAAGAGGAAAAGGAGGGGTGTCCTAATATTTTCCAGCTTCTGTGTCCTAGACCTGGTTGTGCTCCCTGTGGCATGTGGGGGCTGAGGTCCTGGAGTGTGCCCAGGCACCGTGGTACTCCTGTAGGGTAGATGCTGACCACCCCAGCTGAGCCCAGAGGGCTTAGGTGTAAGGTCCTAAACACACATGCAAGAATCCTTAATGACATGCTGGTTGAGCAAGTTCTTTCATTGAAAAGTAATGATATTGACATTTAATTGCCACCTACAAGTCGATACTGTTATATTTCAGAGAATAAGCTAAAACTCTTCATATGAGCGAAGCCATATGATAATTATCTTTCTCTGATTGACTTATTTCACTCATACATGGAATGTAAGAAACAGCACAGAGGATTTTAGGGGAAGGCAGGGAAAACTGAATGGGAAGAAATCAGAGAGGGACACAAACCATGAGAGATTCTTAACTCTGGGAAACAAACAGGGTTGCTGGAGGGAAGGTGACTGAGGGCATGGGGTAGCTGGGTGAAGGGTGTGAAGGAGGGCACGTGATGGGATGAGTGCTGGGTATTGTATGCAACTGATGAATCACTGTATTACCTCTGAAACTAATGAGGTACTGTATGTTGGGTAATTGAATAAAACTGTAAATAAATAAATAAACTCAGACTCTTATTTGTTTTTATGGGGGGCTTATTTTCTCCCTTTAGACTCTGCTTTACAAAAACAATGTTTCTTACAGTTGGTGAGAGGGGTCATGGACATAGTCTAACATTCTCAGCCCCAGACTGAGTGGGAACAGTGCTTTCCTCCACCTTGCTTCAAGATTCCACTCTGCCCACCAAAAACAAAAGGAAAAGAAAAGGAGGAAAAGAATTGCCTCATGTATAATTTCCCAATTATGACAATGATCATAATGGCAGCTACCATTCATCACTCGGATGGCAGGAATTCTGCTGAGAGCTTCACATCTATTCTTTCACTTAGTTCTTACAATGAACTATAACGTAGCATGATTATCCCCAATTTAAGAAGCAGCAAGACTGAGAAAGTGAGCAATTTCATGACTGATTCCATATCACAGTACACAGTAAACATTGAAACCAGAATTCAAATCAAGCCCCTATGCCTAGTGTGTGTCCTGCTCCCTGCAGAAACCAAAGAGATTGCATTGCATGTTCATAACCAGTGCCTCCAGAACAATAACTGTTGGTTTTAATTTATCTGGGCTATTAAATTATGTTCATAGCAGTCTTCCAAATACTATGAAGTTTTAGTTCTTGGAACACGTACCATAAGGCAACTAGCTGCTTTGCAGGATAAATAAGATTAAAGAATCAAAATTGCTGGGATCCCTGGGTGGCTCAGCGGTTAGGTGTCTGCCTTCGATCCTAGAGTCCTGGGATTGAGTCCCACATCAGGCTCTCTGCATGGAGCCCGCTTCTCCCTCTGCCTGTTTCTCTGCCTCTCTCTTTGTCTCTCATGAGTAGATAAATAAAGTCTTTTAAACGAATAAAAGAATCTGAATTGCTAGTTCACTGATGAAAATGTTTTCCTTCACTAAAAATGTAGCAACAATAGAGACAGAATTCCAAACCACAAGAACTAGTGGTACTTTATATGTGTTTATTGGCAATAATGGACACAGTGCAATGCTTTTTTATTTTCTGCTTGGCTTGAAAGACATGTGTCTGGCTATTTACCCTCCACTCCCATTTCTTTGGTCTGGCTCTTAAGCTATTCGCTCCTTGAAGTCAAGTTTCTGTATATTTTAAATGTGTCTTCTGAGCCTAGCTCAGTGTCGGAAATATTTCAGGAGCTCAACAAATGTGTATGTAAGTGGAAATCTAGGTAGGTAGACAGACACAGGCACAGCTGCAGACGTCCATACACACCTGCCCTTACCTTGGATTTAAGATAGGTAAGGGATCGGCCTAGACCTGCTCTCCTCCTGGGTACTGGGTATAGTGCTGGCACCTAGCTCCTGCTATTACCTTTATTTCTCTAAGCTAATCATTTTAGCTTAGAAGTCCCAAATGAAGAACAAATACAAACAAACACAGACAGAAAGAATGTTGTCTTATTCTTTGCTCTGTGAACTACAATTTGTGAGAACAGATTAACAGTAAGAGGGAAGAATGCATTTCTTTTATGATTTATACGTGGGCAGGGGCATTTTAAATCGTTTAATTGCTTTAGTTTAAATCAATTAATCAATTACATTTATTGATTGATTAATCTAGCTATCTGAACTGAAGTGCCTAAAGAAGCTAGGTCCTGCCAGCATCTTTTCTGACCCACATGTGGCTCAAGAATTTCAACACTTCTGTCTCATGAGCCTCTTTATTAAGAGCAGGGTATATTTCAGACGTTTCTTCAACAGCACCAGAAATATTGATTAAATGGGAAACATTAAAAAGAATGCTTAGAAGAAAAAAAAGAATGCTTAGAAGATGAATAATTTTTTCGGAAAAGATTAACTTGTAGAAAGAATAGGATCTAGAGATGGGGATTTCAATATCAATTTATAAATATGTTCATGTGTCTGGGCCTCATTTCCTTGTGTTGGTCACAGTGGGTAGAAGCCATAATGGTCAAGCAAGATGTGTCGAGATTCACAGATTATTCATTGTAAGCAAAAGTAAAGAAAATAAAAAGGAAAACATTCCCCCATTTTGATACCACCTGACCCATGACACTTGACAAACAGCAATCATGTTCTACAAGAGACCATGAAGAAGTCCAAGACTTACTGCCCCAGAGCTAGGAGAGCATTAAGAAAAACCAAATTGTATCTCTTTTGACCAGACTCTATCCCTAGAGAAGCAAGGTGAGTTCACGGCATCCATGGATCTTCATAAGGAAACAATAATGTCCTCTCTACTCTAACTCTATGAAGGGTTCCATTTTGTGATTTTAAAAAGCTGAATAATCTGGTTAAAGATAGCCCTTAGAAAGATAAATGATGTCTGCCCTGAAACATAGGGCATCCTTCATCTGAAGTGATCTGACCCCAGAGCACGAGACACGTGCTCGCAAAGCAGGAAGAGCAGGCTGCTCCCCACGCCAGCTCTCCTGATCTCCATTATATCCATTCATTCATGAAAACCATGTGTTTGCAAGAAAACATGTCAAAATCAAAGCATGGATGTGCCAGGCTATGTAATATAGCATTGCTGGGTTTTCATTTCCTATTAGAGGATGATTAAAAAAAAAAAAAAAGTATTGCATTAGTGTTAGGCTCATGAGGCAAATTTAGTAACCAAATATAGGTGTGTGATTGAGCAAAAGAACCAATTAAAAGCAGTCTGTCAACCTCCCACTTGTGAGAAACTCAGCCCGTTTTCCTGGGCTCAGAAAGCTCACATCTGTGCCAGGGGCACGTACCTTACCTTGGTCACCTGCATGTTTCTCATTGAGGCTCATAGCACATCAAACAGGACATCTGTCAGAAAAGGCAAACTGGAAAATGGGAGGCATATGGTGCTTAGAACACTTTCCACGAAAGCTAGAAGGAACAATTGAAGGGGTGTTTCATGAAAACATGATTCCCATTATTAACTCAAAACCCCAGGACAGGTCTACACAGGCATAGCAAGGAGGAGCCTGAGAGGCCCATGGTTCAGGCAAGTGTGCTCTAAGGGATGCTCCACATCGTTCATGGGGTACTTGGAGGGTCACATTCAGATGAGTGAGGGGCCCTTTCTAGCTAGGAGCCAGGTTCTACCCCAGACTGTTGGAATGACTGAGAGATTTACTTGGCCTAAAGGAACAACCTCCTCAGAGTATTCTGGGGAAGAGAGAATGTGTCTAGAGTGGGCATTGCCTGCAGGGAATGTTCTTCCTAACATCTCAGCTGACCGTAGGGACCTCTGCCCTGAAAAGGGCCTCATGGGGCCCCACACTTCATCTCTGGGTCAGAGCCATTGGTGCTCACCATGTCTTCTCCCAGGAGAGCATGAATGGGGAGGATGGACAATCTCCCAGCCTGGGTCACGGGTTGCTTGGGGAGCTTGTCTAGCTCGCACAATCTACTGTAGTAGTGAGTTCAGGTCACCATCAGAGATTCCGCTGGGAACCTCCAGAGCTGGGGTCCTTTCTGCATTGCAGCCCTAGTCCACACCTTCACAGCCTACCAGTGTGGCTCTAAAATACTGCATCACAGAAGCAGGGCGTTTGGGCACCGGTCCCCATCTTCCCATGAAGCTCCTTGGCCCCTGGTGGCTGACATTGCTTCCTCCCTCATAAGCATTTGAGCTGTGTGTTCTGGGGGAACATTATGATGGAGTTTTGTTGGACTTCTACAAAAGCTCCTGTCACCTCTGACCTGTCACAATGCTATTGAGTCTGAACTAAGAAGAGCTGTGAAACAGCTCTCCTCAAACAAAGGATATCTATTCCAAGGAGTGTGCTGTAGTACATGGCGCATAGTTCTTTATTTTAAACAGAGAATAGTAAGACCTGCCAAGAAAGGCACTCAGTTGAATCAGTAGATGGGAACGGTGGTCAACTAGGCTTCATCTGGAAATTTTAGTTCTGTAGCCATTTGGTAATTTTGAGGTTACTAACATTTCTGTTTTTTTCTAAGAGAGAAGAAAAGACAATTACCTTAAAAATATCATTCCTACCAATTTCCAGTATGTCATTTGGGCAGCAGCTATATTTTGACTGAGTACTAACAACTACATTGATGAAGTGACTTTCATCCTTGGTCCCCTGTGCCGACACCTTTCCTTGAGGATCACGCGCATGTTCCGAGACTTACTTGTCAGTTGCCCTACTGAGTAGGAGACCATTAGAGAGCGGGCTAGAGTTGGAAATGGAAGCATGCTTTTCTTGTCTTTGATGGAAGAAGAGTATATCTGAAGGAAAAAATACACACGGCATCACAAAGTGTGGGGGCCCTGGAAATGGACCCCCCAGTTCTAAATTATGAATGACACACAAGGTTCTGCTAGTCAAGACAAGGGTTCCTGCAGCCACACTTGGATACGCAGCCAGTGGTATACAAGAGGACAGCACATGGCTCCATGCAATGCTTCTTATGAAGCCCTCTTTCACGGGGGCTCAAAGAGCTGAGGATGACAGAGAGACAAGTGGAACGAGCATTGTTTTCCCTGCAGCCGCCGCGTCTGTATTTCTTCCCACACTGAAGGGAGTCCCGCAAACTGTAAGGAAGAGAGAGAGAAGAACAGCTCTGTGATCTGGGGGCCATCTTCTGGGATAATTCATGTGAAACTTCAGTTGTCGGTGAGCATAGATTATTAGGAGGTCAAGCATATTGTACTTTGTAGTCTTTCATACCCCATAATAAAAATGTATGGCGAGGATAGTGTATCGTTTCCTATGTGAATTTCTGCCTCTGGTTTTTGTTATGAAGACAGCCCCTGGGACTTTGAAGTGAACCAACCTGATCGTGTCAACCAACCAGCTTGTGTCAGATAATTTAAACTGGTGCACACATTTCCCATTATTTCCAACTGCCACGCACAGACAACAAATCTCTTCCATTTCAAAATGTAATTCTCTACGTCTTTGATTTTCCCAAGAAAATCAGTGATTTTAGAAATCTGCGCCTTTTCTATTATTCACATATACCTTTTGCTTTATTTTCTATTCACCTAATGGTGTCCATAAAGCTGGAGGGGTTACTTGCATTCTGAAAAAGAAATTTTAAGAACATACACTCAAATAAAGCTCCAATGTATAAAATTCTAAATTAGTGGTTATATTGCCGTCAAATAACAAACTATTTTTTTTTTGTTCAGAAAGAGGAAGTTTCAGGGACATGAGCGAATAGAAAACTTGTCCCACCGCACAGGATGCTGAGGTTGGTATGAATTGAGTCTGGGTGCATGTGTGTGTGTGGTATGAGTTTGTGTGCATAACGTGCTTGTGTGTATGTGAGCACATGTGTGTGCATACGTGCAAGTGCAGGTGAGGTGTAGGCCTTCTCATAGTACAAAAGAAAATTATACGTCAGTGAGACTAAAGTTTCCTTCTTTAGTGATAAAATAGTTTTAATTCACTTCGAAGGTCTGATTATTATGTCTGGGTCTGGATTTATTTGTAGAATGTGTTGCCATTTATCAGATTAAACTGTGACAATTCTTGGTGACAGAGTGGCCCAGGACAAAAGTGCAAGGAATTTGCCAAGTACGGACTTGGAAATGCTAATCTTCTCTAACCTTCAATAAATATCTGTACCCAGGACAGGGAGAGGCAAGGGAGAGCGGTCAGAGACAAGGCCCTGCTGTCCTTCACATCAGGGAGTTGCGTGGCTCTGTCAGGTAGTCCTCCAGCCTATTTTGTGCTTCCAACAGATTTTCAGAAATAGTTGACTTGAACACAATTTTTGTCCTCAATGTTAAGTGTTCACTGAATCATTTATCCGGCATTTGTTGAGCATCTACTATGTCAGGCAATGCTCTAGGGCTTAGAGGTCATTAGCAAGAACAAATTCAATTCAATGGGAGTCATTGACTCATTAATAAGCATGACAGTCATGTATTTATCAAGTGATCAAAGTATGAAAAGTAATAAAGCATAAAAAAAGGAGATGGGAAGTTCTGGGCAGAGGAGAGGTCCCGTGTTACATAGATGGACTGGGAAGCCTCACCCAAGAAACAGCCCTTAAAGAAAGGCTTGCGAGACGTGAGTCTGTATCTGGGGAGGATGATTCTAAGCAGATGAGGTAGGAAGCCCAAAGCTCAGGGGTGGGCTCATGGAGGCCAGCAAGTCATACAGGAGGGAGGGTGAGAGAGAAGGAGGGGTGGAGGGAGGGAGGGAGGGAGGGAGGGATAGCAGGCAAGGAGGTTGGACCTGATTGATGACTGAGTGGAGCTGTTGCAAGACTTTTGTTCTGAGTGAGAGCAAGGATTCATTATTGGGATGTTTTCAGCAGAGAAATGACATGACATGATTTATATATAAAATGACCGTTCTGTCTTCTACATTGAAAATAGACTACAGAGAGCTGTACTGAAAAACAAACATGACACCAAAATGACCTAAAGTTACATCAAGTCCTAGATGAGAAGTTACAGCATTGTAAGTGTTGATTCTCCCCAAGTTGATTTGTAAATTTAATGCAATTCTAACTATGATATCATCTGGGTTTTTTTTTTTCATTTTTTTCTAGAACTAAGCAAATTAAATTTCACTTGGAGGAAGAAATAAAGAACAATAGCCTGGAAAACGGTCATAAAGGAGGCTGACTGTATTAGCATGTGGTTGAACAAGTGATAGAATCTTTGTGTGTGGGCAGCCTGGGTGGCTCAGCGGTTTAGTGCAACCTTCAGCCCAGGGCATGATCCTGGAGTCCTGGGATTGAGTCCCACATCTGGCTCCCTCCATGGAGCCTGCATCTCCCTCTGCCTGTGTCTCTGCCTCTCTCTCTGTGTGTCTCTCATGAATAAATAAATAAAATCTTAAAAAAAAAAGAATCTCTGTGTGAATAATGGAGTGATTGTGGCTCACGAAGATATAAACACATCAGTGACATGGAATCAGTACCTGGACATGGATGCACCTGTGTGTGGACTCTTATAACATGATGAGGGTGGCATTTCCAATCAGGAAGAGGAGACTTCTTAGGAAGTGGCTAGAGCAGTGGGCTGGGTGAGCAGAGATGGTTGGGTCAGATGGACTCATCTCACCAGTGTAAATTCTGAATTTATTCAAGATTTATGACAAAAAAATGAAACCATATGAGCAATACAAGAAGACATGAGGAAATTCTGGTAAAACCCAAAAGTAGGTGATATATTTGATGACATGGAAAAAAAAAAAACAAAAACTCTTGCCAAAACATTTTTGTAAAAAGAATTATAAGCAGGGTAAAAATAGCAAGGAAAAATATTTGTAATGACAAAGAATTAGTATCTCTAATCCATAAAAAATCTTCTAAAAGTATAGGAAAACAATTCCTGTGGACAAATGAACTAGACACACAAATAAATAGACTGAAGTAAAAAAAAAAAAAGGCAGGTAATGCTTACTTGTATGAAGACTGAGCATTTATTTTATTTACATTTACTTACTTTATATTTGCTTTAACTTCTCTCATAATTAGAGAAAGATAAATTAAAACTACGTTGGAATTTTTTTCTCACTATCGGATTGGCAAACATCCAGAAGTTTGACAACAAACCCAAAAGGCAAACCACATAGCTCCTTCAGGAGAGAACCAGGTGTAGTCCAGCCACATCCCATGAACATTTGCCCGGACAGCCAGTGTCCTTTGCCCTGTGGACTGGAGCTCCAGCGTTGGGGTCCTGCTAACGGTTCCACAGTGTTTGCCTGGAAGCTTCCCAGAGCTGTTGTCAGCCAGCCTTGCCCTCACCTGCTGTGCAGTTCATAGACTGGCATATACCCAGACACTCACAGGGCCCTCACATCAACTCCGGGACTCCATCTCTGGGTTGTTCTTTTGTTCTATGTTCTGCTCTCAAATTCTAAACTCCCCAGCCTTTCTGGGCTCTAGTTTTTGCTCATCTTACCTCATGATAATTGTGTGCTCATCTCATAGCACCACCTGAAAAATGTCTCCTCAGAGAGAAGGCCACCACCTTGTTTATTTCCATTCAGTCAGAGATCACAGTCCTCTACAGGTTGTTGCCCAACATCTAATAATAGTTGCTTCATAAAAAGCTGATTTTGGTAGGTTCGTAGATAGATGGAGAGATGATGGATAATAGATGGAGAGAGAAATAGATAATAGATGATAGGTAGAGAGATAGATAAGAAATAGATGAGGGAGGGAGGGATAGATAGATGATAAATACATAGGTGATGGATGGACAGATGGGTGGATGGATGGATAGACGGACAGACAGATAATGAATGGATAGACAATAGATAGATCATACATGCATAGATAATTGATGGATGGATGAGAGGTAGATAACCATAAGAACATAAATTTTCACATGTACATATAATACATACTCACACATGCATGCATTCATCTGCTATAAAATAAATAATGAACAGATAAATCACAACATATATAAATAGGGCTATTTTTTAAGTGAACGAAGAAACAATGCTGGAAGCACAAGGATACAACTTGTTTCATAGACTTAACTTTGCAATCATGAAATGGTGTCACAAAATTTCACAGCATTTCTAAAAATAAATAACAAGATGAATCATATATTTTCAACTATGCATGAAGTTGTTACCACACAAACAGAGAAAAACAATAATACCAAGAGATTATAAAATAGAGAAATCTGACTCCAAATAAAAACTGGAAAAATATTTAAATGTTTTCGGTAATCCTTTTACTTGTGGTACTGTTGATTGTTCTTCTGAGATGGTTGGGAGCTCATGTCTGAAGAAAGCAAGTGAACAATTGCCTTGGTGACTTGGAGAGATTTTGGGGGATTTATTCCCTGGCAGAGAAGAGACCTGGATATTTGATCCTGTTGTCTGTTTGCAGAGGGGAGGACTGTTCTACCACTAGTTTCCTCATCACAGCTGGGAAAGATGGCTCCGTGTTTTAAAATTTTCTTTCAACTTACTTGGTGAAGAAGCTACTTTGCCCTTATTTTTAAAGGAGGAGGAATTTCTACACACAGAGAGGCACACAGGAGAAACACCCTATGAAGATTATGGCAAAGATGAATCTATGACCCAAGGAGCACCAGGGAAGGCCAGTAGATCCCCAGAAACCAGAAAAAAGGCCTAGAACAGATTTTCCCTGAAAGCTTCAGAAGGAACTGGCCTTGTGGACACCCTGAGCTTGGATTTCTAGACTCCAGAACTGTGAGACAATGCATTCCTGTTGTCTAAACCATCCAAGCAGGGCACTTGTTACGGTGGCCTTAGGAACAGTAAGGATACTCTCCCAGGACCCTGTTTTATAAGATAACAACTGTCTTACGTGGGTTTCCCAGCTGCAGAGCTGAGCCACACTGGGAGGGCAAGCATTTTATTTGGTAGGTGATCCAAGGAAGGCCCATAGGAGAACTTGCAAGTCACATAAGAAAAGGAAGAACCTATACAAGACACATTGCCAAAGGCATTACCTCCGTGGAAAACAGGGACTCTGTTGTGTCAGGATCCAGAAGGCAGTGAAACAAACCAAAGATCACGTGAGCTGGGACATTTACACACCAGTTCTTGCTGGTCATAGCTGCAGTCCTGTTGGGGAGTGCTAGGTCCCCTCCCTTGAGCCTGCCTACATGGAGGTCAAGTGTTAGGGGTGTCTAAAACCACCTAAATCTCTTGCGTCATGTGGATGGTGATGACAATCCCCATGGATGCTCTCAGCATGCAAGCTGATATGTTGACATATGCATAGAGTGAGTCCATCAATACCTACAGACAGGTAGACTGAGACTGCAGCAAGCAGAGCCATGCCCTATAGAATCACCTTCCTCCAAGTCAATGTGGGTTTTCTGACTTGCTTCTAATCAATATAATATGGTAAAGGTGATTGCTATCACTTCCGGTTGTACTACCTTACATGATGCAGGCAAAGGGATTGTATAATTATGGTCCTTGATCTGTTGACTTTAAGTTAATCAAAAAGTGAACATCTTGGGTGGGCCTAATGTAACAGAGTAAGTTCCTTCAAGCAGGTCCAGTAGTGACAGATTTGAAGCCACAGAGACTCCCTCCTTTTTGCTCAGTTTGAAGAAGCAACTGCTATAAATTCTACAGCTACAAGGAAACGGATTCTGCCAAAAACAGGCGTATCTTAGAAGGGGATCCTTCCCCAGGCCAGAGTCTGGATGAGAGTACAGCCAGCTACGCCTGTATTCAGTCTTGGGAGACCTTACAGCTGAGCTGTGCGCAGACTGCTGACCTATAGAAATTGTGGTGAAATAAATTTTTAAAAATTGTGATAGTTTGTTATGCAGCCTAAGAAACCAGTACAGGTCCATAAGTTTGATGTTAGGAGAGCTTGATTGATGTAGACAAAAGGAGGGCGGAGGGAAAATGGGAGTCAATTAGGAAGAGAGGGGAAAAAACACATTTTTCCATGTATACTTTATGACAAATTTGTTTAGACATATGTAACGTTGTCAAATAAAATTGGAAAAGAATTTCCCAGTTTAAAATCTTAGCTGGGCTCCGGCAAAAGATGCACTAAGTGACAGCTACTTACAAATACAGTTTAAACCTGTGTGTTTGTATTCATTGGAAATGAAGACACCCATCACAATTACTTAAATGTTTTGAAGATAGAGAAGTACATCAGCCTGACTCTCCGGATGCTTACACGCTCGTGTGTTCAAATCCGCATCATCTCATGGACATGGAATCCATGCACACTGCCTGTCGTCTGCCGCTGGTGCTGCAGCTGATGCTTCCTGGAAGGCCGTGCATGTTCTAGGCGTGGGGTGGATGTTTGGTCCTCCACGCTCACTGTCTGATTCTCTGAGCAGCAGCCAGGGGTCCAGGTCAACAAAGACTGTGGCTCTCAAGTGCAGGAAAGCTCTACGTTGGCACACTGAATGACTAAGATGTCACCCAGTGCACTTGACAAAGGAAATCAGACAAGGTCAAAACAACCCCTGAACATTGTTGGGACGCCTTCTGTCCTCTGCTAGCATCCTTGGAATTGACCAGGTGTTTTGGCATCATGCAGATAATCTAGGGAGATACGTGGGATGGAGGTATAAGAGCTAGGGTGGGGAGAGAGGGATTGATGCAAGCAGAGTGAGTGAGGCTTCGGACTTACCGGACCTGGCCCTGGAGGGGACCCCTCACCCCACAAACATTATCATCTGTTATCAGGGTTTCCATTAACAGCTGGGGAAGGAGCCATCTTTCGGTGTAGCTTCTCAGCCAATCGTAGGGTCGCGTCAGATCGAATTTGCTCTAATTTGGTGTTTGAGCTCATAAAGTTTTTCAAAATGTGAGAGTGGTGATCAACCCCACACAGTGTGTTTTAAGAAAATTGACTTTAGTTATTTTGATTAAGTAACTGCGGAAGCAATCAGTGAAGCCGATTTTTCATCCTAACTGCCCTGCCAGTGGCTCTCTCTAGGTGCTTCTATGCTTCTATGCTGGTGTGACAAATACAGCGCTCAAAAACTGTTGGAGACACACATTCTGTATTCATAGATGATATTTTAACAAAATATTTACTGTACTTACACAGAAAGCACTGGGATTTGTTCACCTTCACTCTGTCCCCATCCCTGCATTTAGGACCCTCTTAGCAGTTCTAGATCACCAGAGCATCATTAGCTCTCTGCTCCCTGACATCCCTGCACACAAACACCTGTGTATCCACTTTATCACAGTATTACATGCCCCGCCCTGGCCCAGGACAGCACATAGGGAGTGCTCACAAAGGGCTTTCTATCTTGCACGCACAGTCTCAGGTGCATGAGTCTGAAAATGTACATTTGGAAACATGATTTTATAATCAGACACTCCTTTTTTTGTTTTGTTTTGTTTTTAATAATAAATTTATTTTTGTTGGTGTTCAATTTACCAACATACAAAATAACACCCAGTGCTCATCCTGTCAAGTGCCTCCCTCATTGCCCGTCACCCATTCACCCCCACCCCCCGCCCTCCTCCCCTTCCACCACCCCTAGTTCGTTTCCCAGGGTTAGGAGTCTTCATGTTCTGTCTCCCTTTCTGATATTTCCCACACACTTCTTCTCCCTTCCCTTCTATTCCCTTTCACTATTATTTATATTCCCCAAATGAATGAGAACATATAATGTTTGTCCTTCTCCGATTGACTTACTTCACTCAGCATAATACCCTCCAGTTCCATCCATGTCGAAGCAAATGGTGGGTATTTGTCGTTTCTAATGGCTCAGTAATACTCCATTGTATACATAGACCACATCTTCTTTATCTATTCATCTTTCAATGGACACTGAGGCTCCTTAATTATGAATGAGGTGAGATCTTCGCCTCTTTGACTAGTTCTGGGGATGAGGGAGGGCGTGTGTCCTGCTTGAGAAAACAGAGCAGTGAATAAAACACAGCACAGTGCTCACTGTTGAGCTGGCCAGGAATCCTAGTTAGGTCTCATGCTGAACCCCACATTGAAGATGGTGAACAATGAGCTATCATAAACTGGAACCACCTTTTCACAAGTTCAGGTGACGGTGTGCTAGAATTTAATAGCAGGGATTAAATGTCTCATGCTGCGAGTCACCAGCCTTTGACTCAGCTTCCTATGCACTGCTGGTGGATCACTGTGGAAGAGGCAGGATGGCAAGGGCTTCAGGAGCTGTTTCTGGATATGGGGGAGGATTGGGCCAATGGTTCTGTCCAACACAGACTTTCTGGGGAAATCAGTCTTTTTCACCATGCTCCCTGAGATGGAGTCCATAAACCAGGACTGAGGTCGCTGTCTCTCTGCATGTGGCCAACTGGAGGAAGCCAGAGTCAGTCACGGGAGCGGCACCTCCAGTGCTGGGAAGTGAAGGTCCTCATATGGAGAGCCTTCATTGGCTAGGGCTGCTCTAACAAAGTACCACACACTGGCTGCCTTGAAACAACAAAAATGTGTTCTATCAAGGCACTTGAGGCCAGAAGTCCAAAATCAAGGGGTCCATGGGGCCGTACCTCTGAAGACTCAGAGAGGACCTCACCAGCCCCCCTATAGCTTCTGGGGGTTTGCTGACAATCTCTGGCATCCATGGGCCATGACAATGTGACTCCAATCTTCATGGAGCACCTCCCTGTGTGCACGTCTATCTCAAAATGTCTCATTTTTATAAAGTCACCAGATACACTGGATTAGGGGCTCACATTCATGACCTCACCTTAACTCAATCATCTGCAAAAACATTATTTCCAAATAGGTCGTGTTCACAGATACTGTAAGTTGGAACATCAACACGGCTTCACGAGGAGCAACTCAACCTGTAAACAGTGGGCCATGCTTTCAGCCATAGTGCTGGTCAGAAACGCGTCTGAGAGCACGACCTCAAGTAGTCTGATTTGCAGAGGGATATGGGTATGAGCCAACCAGGAGCCATTTCTCCGTAATGCCAATGACATTACATGGGCACAGTCTTCCTTCCAATAAACACCTGAGAGGCAAGGGGCCGAGACTCAACTAACAGATGCCAGTTACCCTGGAGTGGGTCATGCAGGAAGGGAAAAGCTCTGGGCTAGCTGAGAGCCTGACTCTCTCCCCTAGCCATATCTCAGTGGTGCATCTTTACCCAAGAATCAGCCCGCGTTCCTTCCTTAGCCAACTGGGATTTTACAGTGAGACCTGTGTTCACTGCTGCTGGCATTTCACTGCAGGCTGGGCTCAACAGGACACCCCACAATGTTCCTCTTTGGGGGTTCTTCTGCGCTTCTCTCAGGGCTGAAAGCAGCATGGAACAAACAGCATGAGTGTAATGAGCCAGGAGGAGATGGTTCTGGAAAGGCTGGGTTCTGTTAATACCAACCTCCGGGCTTCTGATGGAGGCCACACAGCGGCAAACACAGAAGGGAGCAGGGCTTGCAAGTGTTTCACTTTTAAAAACATCATGGCAGATGATTTTTTTACTTTATTTTTCAATTATAGGGTCTCGGGGAAATGTTTGGCATTTCAAGGGGTTTTGTGCAGATGTGGTATTTTTCATAATATTTTTCCAATCAGTTTTCAATCTTGGCTTCACATGCTATCACAGAGATCTCTGTGTGACGTGCGTGAGGAGAATTTAACTTCGAGCTGTTTTTGCACATTTTCATTTTTGCTAGCTCAGGTGATAAGAAAAAAAGATCATAAAAAAGCAAATGTTGAAGGTCAGAAAACAGAAATATAGATGATCAATATTTACAGTGATTACACAGCATGACTCAAGAAGATAGGCTGGCTTAGTTTTGGTTATTTGTCAATAATCTCTAATGGATCACTCTGCTTTCAAAAATTTGATCCATTCAGAAAAACCAGAATCATTTCCTTGTTTCATATTCCAATGACCTTCCAATATGATTTTATTCCTTGAAATTTGTTCTCTGCCACTGTAAGCTGGTTTGCTTCCTAAATCTTCTCACCAATTGGGGTTGATCCCTCAAAATCCTGTTTTCCCACAGAGCTCAGAGGTCTCCTTATCCTTCACCCTTGGAGGAATCAAGTCCTCTATTTTTCTCCATGAACCTGTGAGAGTGCCAAAGGCCCTCCTCACCCTTTGGGGTCCCTCACACACCCAGCTCCCCTCCAGAGTCCTGGCTGTGTGAAGGATCCAGTTGTGCTCCGAGGAAATACGTTCATTTAACAAGCTGATTTATATGTGACCACATCCTTCTAAAGAAAACTCTAATAGATTGAAAACAAGGAGCAAGGTCAGAAATCTGTTAGTCAAGATTTATAGATTGTCAACAGTAGACTTGTTCATTTCCTTAGTTTGGGGACGATTGGGCTTATCTGGCCATCAGTAAGGAATGATGATCTTGAACGCTGTGATTGACAAAATCTGTTTTATATAGCAGACCTGGGACGCTCACCTCTGGGTGGGAATGCGTGTTTTGTTTCCAGTAGCAGGAGAGTAAAACCAAAAATACTTTTTTGTTTGCTAAGAAATCAATCCAAAAGGAAATCAGTGTATGCATTATTAATTATTCTAAATCAGCACGGGTTTATTGAGTGTCTACTACATACCAGGTAGTATGCTTGGGGTTTTTAAGCAATATCTTGTGGAGAGTACACTGAGTGATGAGATACACACAAAGAGAGTAGATATTTTCCACGTAAGACCCTTATTTATTTGTGGTTGTTATATTTTTACCCTCGCCTTCTATAACTAATTGTAATTTATTCTTTATTATGGAACAAAGGTACTAATAATATTTCAGAGTCATTGTCTCCAGTGTCATCAGACTTGGGTCTTTCTCTTCTTACATACACTAAGGATATTTCCCAGAAGGTGGTCCAAGAGTGACATGTCATTCTTTGGGAATATCCTTGTATAACAGATTAAATGATGAGCATCATCCAAGGTCAAATATTTTGAAGCTGAAATCATTTTAGGGCAACATACTGATTCCTGGCAGGTTCCAAGGTCAGGCAAAGTGCCTTAATCATGCAAGTAACAGGGGAATTAAAAAAGAAAGAGAAAGAAACAGCACGGTGACGAAATTCAGTGAACATGTCCACTTTCCCGACTTCTCATGGAGATTTATGGTCCAGGAAGGGAACTGCTTTATGTTATCTTGGCCATGTCAGCGTCCGCATCCCCCTTCTGATAGCCAAATGCCTCAGACTAGCCAAGGAGACAGGATTTGAAGGATCTTGAACTTGTCAAACAGCTTTTCTCGTCGGTAACTGTGCTGGTGCATCAAATGCTAGATGGGGGTCTTGCTGCAGTGTGCCACTTTCAAAGCGCTGTCCGCACTGGGTACACTCACATCTTGAACAGAATCATTCCTCTGTGTCCCCCAATGATTCTCTGACTCCATCAGGAAAGCCCTGCTGGGTACAAGTAAATCAGAAATCACCTTTGAAGAAACTGCAGAGGCGCCAGGGATGCATTCTTCAGCTCATTGCTTAGTGTCCTTCTGACAGCAGGTCCCCCAGACACACGTTCAGAGCTGGAGCTGCACTCCCACTACGTCACCACCAGAAGTGGCTCCTTCTTATGCTCACAGTCAAATGCAGTTCATTTGACTCGGCATGATAAAAACCCACTGAGCCCACCATTCCCTTCCACAGCACCAGTCTCAGACTTCTTGCTTCCGCCTAGTGTTGTGTGCGCACAGCTCAGCATTCCTGGTGCCCTTTTGGTTGTGTGTGTCCCATGCAACAGCACTCCTCTCTGCACACGTTCTTCTCACCAGGGGTGGCCTGTCTCACTCTGACATGTGGTATTTTCAATGTCAAGTGGAAGATGCCCTCTGTAACTCAAGCTCTTGGATTCTGAGCACCACAGTTACGAAAGAGATCAGTGGGTTGTCAGGAGTGCTCGGTGAACTTCATTTCTCTAACCCAGGTCAGAAGATCACAGAACACTACACTGATACTCAGGGGCTGCAGCCCTGCCTCCTGGCTGGGGAGACATTTCCCCCCCCACTTGACCACGTTACCCTTCTCTCTTTCTCCTGCTCTTTATCTATGTCTCTATCTATCTATCTATCTATCTATCTATCTATCTATCTATCATTTATCATTTATCTATCTATCTACAGACACTGTCCCATCTTCCAATAAAGCTGCCAAACCTACAAGAGGGAAGCTTAAAGGCTAAAGCATGGCAGAGCAAGATGCAGAAATGTCCTAGTAATATTCCCCCTTCCTCGTCCACTTCTTCAGGATCAGCATTGCTATACGCTCATTCTCCCAGAGCATGAAGGAAACGATAACCTTCACTGCACTGCTTGATCTAATACAAGATGGAGAAAGGTGGAACATTCTAGATCTCCACTCAGTAACCAGGGTGACCTCAGTTTTTCATCTGCATAACTGGAGCATAATAATACCTTATATGAAACAGTATATGTAAACATGACAAAGAATAGGGATCAATGATGTGCCTTGTACTATTTATGCATATGTACTCAAGACTGTAGGAAACAAGCCCCAAAACCATAACCTTTGGGTGGGCATGACATCTACAGGGTGTGTAGCTTTAACACCACAGTAATGGACACAGACACGTAAATGAAATGCATTCAAAGCACGTTCTGCTAGCTGCTCTGGTCCCAGCTTGTCCAACGGTGATAAAAACTACCCCTATTGGTCTCTCACTGTGCCCTAGCCCTGTGCCGACATTGCCCTGCAAGAACTGCAAGCCATGGTCACTCCAAGCCATGTGGTGTCTCCACCTTCAAACCACTTGGGCCCAATGCCCCTGAAACCATGCTGTGCTGCTCTCAAGGGCAGGTGGGCACAAGGTTTTGAGCTTTCTCCATATTTACAATGGCAGTGGCTGTGTGTACCTGGTATGAAATTCTAAGTCATCGTCAAATACAAAACAATAATACGTGCTTATGAAATCAGTAAAGTGCACATTACACATTGCATCTCAATCTAGCTAGGAACTCAATGGCTGCAAAACCATGGCAACAGAAAGACCATTCTGGTGGATCCCAGAGCTCAGACAACCCACCCACTGCATGGTATTGATTCAAGCAATGAGCACTGACAGCCCTCAGGACAAAACCCGCACGGGCCGTCTAGAGAAATGACTATCACCACTGTGATGAGATCATTATTACATTGCAGAAGCAAAGCTGTCTGGAAGTTTCCCCTGCTCATTGCTAAGGGGCATTGCGACGGCAGGTATCTCCCTCCCAGGTTGGGATACATGGTTGTGAAGTGCCAGTTACTGTACAAGAGTCGGGCCCAGGAAGGGGTAAAACTCTCCCAGTCTTCTTTCTCAGGGACATGCTGGTCTACGCTCAGCAGTACGCATGCGGGTGGGTGGCATGGCCAGTGGTTGTGCCCCTGCTTTTGCATTGTTGTTGAACACACATGGTGATAGATGCCACGTGTGTGTGTGCAACTCTGTATGGTCAAGTTCACCTCTGTGTGAGTTTCCTGCACCCCAGACAGGTACTGAAGTACCCTCTGCACGGCTCTGCTCTCTCCTCGTGTCTACAAGATCAATCCTGTGTTCTGTTAGCACACATGATGGAGGTTTGCTCACAGAGTGGTCTGCAGGCTCCCTCTCTTTCCCATGTGGTCCTTGTGGGGTGCCCAGGGGACCTCCAGTGAAAGGAGCCAGAGTACCGGGCACCTTGCTCATCTCTTCTCACTAATCATTAAGGGAAACTCCATTCATGGTTTCTCTTATGCAGAAGTAACAAATATTTATTTTGAAAGTAAAAACAAACAAACAAACAAACAATGAATAATAAATATTAACTGTCTCTTTTTCTTTGACTTTCTGCTGTGATGGTCATAATGCCCTGGATGAAGAGTGGCTGTTTCTAAGGATTGTGACTGAGACCCTGAAAAGAGAAAGGCAAAGGTAAACTATTATCCCTTCTGTGATCATGGAAAGAGACCAGGTAAATAAAAAAACAACCTCTTTGTTAGCTGCCTTGGTCTGCTGAGGTGGTTATAACAAAGAGCCATAGACTGGAGGCGTGCACGGTGGACATTTACTTTCACACGGTTCTGGAAGCTGGAAGTCCGAGATCACGGCTCCAGCAGGGTTCGGCTTCCTGGATGAGCTCTCTTCCTGCTGCCAGATGGCCACCTTCTTGATGCATCTTCCCATGGCCTTCATGCCGTGCATGGCTGGTGGGGAGCTCTTCTGTGGCTCTTAGGAAGACATCGATCCCATCAGATCAGGGCCCCACCCATACGACCTCATTTAACTTTAATTGCTTCCATAGACATCCCACCTCTAAATGCAGCCACACATGACCCCCAACCACAGAAGGTGTGAACAGGAACTGACTAGGACCCTGCCGCTGTCCGGAGTGCAGCAGGAGTTGATGTTTCAGAGGTAAGACATAATGCTAGCCATTTATCTCGATTCTTCAGATTTTGTTACTGTGTCAAGTTATCAGAAAGCAAAATGTCTATACCTCATCACCAAAGCCCCCTATTTCTGCAAATGTCAGTTATACAAACAGCAAGATCAAATAATTAATCATTTCATGACATTGTCCAATTCACACCAAGATCACAAACTTAAGTTAGTTCCAGGAAAAAAAAATTTTTTTTGACAAAACATTACAAGCTCTCTCTTGTAAAAATATGAAAACCACATATCTCCACGTGTCTCTTTTTACTCAGCTCTGAAAACTTAGAGTGAAGCCCTTTACGATTGCTACCACATCCGAGTAACTGCAAGGACGGGCATCGGAGCAGTCGTGCCTCCTGGCGACAAGCCTGTCCTCAGCCGGGCTGGTGGGAGGAAGGCGACTGAATGCATGTCCACCTTTCTCCATGCATTTGCTCTTGATTTATCTTCCACTTAGGGCAAGTGATACCTCTTTGGGATCATGAAGTTATAATTCATAAACCACCTAGTCTTTGGGCAAACAGGGAAAGAAGAAGTTTCGCAGCAGCACTCATCTACCCATCCCGCCTTTTACCTATTTTTTTGCTTATGGGGAGGGTTTCTGAGCTTTACCACCCCGTCCCTGGACCAGGCACATTCCCAGGGCCCTTTTGGGCCTGACAAATGCCAGCTTGAGATGCAGAACGGGGCCTTTGGGAAGTGGAGAAGGAGCAAGGGGCTTCAGAGGGGTGGCATCTCGCGCCAGCACCCGGAGCCCGGCTCTCCGGCAGGTGCCTGAGAAAACCATGGGAAAGAAACACAGTCGCCAGCTGGCTGCAGGTGCTCGTGGCTCAAGCAACAGGGGGCTCAGAAGTGACCTGTATCTGCAGAGTCTGTGCCCCGAGGCCAGGGCCACGGCCAGGGCCATTCCTTGCATCTGTCCTTCTCTAGAACACTGGAAGCCTCCCTCTGGGGGGACTGCAGAGTCCACATGAAACCACAGAACCTGCTTCCTTGCTCCAGAGGCTGGGAGGAGCCTGTTGTAGTCCACTGAGTGTGGGACTCGTCCTCTGGAAGGCTGCAGGGGTGGAGAGGGCTGTGGAGGGGGACAGGTTTGGGGCAGGCAGCCCCAATGCCCCCGAGAAGTATTTCTTGGCTCCCAGTGTCAGACACCAGAGGCAGCGATGCACGAGTGTGGGTGTCCTTGGGGTGCTGTGAGACCCAGATCCCATCAGAACCAGACTTCATTTTCACAGGTGCACACACGCATCTTCTCATTCTTCCAAACACCCAGAGCACAGATAGGGACTCGCATGAGGAAGTATATAAAAAATGTACAGAAGTGTCAAATCTATTATCCACAAGGCGCACCTTCAAAGGAGCCATACAAACTGATGGAGACGAAGACCATGGTCTGGCTCCGTGGACTCCTGGCTCGTTGCAAGCCGCTCATTCTGCCTGCCTGGGGCATGGGGACACCTGTCCTGGCCCAGCGGCCAGGGCTCTAGGGCCCTGCCCATGGGTGATGCCCCCTCTCTCTGTAACCACAGGGAGGAGAGACAGAGAGAGAAAGTGGAAGAAACGAGAGGAGGAAGAGAGGAAGAAGGAGGAGGAGAATTGAGGGACTGGCAAGCAGCAGCAGAGGAGGGAAGGGAGGTGTGGACACTTGCATGAGCCTTTCTACCCCAGGGCCTGTTTGACACTGCAAAGACCCCGCCACCAGCAAGGGCAGTGCAGAGCTAAGGCTCCCAGGGACCTATCCCCAGACGCCAAAGGACACAACATGCACCTTGAGGGAACTGACAGAGGTGCAGGCCGGGCTTCCTGCAGCAGCACCCGCCAGTCCTCGCTGGCAGGAGGTGCCATGCCTCTAAACCAGCATGACCTGGCACGTCAATTATACTGCCATTACAACTATTTAAAAAAATAAGAAGATGAAACAGAGACATCATTTGGCCAAGGTTACTTATTTATAGTCGTCTTTGGCTCGGCCCCGGGGGAAGCCCTGGAGCCCCTCTCGCCACTTGGTGGCATGCGCAGGTGCTCCCCGGTGAGCAGAGGGGCAAGGCGTTTACAGACCCTCACATGTCTGGGTTAGAGCCAAGGACGATTGCTCAAGACACACGGGTCTGCAGGGAAGGTCTGGAACGTGGCTCCCGCTCCCTTCAGATCCTTCAGGTGAGATGATGGGCAGTCCAAGGGACCACAACCCAAGCCAGAACTACCTGCTCAGCTGGGTCCCCAGACCCACCTGTGCGCCCCATCACTTCCACTGTGCACACCTTGGAGGACTTTCAAAGCAGTGGTCTGAGTGATTCTCACAGAGTGAATCCGGTGGCCTGTAGGCTCTACTCTTTTCTGAACGACCAGAAGGCAGAGCCATTCAACGGGCAATTATTGAATGTCTCCCCACACTTTCATGACTCTCTTCTTGCCATCTCCTTCCCTCACCTGCCAGCCTCCCTCCTCTCTTCTCTCCCCCCTCCCTCCTACTCCTTCCTTCCTCCTTCCCTTACTCTCTCTCCCAAGCCAAAAACAATAGATGAAAAACTATCCCTTATTAAATTAAAAAAAGATAAGAGAATTTAAGAAGCCATGAAATTTTCCCATGTTTTCAGCCAGGATTTCACCTAAATTAATTCACAGAGATAGGCACATATTTCACAGAGGAATTCTCAGAGAAAGGGTCCCACTTCCATTTCAACTATTTTTCCCCATTGCTCTTAATAGCTACCATAAAAAGGAATTCTCTAAACGTTATTATTAGCTGTGGAAAAATAAATTAAAAAGATACCAGGTTTATTTACAAAATGATACTTAGAAACTGTAATTGAGGGATAGTCGTTTTAAATACTCTTTTGGTCCAACAAAATAGTATGTCTCTGAAATGCATAAATAAATAAAATAAATAAATTTGAGCAATGGAAAATAAATAAAACTCCAACATTGGCCAACAGGATTTTGAAAAAGTGATTACTGATTTATTGAGATGGTCTGAGAAAGAAAATTGCATTAAAACACACAAAATTACTTTTGTTTGGGTATTTTTTTATACTATTAATACTTTTAGGTAAAAAATAGAAGTACCTCACAAGAACAGGGTGTTCGTCACAGATATGCACCTATTATTAGAAATGTCCCTGGGGCTGAGTGGATCGATTTGATATTAAGACTGTTTGATCAGCACTCGTCTCTGGAAGAGGAGCATATAGGAGAAAGGTGAGCAGCAGTTCAGGTAGGAGGAGGAGCAGGGGCGCTGGGAGGTCTGGACCGTGTCACCAGCATCACTGAGCAGGGGTGGAGGCTACTCATCACTCAACATACTGGGGGAAGCTGAGCCCAATTACAGCATGTAGTAAATCTATTTTCCTTTCCCTTCACTAAAAATCCCAGTTTAGAGAATTATGAAGTTGTGGAGAAGTCTCTGAGGGATGAAGTATCTTTTAGCCCATGAGAGAGTCTAGAAGGGCCATGGGTGCTGCCTCTCGGGCTCAGCTTACTGAGGTGCATGTATTCAGGCCAAGGGGAGCACTCTGCAAGCAGGGCCCGGTCACGTCCTGATGTCAAACCCACTAGGATGCAATGGGCACTGGAATGCAGACAGGATTAGCACGGTCCTTATAAAAGGAGAAATAAATCATGGCCAGAGTATCAGCGTGGCAGTGGCCACGTTTGCCACTAGCTACCAGTGAGACGTGCACATCGATCTCAAGATGAGCTGGAAGTCATTTCATTTGAACGTGCACACATGTGTGTGCACAAATCTGCACCTGAGCATGATACAACAGCCCCACGCACACCGACAGGCACAAGGCCGTACGTGGTTCACTTTAATTTACACTGCTTTGGCTTCCCTGCATTTTGACACTCATTTCTTAAAGTGATCATCTGAGAATTCCCAGGTGAATAGCTCCCGCCAGCATGGTGGTCCCTACCGTGCAGTGACAGGTGAGTAATAAGCTAATAAAGCACATTCCCCGTCCCACAAGGATAAAAGCTTTCTACAAAATGAAGTAACTGTTTTTATTTCACATTATGGTATTTGTTTGGAGGGGTCACTTCAGACCTCTGTACCACCAGAGACATGACCTAAGGCGACATAATCTGAGGTCTCCAAGGGACAAGGCCCCGAGGTTTACTCCTGAGGTTAGATACTTCCTTCTCAGTGACTCACCTGGTCCAGGATGGGAAACACACTGTGTGGTCACAAGGAGGGAACTCATGTACAAAAATGCTACAAAATTCCAAATAGCTAATTTTCCATAATTGACTAATATCTCATGTGCTCTCCAGAGTTTTCCTTGATTACTGTTCAAATAAATAAATCTTTTTAAAAAAACCTAGCAAGAAGGGGATCCCTGGGTGGCGCAGCGGTTTGGCGCCTGCCTTTGGCCCAGGGCGCGATCCTGGAGACCCGGGATCGAATCCCACGTTGGGCTCCCGGTGCATGGAGCCTGCTTCTCCCTCTGCTTGTGTCTCTGCCTCTCTCTCTTTCTCTCTCTGTGACTATCATAAATAAAAATTAAAAAAAAATAAAGCTGAGTGTCTGTGACACACGCTACCTCCAGAAGCACCTTGTGAAGTCATGCCTACAGTGTCTCTTCACCCCGAGCAGGAGCCATTCCTCTTACCCTGGCGGCCACAGGGATTTCTCTGTATGGAAGTGGGTCCATCAGGACTGATGAGGAATAAAATGCAAACATATTCAACGGTGGCATCAAAGGATGCTCTCACGTTGAACGTTTATTTCCTTCCATGGCCACAGAGGTGTTTGCAGTGAAGAGTTGCAAGCAACTTGCAGAGCAGTGAAGGGAGGGCTGAACCACAAGGTGGCCTAATAACCAGGTGGTGGGGATATGCGGTGGCCTCCACTAGGACACGAGGAACCGTTGGAGGTACATCTCCACCGAGCCTCGCCGCCACCCCTCTGGAAGCCTGCAGGAACATTCATGTCATTGCCCTGACATGTCAGCTGTCACCTTTCTTCTCAGTGCTAGTTCCTTTAGAAGCTGGAGGACTGCGTTCTCTGTCACCAACTTTACCAGGAGATCGTGAGCTGCTGGGACGCAAAACACTTGCGCCAGGCTGGTGGAGAGGTCACTTTTCACTACAAACTCTCTCACTTGCAAATGCACACTTTTCTAATTAGAGCTGCATGCGGTACTTCACCCTGGATTTCCTCGTGCATCACCCATGTGCTGCAGCACTCGCCCGGGACCCACCGCCAGGTCACCCCGTAAATGTCAGCACCACCTCCAGCGTCTCTCGAGACCCCTTTAATAAGTCACCTGATTACCAGAAAAGAGGAATCCACTTTGGAAATGAAATAAATTAAAAAATAAAAAAAAGAAAGAAATTGTGATAAGAATATATGCTGGACGTATGAATGTTTGTCTCAGGAGAGTTATTTGACATCTTGCTTGTAAGTTTTAAACTTTAAATATGCCTACATAGAGAAACAGGCGTGTCATTTGAGGCTTTCCCGTGTTTTCTGAAACAAGTTCAAGGCAGTCTGATTTCGAGATAACACTGGTTGGTAAGATTGGGTTAGTGGCTTCCCAGTTGATTGGCAGGTTCACGCACACACAAAAAAATAGCCATTTACTTTGCAAAGCAATGCTGAGGAGTCTCACTGCTAAGCTAGGAGGGGATGCTGAGCTATTTTTAGAAATAACAATAGTAGCAGAGTGACTAAGCCGATAGGTATCATCACCCTGCATTAGGAAGACCTGAGGCCCAGCACCCTGACAGCAGGCAGGGCGGGTGACACATTTGGCATATGCTAATTTCCCACATATATAGGTCACAAACGCAATCCATATCCTAGCGAGCCCTTCATTATTCTGCCGTGATCACAGTGTTCAACAAAACCAGTTGATAGAACCTGTTGTAATAACAGATATTGATGGTTTTCCATACATGAAGATGGAAAACAAAACCTACATCGTGTCTGAAATGCCAGAGAGATTTACATTTGAAAACAGTGTGTCCGCTAGCAGCTTCCCGCAGCAGAGCCACTAATGGTAAATGAGTTCCAGGCCATTCACGGCTCCCTTGATTGACAGCGTAAAGGCCTCTGAGCCATTATAATGTCAGAAAAGACTGTCTTCCCTCCCCTCTCCATGCACAGTTTAGAGTTTTGTCAGATTTCCCATAATTAATCCTGATATTTGACGTTTAATAATCTCGCCATCTCTATCACGTTGGGTTACTAGTATTTGGCAGACAAGCGTTCAGGATGTATGTAAATTTTTCAAGGATACTGCCAGAAACTTTTCAAATATTAGAATGGATTGGCAAAAAAGCAATTCTAAGATGAATCCTAATGTTTTTTTTCTTTCTTCTCCTCTGTGTCACTTTCTGGGTTCAGAAGGGGACTAATGTTCCATGGAATCAACATGATGTGCCATCATTACTGTCCATTGTTCAGTCCTCCCATGTCAAGTGACAAAAAAAAAAAATCAAGAAACGGGATATTAGCCAAAATAATAGCAATAACTTTCTAAAATCTTAAACAAAATGTAGTCTAGGAGGTGATACAGTGACGGAGGACATTTCAGTTGTAAAAAGCTGTAACAGGGCACCGCCAAAAGTTACGAATTCATCCTATGGAAAAATGCCACTTCTGTGCTCACTCATGCAGCCCACATTTAGCAAGCATTAGCTGCGTAGGAAGGAAGACCCTCAAGAAGCACACACGCGTGGTCTAGTGAGGCACGGGACTGTTGCAGCAGATGCCAGCGTGTTACACGCGTGGGCATCAGCACAGTGCATCATGTAACACCTTTGAGTCTTACCATTGCTCTGGATCTTACGCCTGGTGCAAGAGCAGCACACAATGACTATATTAGCCCCTACACACTGTGCGCTTATCATTGTCACCTTAGGAGAGGTCTGCAGGCGTTCTGGGTTTTATGCCATATGCATTATGGTTAACCCTGAGGCAACCTGTTGCCCAAATGCCCTGAGACCTATAAAGACTGAGTCACTCAGCCAAGCCAGGCAACACCCTTGAGCCCTCCGATGAAAATCATGCTGTCATCCCTGCAATCATGCTACGGCAAAGGGGGTAGCTTGCACTTATTTGGCAAGAGGACTAGCCAAAGTCCTCTATGATTAAGTGTATTTGGAGAATCACATAGTAATTAGCCATATTTTATCGCACGATTCTTTATTTTCTAATCTCATAGTTTGGAGCAGAGCAACATCATTTTATAAATTCTACAATATCCATAAAGCACCGTGGCCAGGGGATACTACATAGGTATTGGTATCATCAGTAACACCAACATGATTGGTGCAGTCAGAAATCACCAAGCAGGCAGGTTCTGTTCCTATGAAGGATCACTGGTTAGATACGAAATGGTCAATCAAGGGCTAGCACAGAGCTAGTTACCTGCAGGGAGCAATGAGACCCAAGGGTTGGCCCTATCAGAGTCTTCCTGCTGGATGAGGTGCTAGCGTGCTCCGCCTGCTACTGTCCACGGCTGACATGGAGACTTGTGTCATCTTGCCAAAAATGTCTCGGGTTTCTGCCGGTGACACTTCTTCGCTCAATGGGGTAGACGTGACAACACCTTGACCTAAGCCCAGAGACCTCTTCTCTGGTTTTGTCTTTCTTTCTCATCAGGCATTTTAACTGGCCCTGGGAAACAAATGTGGGCAGAAGCTAACTCCACTGTGGTGCCAAGCAGATGGCTGGGCGGGTGCTAAGCCCAGGAGCCAAGCTGGCAATACCAGGAGCAATGCCAGGTATTTTAAGGAGAGAATTATGGTTGCAGAACACAGTTTAGATGTTTTGAGGACGAAGAGTGCCGGCAACATCTGAGGAAACCATTCAGGAAAGTGAAGAAGTAGGAGGTAAGCTTCTGGGGCTGCTCCCTGGGGCAGGGAGAGCCAGCAGGCCAAAGAGACCGGGGTCAGGGACACACAGCTGACCTGAAGGAGGAGGCCAGGAAGGGGGGAGCTTCTGGGAAGGAGAGGAATAGCTTGTCCCCTGGGAGCACCTCCCCTGCCTCACCTGAGAGGATGTCCTCCATTTCCCTGATGCCTTAGAACAACTCACAGGAAGTCAGTGCTATTATTAGAGTTTTTACATCGAAGCGTAAACCTCTGAGATGATAAGCCAACTCCCTAAGATGTGACTGGCCCTGTTATGAAATGCTGACAGCGGGGTCCCTACCCGTGATGTTCACTCCTCAGGAGATCCAGCCTGTCTCTGAGGTGGGGGGTGTCGCATGAATGCCACATGGGCCACCTGTGCTGTGCTGGGTGTGCAGACTGGTCTTCCAGGCACTGGGGAAGGGAGGGGCAACCAGCCAAACCCACCCCGGAATTGTCTGATGAGAGCCGCTTCCGCAGAACCCATGGAAGTCTGGGGCGCCCTCCTGGCAGGGATGGAACCTACTGTCAGCCCCGGCCCCTCCCCGCAGAAGCCTGCAGAGTGGGGTTGGGCAGTGAGTGGGCAACTTGGCTCACAGGTAACAGAGCCGCCCATCCTAAAACCCGCTCAGTGCAGGCAAGCTACGGTGCCAGCCTTCTCCACTTCCAGGGTTCCAAACCTTTCCTAAGAACACAATCCTATGCCTTCACTCCACTCCCAAAAACGTTGTGGGGAAAGAACTTTTATTTTGCTTCCGTGCCCACTGTAGGCAAAGTCTCATCGCTTTTTTTCTCAATCTCTTTACCCAGAAGAGGAGCTGAATCTCATTCCTCCTGTGTGCCTGCCCCCAGCGGGCACACTCCCAGCCTCCCTGGCACCTGCTGCCTGCAGGTGGCTACAGTGACAGTCGCCAGGTGACCAGCTCCCCGCCAGTGGTCCGCGGAGCCCTTGGGTGGCCACAGGGAATGCCATCCACAGGCGGCGATGTGGCTTGGCTGCTCGAGATTGTTGCAAGTTCCCAAGTGAAGGTGACCTCGGGGTGACGTCCTGACCCTCTGCGCGTCGAGTGGGGCTGACATTCGAGGGGCCCGTGTAGGGCAGCGCCCAGTCAGAAGGGCACCACTGCTGCCGCCGCCAGCAGCAGAAGCAGCGTCCCTTATCAGAGCATGTTCAGCAAAATATTTTCATTTTACTGTCTCTTAACCATCCGGACTTTTATCACATCGGCTTCATGAAGGTTAAATAAGTAAATATAAGACTGGCCATTTGCAGCCAGCAGGTCATGGTACCTGTCAACGTTCAGCTCATTATTCACTGCAGCGTATTTGTCATTTCCTTTGTGTGTTAGGGTTACAGACCGCAATTTCCACCAATCACGTTCATTATTTAAATGAGACAAATGGTGTGTTGTCCAGGAGCGTGATCTGAGCGGCATTATTATTCCAGCCCAGCGAAAATGTCGTGACCTGTCTTGGGTTTCTAATGGCAAGAAGAAAGTGGCAGGCCGTCGAGGTGACGACAGGCTCCCCATAAATCAGGCGTTTCAGACATTATGATAACTTGTATTAAAGAGCAAATGGGTTTCTTGACATTAGGTTTTTTATACATACCATTCGGTCAATGTAAATGGAGTTGCTTTCCCCCAAAGAGATAAAACTGATCCAGCCCATGCGAGTAGAAAAGGCACATGCTGTTCAATGCGCTGAGTGAGCTGGGTTGGTTTTTGTTATGCAGGTGCAATGACTGGAAAAGTCATAGACAGCAAAGGTGTGGGTAAGGCAAAGCATTTTATCCCTTCAAGGGACCCGAGAGTTGGCACTCACTGATGCACGCCTTCCCTGGTGGCAGATCCAGATCATGACATAAGGCATCATTGTATCTTAAATTGCTGTGTGTGTATTTCCTATCATGAGTGGGCTAAAATGATGATGTGAAATAGGTGTGAGCAGCAGGAAATTTCATTTCTCCTCTGTTTCCACACAGTCCCTCTGTCCATAGGCTTCCATCGTGGGTATTGGGTACTAGGTTTTCTGCTATTTTTTTCATGATCCATAGTTGTTGTTGTTGCTGTTTTAAGATTTTATGTATTCATGAGAGACACACAGAGAGAGGCAAAGACACAGGCAGAGGGAGAAGCAGGCTCCCTGTGGGGACCCCGATGTGGGACTTGATCCCAGGATGGGACTTGATCCCAGGATCCCAGGATCATGACCTGAGCCAAAGGCAGACACTCAACCACTGAGCCACCCAGGGGCCCCTACATTTTTTTAATCATCATATTCGTGTAGATGTGTTACATGAAACATGTCTCTAAAATAGCTTGTCACTTTAAGGACATATGATGATCTGTTTGCCTTTTGTACTGTTTCAACATAAACTCCCGATGGTTCGAAAAATATATTAGCACTGGTTGATGCTATTCCTGAGAAATAAGAATTTACACACAAATGAGCATTGAGAGTAGGAAAAGTGATCTTGATAAGTTATAAAATATATACATAGAATTAAAATCAGGAAAATTTTGCAATTGTAGAAAGAAATATTTAAATTATAGTTCTATTCCTATCTAGGGACAAAAACATTTTTTGACCATGGATGGGTTTCCATTTTCATGTTTAGATTTCTCTAGACCCCAGCCAAGATTTTTTTTTTTTAATTTTGATCAACACAAGATTGGGCCCCACTATGGGAGACTGACTCTCAGTTTTATTTTACAGCAATTCAAGGACCTGAGAAGAAGCCGGTATCTGGAGAGTCTCTGGAAAAAGACAAAGGCATGTCTCCCATTTGGGGTTGGGACTAGGGGGGTCCAGGATTGAAGAAGCTTCTTGCCTCAAGGAATCCTCGGTGGTGATTGGAGAAAACACAGTGTATGCAGGTGGGCTTCTTGTGTTGAGAAGCTGTAGGCAGTCATGAGTTAAGGCAGATTGTTCTAGGTTTGAAAGAGTAGAAAGCCATCAGCTTGGTGTTAGCAAGAATCCTGGACTCACGGAGCTCTGAGTCCTAACTTTAGGGCTGAAAACACAGGCTGGGAGAGGTCAAAAGGATTTCCCCAGTGCACAGCCAGGGACCGACAGGAAGAAACTAACTCAGCTCTCCAATGTACACCCTGGTGGAACTCTTATGTGATCGATCTTTCTGGCTCTAGACTTGCCCATCATCCTCAAACACTCTAGACTCTAGAAGAGGACATCTGGAAGGTTTGTATAGTGCCAAGGAAGAGTTGGGAATTTAGAACACACGGAACTTCCACACGGATGGGATCCCTCTGGATGGAGTTTGAGAATAAATTTTCCCAAGAGTCCATTCAAAATCTTCTGGCTGACCCAATGCCACTAAAATACTTCTTCCAGGAAGTTGGCCTCTTCAAAGCCAAGACAATCAAATTTTATACATAATGGATTTTTTGGTGTGAGACTGACCTCTTTCCCTGCAACTGGTCATTTCCCCCTTTTTGCAGCACTTGCTTCCCAGGACATTCACCTAGATTGACCCATTTGCTGGGGACCTCTGATCCCCTTTGCAGAGCTGCCGAGAATGTGGGGCAGACCCTGCCATGAAGGGAGCACAGATTAAAAATGAACAAGTCGCAAATGTACTCAACATCTAGGGCTACCATGTGGATTGGGGAGATATCTATGAGTGTGTCTTTTGGCATATACCACTTTACTGAATCACTCATACAGAACCTCTACCTTTTATGTTACAGATGTGTCTCCTGCTTTTCTCTGTAAAGAAAAAAGTGCAGAAGGCCTATGTTAGTGTTTCCTCCCCAGAACTGACAAGATGATGCTGTGGCTGGGATCAAGAAGGAAACCACCCCTCTAAATACAGGCCCACCTTCTTCCCCCTGGATAGATTATTCTGACTCTAAGGAAAACTTCAGCCATGCTTTGTTGTCAAATCCAAATAACAGTTCCCGAAGTGAGTACAGTTGGTAAAGGAAGTGGATGAGGAAAGAAGGGGATAGCTGATTACAAGGGGTACCCCTGGTCCACGGTTCCCTTCTCTGTACTCCTCTATCCTCATTGCTCAGCATGCATGTGAGCATGTGTACATGCGTGTGTGTGTGTGTGTGTGTGTGCATGCATGTGCCTGTCCTCCACATGCACACCCTCCCCTCTGCTATGATTTCCCTTCATCCTTTCACTGATCTCTTCTTAGTGCCTAACACCCTCACCCCCCTGATGCTTCACATGAGCCACCAATCTTCATCTCTAGGATCTATCCATGACAGGAGGCCCTGTGTATGCCTGCGTGTTGGTGGGGGGCCCTCAGTGGAGAAGGCTCACTAAAGGGAAAAGAGGGAAAAAGACCAGGTCTCCTGAGAGTAGAGGAGAAGCTTTCTTTCTTAGCCTTGCCCACTTTGCTCCAAAATGTTTGAAATTAAGCACATCTTTTGACCATAAGCATAATTTCTGTTCAAAGACCTACATCTGTGTTGCACAAAAAAAAAAAAAAAAAAAAAAAAAAAAGTGAACTGATACAAAAGTTACTGACCTTGACCCTTGTAAAGTAATGAAGCCAGAATTTGATAAGAGAGTCTGACTCTTGTCCTCAGGGAGCAATAAGACATTTCCACACGTGTCCCTCTGGCCCTATAACTGATGCAGAAGAGAAACCATGCTCATCTCTGCTCACTAATCCCCAGGTTTTCCTGGCTCCACCAAGGACAGGGGAGAGGAGCTCCCAACCTAGCAGCCCCTGGTGTCTGTGTAATTACAGAGTCTCGTCTGCACACCTTGTCCCAGAGAAGTCCAGAGGGCAAAGGTCTCAGCTGCCGGTTGCCTTGGCTTTACCTCAGCAGAGAAGGCATTTCTCTCCCAGAGGTGGGAGTGAGGATGTGCCCCTGAGACGTGGACAGAAGGGGGAACACCCCTCCCACCTCCTGTAAACTCAGTCCCAGCACTTCAGTAGTCATCCAGGAGCCTGGCTGGCTGTCCCCAGTTCTCGCTAGGGCTCTATCTGCCCCCCTTTCTGACATTGGTCTTCCATAGGAGTCTGCTGGTCCTCAGTGGGTGGGTGGGGGAGGCCCCATTCTGCCTGCAGGAAATTGCTATCTGGAATAGCATCCCTTGAAAACTTCCATCCCTACAGCCTGTTTATTTTTCCTACAGCACATGTAATTATTGCCTGACATTATGCCTTATATTTATGTAATTATATATTCTACATCTTCCCACCAGAATGTGAGCTGTCCAACAGCCCAGTGTCCCACGCTCCAGAACAGGGCTCTGCACAGAATCGACTCTGGGTGAATGTCTGTTAGACGAATGAAAGATTGATTCTAGGTGGCCTGATGTTGGTTTCTGGGTCCTCATGAAGCATTTCGTTCCTTGCCAGAATAGCTTACGTTTCTCTGCTTACCCATTCTGTCCCCCTTTTTGCCCTGGGAATGCCTGAACATGAGAATAATAGTTTCCAACGTCTCTGTTTTCTGTGGGTAGGCTATTAATTTTTTTTCCTTCTGATGATGGGTCACTTTTCCCTGAATTTTTCCATACCTAGTAAT
Organism: Canis lupus dingo; assembly: GCF_003254725.2. Lineage (NCBI taxonomy): Eukaryota > Metazoa > Chordata > Mammalia > Carnivora > Canidae > Canis > Canis lupus. Next base: position 9,189,886 of record NC_064276.1, read on the forward strand.
TTTTATATTGTATACTTTCTGGAATATAAAGAGTTTGGAACAAACTTCCACTCGATTTTGTTAAAGTTTTTCATACTCTTGCATTTCTGTCCAGTGCCTTTGATCCTGTGGAATCTGAGTTTTAGCAATCCTTAAAACAAAAGAATGATTTTTCCCAGGATGACGTGTGTCTTCATTTAAAAACAACAATTAAAAAAAAATCCCGCTTACATTATAAAAGTCATTTCCCTTTATTGTTTCAAAAAGCAAATCCTCCAAAAAAATTGGGTTTTATTTCTGTTCATGATGATAGCAGAGCACACAGATGCCCTGCCCATTAACCCCCTCTATCCACTGGTCTTCTAAATGATGCTGTTCCTACCGTGGGTGCTCTCTGCCTGAGAGCTTTCTCTGCCTGCAGGTCACAGGAAATTAACAGCCCAGGATCCAGGACCAGCCCTCATCCAGTGATGGGAGGGAGCTGGAAGGTAAGCCTTCACTTTCTCCCAAGGGGTCCACACTGTGCTCCCCGGGGCCCCGGGGCAGAGCTGAGCCCTGTTACTCCTGTGGCACCCTATTGATTGACACCTCCTCTCTTTACTCCCTTCCACACCTCCCAAACGGTTTGTCCTGGGATTACTTCCCAAGCTCTTGCTCCGACTCTGCCTCGGAGAACCTCGGATGGCAGTCAACAGTGCTTGAGACCATGTATTTTCTCCCTCAGCCCCTCCTGTCTGTGTCTAAATCATTCACATCCTTACAGCTTGAACTCACATTCTGATTCCTCCATTTGTATTTGGAAACAGCTTATCATTTAGACACTTAGACATCACTAAATCAACTCTAGTGCAAGCCTAATCAATCAAATTCATCCAGAAATTTTTTCACTAGTTTCTAATGGATGATTAGGTCAGCAAATTGGTTGAATTATTTCATCAATCCATGTATTTACTCACTGGACAACTACCTCTCAGGGTCCTACTCTTTGCCCCAATGGGGCTCTGTGCTGTGGACACAGTGATGGAAGACAGTCAGCTCCTGTCCTCATGGGGTCTCCAGGGGGAGCCTCCATTCCCAATCCTGCCCTGAAACATGAGATCTCTTCTTGGACTTTCATAGAATATAACAGATATAAGAATTTTTTTTTACAATTATCAACAAACAAAAATGTTCATGTGTGCACATGCCTCTATTTCTTATTCAAGTAAAAGTTGTCAATAAATCAGAAGCAGAGCACTGACCCTCAATTAATGACAGCCAGTCCCACTCCTGTGTACTTATTTGACAGAAGAAAACAGAGAAAAGTAATCCATTAGAGACTGTACTCTATGAATGGATCAAAACATTCTAGAACAGGTGAGTGATATCATTGTTAGAGATGGATATGCTTGCTGGGTGCCTGACTTCATACACTTCGAATGTTCTGCTCAGTAAGGTAGGAGCAAAGACGGCATTGTAATTGTCTCATGAAACCCAGTCCAGGTCCGGGGCGACACATCATGCTTAGAGATCTTGGTGCTCATTTTCTTCAGGTGGCAGCGTTTTGCTCTTCCTTTGAATTCTTATCTTCTAAATAGCAATACAAAATTTTGGAAACCGCCCTTAAGGGAAAACGCCAGGTATGTGTGAGTTTGGGGAGACTTTCTGTGTTGGATACATTTTCCATTCCTCAGCCTTTTTTAGACTCCTGCAATCAAGGGATGCCCAGGGGTGCTGCTGATTAGGTTCAGGATCATGAGAGAGGGATGGGCCATGGTGAAGGCAGCGTGTGGATGGAGAGAAGAGAGAAGTGGAGGAGGGACCCATGGAGCAGGAGAGGAGACTGAGCAGATCGAGAGGAGGAGAGGAGGAAACTGAGCAGAGACGGCTGCGCAGGGCTTGTATGCCAGTGGGCGTCAGCTTTGATTGGGCCTGATAAAGACCCATAATATAAGTTTCAACCAGAAGAGAGTTTTTTTTAAATAAAAATTGTATATATTCATTAAGGAGGGCGTGTGATGTGATGAGCACTGGGTGTTACACGCAACTGATGAATTATTGAATTCTACTTCTGAAACTAATGATGTACTGTACGTTGGCTAATAGAATTTAAATAAAAATTGTATATGCTTAAGCTGTACAAGGTGATGTTTTGATATACATATACATCGCGCCGTGATTACTACCATCCAGCTAACTGACATCTATGTGTCTACACAAAGTTACCTTAATTTTGTGTGTGGTATGGACAGCTGAGACCTACCGTCTGCACATATCCCCCACACACAATACAGTATTATAGCTAGACTCACCATGCTGTCTATTCGACTTCTAAAAGTCATTCAACTTGCATAACTAAAACTTTTCCCCTTTTGACCAAATGATCCCTATTTCCCCCACTTCCAGTCCCTGCTGACCACTTCTACTTTCTGGTTCCATGATGTCAACTTTATTAGATTCCATATCAAGTAAGGCCACGTGATATTTCTCTTTCTGTGTTTGTCTTATTCCACTTCTGGATCTATATCTAAAGGAAATGAAATCGTGTCTCGTACTCGCATGCTCATTGCAGCATCTTTCACGACAGCCAAGATATGGAAGCAACCTATGTGTTTATCTGTGCAACAATGATAACACACACACACACACACACACGATGGATTACACACACACACACACACACACACATATGAGAATGTATATATTTTATAAAATAAGGGAATTTCATAAAATCAGGGAATGTCGTTCAGCCTTAAAAGAGGAGGACATCCTGCCACTTGAGACAACAGGAATGAAACTTGAGAACATTACCCAAGGGAAGAGATTTATGTTTTGGCAATGAAATTAATTTGTAAGAGATTCTAATGTCTTACCATTCTAACGTCTTATCCAGTCTCCTTCTTGTTTTTGTAAATAAAGTTTTATTGGAACACAGCTACACCCATTGCTTTATTAACTGTCTATGGTTGCTTTTACTCAACAGCAGTAGAGCTGAGTCATTTCCACAGAGACTTCATGGTTACACATTCAATACATTTGTGCTCTGACTGTTTACAGAAAGTTTGTTCTGTAAAGAGTCTTACCTACATTACCTACATTAAGGTAGGTACCTACATCATCTTACCTACATTAAGACCCAGGTGGCGGTGATCCTTAGCAGGAGTCAGGATTCAGCCACTATGATCTTGCACCCCATGTGTGTGGGCTCACAATGTGTTCTGGGGGTGCTCTAATCATCAGGTCACACGCCAGGAGGCAACTTGGAGGGGAGAGGTGAGGAGATGCCATGGGCAGCCGCCATCTCCTATAAAGGACATTCTCCCATCAGGACACTTACATGACTCACCAACACTTAGTTACATGGTCACTTTTCATTGTGGAGAAGCTGAAAAATTCCTTTACTCCTGGAGATCTGACCCCAGCTAGGACCAGGGCTCTTTAGAGGGAAGCAACAGTCTGGGGCAGGGATGTGATTTAAGTTGACTGTTATTATCTTTAATGTAATTGGAAGGATATTGCCTTATTTTACCTACTAAGATGCCTATAGTGCTTCACTACAGTCTATATAAATAAAAACGTCTAGTCTTAGTAGAATAAACCACCAAACAAATACCCTCCTATTTGCTACCCTGAATACTCTGAGAGTAATGTTCTAGTCATGCGTTTAACACAGTTATAACGGATTATACCTTTGCACATTTCCGTCCAATTTTTCTTGGAGAAAAATCTGTCACAGAAATACTTGAACATTAGAGTAAATTTCAGACTATAATTTATAGAACGTTGCATACCATTTAGCTAGCAGATCATAGCTGTTCCTTTATAAATGTCAGAGGAGCCTTCCATTATATACTGCAAATGTGTAGGAAGAACATTTTAAACATAAATTACCAGGACCCTTAAAATATATAATACTTTACAGACAGTAATGCTTTACCAGACTGTCATGATTCTTCATGTAAATACGGACTGAATGTCTTTTTAAAGTGCTGTTTTGTCTTCCCAGCTGACTGGGACATCTCTAAAGAAAGTGGATGCTTTACAATGATATTTAGGAAACTAAAAACGAATTTGAGTCAACAGAGTTTGGAAATGAGTTTGGGGCTGGCGGTTCCTCAGAGGGGATTTGTGGGAGTCCATCCTCCTGGTGCCTTCTTATTGATCCTCCGCGTCCAGGAGCTGCTGCTGCGAAGTCCCGCAGCCCTGGGCAGGGTGGGGGTGGGGTGGGGGCTACAGATCCACATAATAAATACAGCATCACCCGCAGTCCCTGCGCCCCCTGGCAGAAAGGCCAGCATCCCCGGTATCCACTGCACTCTGCTGATCCGAACTGCTTGTTTTTGCCACGATCAGGATTTTAGCTCATTTTCCTCAACGAAGTGTAGATCTCTGAGCAGTTATTATCTCAAAGGCCCAGGTGCTTTGCTCTGTGTCTTTATCTCTGTGTTCGGGTGACCGACCAGAAAACCCAACAAGAGACAGATGGAAAGCCCTTCGCTTCCCCCATTAGAAAGCTTGCGCTGCGGATGATGAATGAGTGATGCGCTTCTGATGATCTAGTCGGGGATCAGGATAATTGAGAGGAGGGAGACTCGCACTACCGTGACTCTGAGATTTGATTGATGCCTTCGAGGGTGTAAGCAGATTTTAATAAGCTGGCGCGTCCTCTCTACCTCGCTGGGAACGAACGACACGGACAGCATCGGGCTCCCACCGTCGCCTGACTTGTCCTGACCCTGCGGCCCGGGCTCGGGTGCACGGGGTCCCCCCGCTGGGACCAGGTGCCTGCAGCGCTCCGCCTCGGAACGCTTTCCTGGGGCCCCTTTTCAGAGCAGCCCATGTCGGGAGTGAGGCAGGGCCCCCCGGGAGGCGTCGTCCTTGCTCCCCTTAGCAGCGGTAGCACAGACCCTTGGTCCTCGCCGCCAGGCTCGTGCACCTCGAGGGGCAGGACCCAGGGACGAGGGTTTTCGACAAACTTCCTCCGACCCCCGCGCCCGCCCGAGATCCAGGATCCTGCGCTGGCTCTCTGGTCTCAATTAAAATAGCAAACTGTCGAAATGTGTCTAAACTCCCCCAGAGGGAGGGCGGAGGGCTTCTGAGTGCTTTTCTTTACCAGCGTGTCCCTGAGAACCAGGACCTCCGTTAGTCTCCCAGCCAGCCAGGCTCCCAGGGCCGCCGCCTCCCTCCCGCTGGGTCCCCACTCCGCGTCCGGGGAGCACCCTTGGGGTCCCTCACTGCCGCGGGGCCTGTGTGCGCGGGGCCAGGGCCTTGGCTGCCCTCCACGGCCCTGCCACCCGGAGGGGCCTCCGCATCTCCCCCACCTGGATCCGCCTTCAGGACGGGCTACCCGGCTTCCCAACTCCCGAAAACACACTCTTTGAGCCTCGATTCAAATAGCCCGGAAGCGGTGTTTATTTCGAGTTTTATGGCACTTTACCGTGTCACGTTTAGGGGAGAGGACTTGACCCCCGGGAACCCCGCGCGTGCCTCTGATTTCGCAAGAACGCGGCCAAGGACGCGAACGCAAGTGCGCGGGGCGGACCCGGATAAGGCACCAGGCGGCGAGCGGGCTGGGAAGGGCGGCGGCGCTGAGGCGCGGACCCTGGGGCCCGGCCGGACGAGCCACGGCCCGCAGCCACGGTCTAAGGACTCTCCTCCTTCCCGCACACTCGCCCTGCAACGGCGGTAAATGCAAGAGGCCTGGATGCTGGAGAATCCTGGGCGGCGCGGAACCCCAAGGCGGCTTGGGGCCGGGGCTCTGGAGCGCAGCTCAAGGCAGGTGCTGCTGTCCGGGGGTGGGGGTGGGGCGCCCAGCGCCCCCGCTGAGTGCCCCCCGCCGCCCAGCAGCGCCAACCCAGCGCCCCCCGCCGCCCAGCGCCCGCCCCCGCTCAGCGCCCCTGCCCAACAGCGCCCGCCCAGGAGCACCCGCCCAGAGCGCCCCCCGCCGTCCAGCGCCCCCACCCAGCAGCGCCCACCCAGCAGCGCCCCCCGCCGCCCAGCGCCCCCCGCCCAGCGCCCCCCGCCGCCAAGCACCCCCACCCAGCAGCGCCCACCCAGCAGCGCCCCCGTCCAGCACCCCCTGTCCAGCACCCCCCGCCCAGCGTCACCCGCCCAGCACCCCCCTCTGCCCACCACCTCCACCCAGCAGCGCCTGCCCAGAGCGCCCCCCGCCGCCCAGCGCCCCCCGCCCAGCACCCCCCTCCGCCCAGCACCCCCACCCAGCACCCCCACCCAGCAGCGCCCCTCCGCCCAGCACCCCCGCCCAGCAGCGCCCCCCGCCCAGCAGCGCCCCCCGCCAGCCCGGCCCAAGGCCCGCGGCCTCTGCGCCCCGACGCCGGGCCCAGCTTCGGAGCGGCCAGTGCTCTTCCAGAGCTGGAGCGCGCGTGATGAAGTGCTGCTCCTTCACCAGAAGGAATGTTTGCTTACTATTTCATCATCCCCTAGAGGCGCGGAGAAAGAAAATAAGCCCATCCGTTGTCATTATGACAGGGTAAAAATGGAGCCATCATATTTCAATAACACAATGCGACGAGCAGCCCATCGAGTGATGAGTTATGGAATCGCTCGCTCACGCTGGACCCTGAGTTAATATTATCTCCCCAGGATAATTAGAGCGGAGTTCAATTACTGACCCTGAATTGCCGTGTGGGCCACACCACGGGTTTTGACACAGCGTTTCCACATTTATCTTTTCACCTAACGCGCTAAATCTGCATCGCGGTGGTGATTCATCTTGCGGCGCCCCTTCTAGCTTGTACCATTCTTCTCGCATGGATTGGCTGGTCCCTGGAGTCCCCTTGAGCACAGTGTGAGAGGGTCTATTACACTGTGTTTTTCTGCCAATTTACGTTTCTCTTTGTGTTAGCTTATTGTGGTCACTTCTAAAGTTGGGTCAAGTGAGCGCTTCCCCAAAGGTCACTCTCTGCCGAATGTGGCCATGCCCACCTACCGGTGGACCCACCGGGGGGCAGATCCTTTCTATGCCTGTGCCTTTGTCAGCTGTACCCACAAAACCCCCCATTGAAAGCCAGGGGCCCCTTTCTTTCCAGGGGGAGTGGTGAGTGAGGCGAGGCTTGTTAATCTTTAGTTAGCTCCCCAGCCGCCCGCAAGCCTCCTTGGATGCTCATTGTCACATTGTCACTTCTCACTCTTGGTGGGGCAGAAAGAACCCACCACGACAGCCAGACACTATTCAGGCGCCCTCACTCGGGGGGGGGGGGGGGGCGGTGCGAGAGAGGAGCTGGGAATGACGACTAACGGGGTACTGTGTCAGCAAAGCTGCCAAAACAGAAGGTTCTTAAGGCAAATAGATTTCCATCGGAAAGCCGAGCATCTGTCATAATTTGAGATCCGGAGAGCTAAAGAAACGAAAGCTTGGAGTCCTGGGATCTGATTCTGTTTTACTCTGTTTGCTACAAAATGTATTTTTTTTCCTACTCTAGGGCCAATGGCTTTAACAACCAGGGTCTGGGGACACCCGGGTGGCTCAGTGGATGAGCATCTACCTTCAGCTTAGGTTGTGATCCACGGGGTCCTGGGATCAAGTCCCACATCAGGCCCCCCACAGGGAGCCTGCTTCTCCCTCTGCCTGTGTCTCTGCCTCTCTCTGTGTGTCTCTCACGAATAAGTAAATAAAATCTTTTAAAAAATAACCTGAACTTTTCGGTTTAGGGGATACCAGGTGTGGCAGAGGGGTGCTGAGGGCTGAACCTTCAGCAGGAGCTCTGAGACCCGGATGTCAGCGCCGGACTCTTGGTGACTGATGCTTGTTGCAGGCCACACAGCCTCTCGGGGGACAACTCCTCTGCCCTTTCACTCATGTCTCATGTCCCACATACTCCTGGAGGCCTGATTTTTAGAGGAGAAGGAGGTGGGTCACAGCACAAACGCTATTGAACTATACTGAAGTGGGTCAATCTTTCACGTAATTACAAACGACCCTTGGAGGATCCCAGCGAAGCCTGGAGTCCTACACTTGTTCAGGACCCAGCTGGGTGTGGGCTGAAATCCTGACCCACAGCCTCACATGCATCACCCGCAGGAGCAGCAGCAGCCACCTTGGAGCGAGCTTGGGATAGCACGACGGGCTGCCATGTGCACGTGGCCGTTCGATGGTTCCCGTGGAGTCACTGGCTTCTTCTGGGATCCCTTTCAGCCCTCTGCATCAATCCTATTATTCAGATTACTTAGATGTTCAGATATCTTAGATCATTTATCTGAGAGGAGCAGTGTACAAGATGGCTGTTTTAGTTCTGAAATAATTTAGAAGAGTCCAGACTTGGTCTGGTTAATGTAAAGTGCTATTTTAATATCCACTGCTGACATTTCGTATGGTTATTTTTGTGGTTGTTTTTTGCATTGCGAAGAAGTACGTCATCAAGTGGATGGCCCTTTAGGGAGCTTCCAAGATGACTGTCACTCCTTTGAAATCTTTTCCTGGGTCTGGGATGCGGATCTGGGTTGTGGGTCACTGTGATATAGGGGGTTAGTGATCTTTTCTTTTCCACGGTGATAGTGCACAACTCTGGACAGTGCGGATGGAGGACGTGGACGAGGCTGTTGGGAGACATTGGAAACAATGGTCTTCCTCCTCACAGCCAAGAGACCTGTGATCTTCAGTCATCCTCTCTTCAACACGAAGGAAGATTGAGATGGGTTCCTGATTTCTCCCTATTTTGCTCACCTTGCTCATTCCCTGGAGAACAATCATGCCCACACCAACAAGACAAAGGCAGCCACCCAAGCTCAGGCCTGGCTTTGCAGGCAAATGCTGGACATGCCTTACACAAACCAAACAGGGACCCTCCAAAAAGCCGCCAACTTTGCTCCCATGTGTCAAAACACTGCTCTAGTACTTCTCTGTACACTAATGGACAGCAAATATGCACAGGAAATTTAGTCATTGACCAGGAGACTACGATTGCTTCAATCTGGTCACCATCTGGTCAATACAGCCCAAGCGTCTGGAAGCCAAGTTGTGAGTCTCAAATCCATCTCCTAAGCATTCCACCATATCGGGTTCAGATATCAGACGCGATCCTTCCACTTGAGAAGCAAATGAACTAAGTGGAAGTGTTTGCATCTAATTCCTCCTGGAAGCAGGGTTAAAAACAGAGGCATCTCCTAAAGCTCTCCCCCGGGATGCTTTCCTTTGCAAAATTACCCTCAATATCAAACGACTTTGACGTGGAGAGGATAAAAGACCTGGGTAAGCACATCACAAGTTGCTGGAGCAATACTCTAAGTGCCGATGATGGCAGTGACAGATGAGTGAAGGCCAAGGATCTTTCAAACTTAAGGGGGGTGGGGGATTGGGGGAGTGCCTGGTTGATTTGACATAAGCATGGGAGGGTTTCAGCCTGCAGGGAAGGAGAGGCAGGAAGTGCATTTGAGCCTGCAGGAACTCTCTGCACAGGAACGGGGTGGACATGAGGGCTGCTGACCCGATGGCTCTCATCCCCATCGTCCTCCAATCACCAGCTGGATGGAGGCTGCATGAGGCTCTTTCCTGCCCTCCCAATGGAGCTGGACTCTACACCCATCCCAATCCTTTGCACAGTCAGAGTTACCTTTTTCCTCGCCCTGCCCCGTTCCCAAGAATAGATGCAACTGCACATGTTCACATGGAAATCTTTTGTCCAGGTGTTAGCCTGCTGCTGCTGTGACCAGAAATGCAAACTTTTTTTTTTCCCTCCTTCGTGAAGAGCAGCATATGTTTTCATTCTAAAACTGTGCTCATATCCCAGCGCATAAGCTGTCCCTGGGGTTCACTTCAGCTGTACTCTGACTTCTCGCTCGGCACATTTCCCTTCTGAATCAATAATATAATATTTATACTTTTTAACATGAAACAGAAAACTTTTCTTTTTTTTTGTTCATGTGTTGTTGTGGTTTATGCTGGCAGCCAGACGGGTTGAGTAGCAGAGCAGACTTCTGGGAATCAGAATTTTTTGGACTCCAAAGGGGCTCTTCCCAGGGGCCATGTGCAGCAGTGTCAGTATGTAGCTGGCCCCGTTGCCCCAGACGCGTCTTCCCTCGCGGGGTGGACGTGGAGGCTTGGTCTCTGAGCAGATCCGGACAAGAGCCTGGGTGGCTCTGTGGTCCCCAGGGTCTGCCACTGGAGTGGGCCATCCTGGGAGAGGTCCAGCTGTCTGTGTGACCTTTCCCATGGAATTGGGTCTCTGGCTGGCAAGAAAAGAACCACATTGCCTCCCCCTGCCCAACACCAGCACTCCTTACCTTTGGACCTTCCAGACCAGGACAGTTAAAGGAAAGGAAAAAGGACACCAGAAGGAAAACAGAAAGTCAGAAAGATGGAAGTTAGACCATCTGGCAGGGAGGAAGGAGCCAATGAGAGTTCTGGACATGGAGGCAGGGAGGGCACTTCTGGAGAGATCTGTTGGGAGACTTTGGAGACCCCGGTGCCCCAGGAGGCCCAGCGGCACCCAGACTCTGCAGTCCCCTCAGTTCCCACGCCCGCTCCTCCAAACCCGCAGCCACACTATAGCATGCCTGCTTCCCTACCTGTCTGCTCTCCCGGTCCCCGGGGTTGGCTATGACCTGGGGCTGGGAGGTGACTGTCCACACGTGGCCAGAGGAGCTCGAGGTCCCTGCAGGGCCAGCCCCCACCCTCCCAGCTGGCTCTCCCCACTGCCCGCGGGATTCCCGTGCCCAGGGGCATTTGTTGAGGAGGGTGGATGCTGCTTGCCTGGCCCCAGGGGTTGCGTGGACAACCACCCCCCTGATGCCCAGCCTCCAGATGGGGTTTCTGTGTGAGAAAGAGTCCTGTGAAACTAGGCCTCGGATCTGGGATTGCAGCTGGGATTTCACTAATTAAAGCAAGGTGTCCCACATCCTGTTGCCCTCTACCTTTCCTTCCTAAAGGGTCTGTCCCCTGTATGGAGCCCCAACCCCCTATCCCCCCAAAATATATATATATATACATTTAAAAAATTTCTATTGACAATTCATTTTAAGTGCATGTGTCTCTGGAACCAAGTAAGGTACTTGAAAGGAAATAAGATAAAAACCAAAAGAATTATTGGAAGAATTAGCAAAAATGGTACCTCAGCTCTCAGCTAGATGTTGCTAAAATCCTAATTTTCTTTTCATTTTCTTTCCTAGTATAAAAGTAGAAATATGCTTACTGAATCTTTGTCAAAACTACACAGTATAGACTGTGTGTTGATTTTAAAACACATCAAACATTATGTCTAGTTATGAACACACACACAAGTTGACACTTTCCCTGACATATTTAGGAGAGATAAAGAGTAACCTCAGGGTGGTGGTCGTTGTTAAGAGGTGAATGGGGGTCCTGGATGGGGAAGCAGGTGCCAACTTTTATTGTGGGCATAAACATGTGTGTTACTAGCAGCACTATTTACGACAGCCAAAAGGTAGAAGCAGCCCAAGTGTCCACTGATGGACGGATAGATAAAACACTGTGGCCCATACATGTGATAGAAAGTTATTCAGCCTAAACAGGGAAGGAAATCATAGTCACGTTGTAATGTGAATGAGCCCTGAAAACATGAGATGGGGTGAAAGTGAAAGAGGTCCATCAGAAAAGGACAAATCCTGCAGGATCCTGCCCACATGAGGTCCCGGTGGGGTGAGATTCACAGAGACAGAAGCACAAGGATGGTTCCAGGGGCTGGGGAGGAGAGTCTGTGCACAAGGGGACAGGGCTGCAGTTCTGAAGGAGGAGGTAGATGGTGGCGATGGTTACAAGACAGGGGAAGGCACCCAATGCAACCAAAGGGGACACTTAAAAATGAATAAAATGGTAAAATTCATTGTCTGTATTATTTTACCATGATAGACCTAGAGCAAATAAGGCAAATTATTACCATCTGTAATACCTGGGGGTCTGTGAAGTCTTACTATCTTCTGTACTTTATACTATGTTTTGGGGAATAAACAGAGATCATGGGTGATTAAAATTCAGGGTAAACCCTGTGTGGCTCTAGACTTAGCAGGTAGGCCCTGCACCCCCTGCTTGTCCACCTCTGCCACGGCCATGTCCCCCTGGGGACCCTCACAGGACACTAGAGTTCCCCATGTCGCTGTCCTGTGATGGGGCGTTCACTTGTCTCAAGAACAGAGGAGCTACTTTATCCATCTGTATTTCTCATTATTGCCCTAGAGTGATGACCCGCAGGCAGAAGAGGCTCTCCAGAAATGTCCATTGACTGATGGAAGAAACAAACAAAAAATTCCATTTACATCATTTAAACAAAATTACAGACTCTCGGAATTTATAGAAGTCCTTCAGCACAGATGAATCAGAGGTTTGTCCTAAGTCTGTGTTCTCATTTTTTTGCATGTGCTCGTTTTGTCATGTGCTTCCTGGGCCCATTATCATCAATGCAGTGTTGGGTGAAGCGAAGACATCTCCTGTCCTCCTTTCACACGTGCATTCTCTTGAGTGTCTTTTCCCAAGGTGACCCTGCTTCATCTACTGTGAGACCTCCTTTGGACTCCCTGAGCGAGGGGTGTGGGTGTCACAGGCTGCTCCCAGGAGGGGCTGCTGAGCGTGCCCTCTCCACCCACTTTGATGCTGGCCACAGTGGAAGGTGCTGGAGCCCCCAGAAGCACCAGTGGTTTGCATCTCCCCTGCAGGCCCTGAGCTCCGAGGTCCCTGGAACCCACAGGGCTGCCCCCTCCAGTTCAGTCTAGGCCAATCCCCTGGACTGAGCCACCCCAAGCGGCCCACCTGCTGCAGGACGACGGCTGGCCCTTCAGCACCGCGTCCGTTGTCCAATGACTCACCCCGCCTTGTGTAACGTGTTTGTTTCTTCGCTGTTCCTAATTATGTCAACCCTATCTGTATTTGTACTGAACAGCTTTGTGCTTTCGACATTCTCCTGTCTTTGGACAAGATTGTCAGCAAAGACTGGAAAACACCCTAAAATCAAGTACAGATACAGCGAGGAAGCATGAACTTGGCTGTCGTGGGAAATGACTGACGCTGAGGGCTCCTTCTTAATATTCCGTTCCACACAACAAAGGGAGCGTCTCCGGGGAATGGAGAAGCCTCCATAGAATTGCTTATCTCCAGAATCAGAAGAGGCTGCAAAAGATGAAGAAACACTTTGCAAAAATAGCAACCTGCGTATTAAAATCCCCACCTATTCACATGCGTCCTCCTTTTGAAGAACCCGGCCATGTCCGGACATAGTCTTTTCCTAAGGCTCTGAGATTAAGGCACAGGCACCCATAGAAGAGCTTCCCCGAAGTTGTCGGAAGGGGATGCATGATTTGGATACAGTCAGGACTTCCTGGAAACGATCTGAGATGCAGACCTAAGTCCTTAGGGTGCATTTTTTGTCTTCTCCAGAACTGCCTGTACTCTTTCTTCTGGTCTGGATTAGACACCAAATAACTGAAGGATTTTGGGGGGAGGGAGAAGGCTGTTCCAGAAGCCGGAAGGATTAGAAATCTCACCAAAAAATCTGCTTTGGTGCAATTCCCAGAAAGATTTTAGAGCTTGGAGAAGTTTTTAGCGTTGGCTGAGTTTGGAATAAACATCTCCAAAATGTTGGGCGTGTTTCCAAACTGAAATGAAATTTGAGGTCCACCCATTTCACTAGTTATTAAGATAAAGAGAAATCCCCTGTTGAAATTGGATTACACAATTGGTAGTTCTTGCCATTGTTGAAACAGATCTACCCACAAATTTCATGCCTGTCTTCTTTTCTAAGTCCAGCTGCTAAGGGGGGGGGGGGGGGGGATAATGAAAAAAAAGAAAAAAGAAAAAAGAAAACAACTTCCTCCTTCCCCTGACAATTTGTTTAGTGTTCCTGCTGCTGAGACTGCCAATATTTGATAATATCAATCTGGAAAATCTGATACTCATTTCAAGTAGGCATGGGCTCAGGTAGGAGAAATGGGTTTTTCTTATTAGAGTCTTTCTTGCAAGACCTAGAAATGGAGTGGAATGCGTCCATCATGTATGGGCCTGTACGTTTTGAATTTAGACTTATAGGTATGACAGTTATGTGAGTTAACAGGAAAAAAAACAAACAAATACAAAAACAAATAAATGAACAAACAAAATGAGACCTTGCATTGACTTATGCATTATCTTTCCCTAAGACAGGAAACACAAAGGGGCACTTGGCTATATCAGTGCATAGGACATGTGACTCTAGACCTTGAGTCTGTGATTTTGAGCCCCATGTTAGGTGTAGAGATAACTTAAAAATAAAAAAATTTTAAGACAAAAAAAAGAAAAAACACAGAAAATTTCCATCTTCACAGGCAGGTGCACACCTGTGTGGTTTGTACCCTTTCCTGTTCTCGATCAAAAGAGGAATGCCAGATCACTAGTACCAGCTAAAATAAAACATGAGATGCACATTAGAGTTCATGCTTAAAATTATCATAAACTCTAAACGTTGACTGAAATCTTAATTGTCTGATCTATGGGCCAAGAGGGCAGTGGTGCTCTGCACTCCAGCATGGAGCTTGCTGTCCTACACTGGGGTCCTATAACCATGTGGTTGTATGAGAAAGATTCATATCAGTAGATGATGCTGAGAGTTCAGATCTTTGTTGTCAAATTAAACACAGCGGATCCTTTTGAGATCATTTGGCCTTTGTGTGACTAGCATAGTCTGAAGGGAATGGTCGCCTCTGTTGGAGGAGAGGTTCCTGGCTCTGAGTGTCCTCTTTTCTCTAAGCCCATCTCTCTCGTTTCATCTTCTGGTCATGCCAGGTGCATGGGGCTGAGTTATCCTCACCCCCAGACTGTGACCAGCCGTGAGCCATACAGTGCCTATTTAATTTTGTTTCATTCTTAGGCAACAAAACATTTTCACCCAGGACTTCACTCTACTCTGAAAGTGGACAATTTAATTAAAACAAAACAAAACAAAAACAAGTGAGAATAACATGTTTAACTGATAAAGACCAGAGTTACCATGAATTGCCAAAGTGGGAGACTCCAGCTGTAGAGAACACAGGCCTCCGATGCAGGTAAGACGCACAGGACGCCCCTCCTCGTGTGATCATTCACGTCTTTGTTTGGTACTGGAAAAATAAAGCTTCTTTATTAAATAATTATTTTTATTATTAAAAATAAAATAAATAAATAAAAATAAAGCTTCTTTATTAAAGAATTATTTTTATTATTAAAAATAAAATAAAGGTGGGGAAAGGCTAAAATAGCTATTTTGTGGCCATATCATCTGTGATTCAAACTCTCTAATTTGGGATCCCTGGGTGGCGCAGCGGTTTAGCGCCTGCCTTTGGCCCAGGGCGCAATCCTGGAGACCCGGGATCGAATCCCACATCGGGCTCCCGGTGCATGGAGCCTGCTTCTCCCTCTGCCTATGTCTCTGCCCCTCTCTCTCTCTCTCTCTCTCTCTCTCTCTCTCTCTCTCGCTCTGTGACTACCATAAATAAAAAAAAAAATCAAACTCTCTAATTTAAATATGAAGGATTATTAACATTGCGGGTGATCGATAGTAATCAAATGAGTCATGAAGCCTAGCTCTCAATACATTGGCCAGATAAAAGTCAAATGATTTAAAAATAAAGAAAAAAAAAAGTCTTTTAGAAGGTAAATACTTGAAAGCCTGACTGGGTCATCAGGTGGTGGTGGGGGGGGGGAAGCATAGTACCCATTAGGTAGGCATCTATTAAATACTCTCCTGGATGGGATCCCTGGGTGGCGCAGCGGTTTGGCTCCTGCCTTTGGCCCAGGGCGTGATCCTGGAGACCCAGGATCGAATCCCACATAGGGCTCCCGGTGCATGGAGGCTGCTTTCCCTCTGCCTGTGTCTCTGCCTCTCTCTCTCTCTCTGTGTGACTATCATAAATAAATAAAAATTAAAAAAAAAATACTCTCCTGGAGCACGCAGTCTGTTAGGGAAATTACCAGTAGTTAAGCCAACCAAGCCCACAGGATGACTCATCTTATCTCTTTCCCTCTTTACTCATTTATTGCCAAATTCAGTAGATCCTAGGTCCCAGGCTAAAATCTAGGCTGCCCTCACCTCTTCTTTGTGACTCCAGGGCCTGGCCTCTAATGTTTGCTCTGTGGCCACAAGGGCAGGGACTTTTTCAGACCTTAGGCACCTGTTTATAACACAGTACAGAGTCTCAGACGAGGCTTGATCAAGGGGATGAAGCACACTTACGTCCACTCACAGGTGTGGGGACAGCCCACTCAGCCACCTACCTGGAGCAACTCGGTGCTTGGCAGTATCATTTGAGGGCAGGGGCGTGGCATGCCTCCGGGCAATTCTCTTCTCTCTTGTGTCCAAGGAGGCCTTTTAAATTCCAGCTCATTTGTGGGTCTTCCCTCTAGAACTCAGATAAAATGGGAAGAATTAAGGTTTCTAAAATAGATTGATGCCAGTGGCCATCAGAGGAAGGCCCCCTACAGTCAGTTACATCAGGTATGTTACTTGCTGCAGCATTGGACACCATGACCACAGGGAACTTGGCGTGTCTCCGAAGAGGGTGTCTTAGGGAGGGTCGCATTTAAAGTTTAAAGAACTGGAATTACTCACAGGGTATCTTGGCAGGGAATGGTCAGAATTTATAAACCTAGATGTCTCTGGCCTCACTTTAGAAGCCATCGGTCCATGCAGAGTAACCTGTAGATGGGTTTGTGGTCTTACCCTGGGGCACAGGTAAGACCCCCGCCTGTGGTAAGGGGTCAGGGCTCAGAAGATCTGTGATGGCTTTGCTGTTGTTTTGCTAGAGTCTGTCAGTTTTGCGACTCATGCTGCCTGTTTTGGAAAGGTGTGGTTTCTGTTTCAATGCCCAGTGCTCCATCACAGTCAGGAGTAGAGTCATTATTCACTTTATCACACCAGAGTTTTGTTTCTCAGTCCAAGTTTGAGTTGCTAATATGTTGGAGTACCGTCTCTGGGGCCGGGTGGGGGTGCTGCCCCTGAGGACTTGCTCATAGGAGACTGCCGTGATTCCTGGCCATTCTCCCCACGTTCGCTCCCCGAGGTAGAAAGACAAACTGACTGTGCCAGCTGCTCTTTGGGGAGGATTAAGGAATGTTCCTGTGCGCTCATGACTCTGTCCTCTCAGGGCTCTGTCCCCTGCAGTTGCATTAAGAATACTTTTGCAATTCCTGCAGATCCAAAATACTGTGTAAAATATCACCAACATCTCCTCTCTAGGATACTGATTTAATGAGAGAAAAAAACAAAAAACAAAAAACAAAACTTGTTTCAATTTGCCCTGAATGCCCAACATTCTCCCCTGTGTACTCCACTCTGAAATGACGACTTCGAGACGTGAAGGTATGGTACATGTGCCAATTCAGGATCCAACATCAACTTTCCTGCCCTCTTGGCTCATTATATACACACTGACCTTAGCTTTATTAAGCATATTAACAAATATGAGTTTACGTATCAAGTAAGCCTATCTGATTCAGATTTTATATCCTGGTTAGAAAGATGCTATAAAATTTAAGAGTCTGCTAGTATAGTCATATAGATTGATGGAATACATTGTCATTTTTCTCAAAATCTTTTTAAAAATCTCAGGTAAGAAGCAATTAGCACAAACAGCTCCTGTCAGAGTGGGAGCAGCGTGTCCGCCTCTCTGTGAGGTGCACGGACCATCCTTGGCCCTTCTTCAAATGTCCCTCTGGAGCTGCCTCCTTTATGGAATCAATACTCCAGCCATCCCAGGACACATTTTTAAAGGAATATGTATTGCATTGATTTTTGCAACTCCTTATATCCAAGAATCACCCACAGTCATCTTGCTACTAGTTGATGAGTCGGTGACAGAAGGTGACTTTTAAGAATGGTCAGTGTGCAGAAAGGACAGGGAGTCAGGGAGAAGGATGGCTAGACATGGAGAGTGGAATGTCCCTGGCCAGCCTTCCGCTGCCAGAAGGATCTGCTGGAAGATGGTGCAGTTCCATTCATGTCCACCCAAGACTCACTTAGCTTTTTGTTAACGAGGGTTTAGTTGGTTCAGGGTGATTGCTGGCTCCATGGTCAAGTGCCTGCAGCCCAGGTGCACACCGAGAGGCCCTGTCCACCGCTGGAGCTGGGGCAGGTGTAAATGTCTGGGGAGAAGACCCTTCCTTCTTCCGAAGCAACACGTTTGTGCTCCACCGGCCACCAACAATTACGAAGACTTTCTCAGGATTGATCTCAGCAATCAAGCCATCTCTTGATTTTACACTTCACCAAGTGACTGGTATTGTCATATTTCAGAAAATTGAATTCAGCTTTATGAAACATATGTTTAAAAGCTGTACACTTTCAATAATTATGCTATAACATCCCTGTTTTTATGCAAAGCTAACTAGATATTGTCATATTAAAATAGCAAATCCAATTCATTTCTTATGAAACACATGTTTAAAAAAATAAAAGGAGCACTTTAATTATTTCAGGAGTGTTCAGGCCAGCTCAACAGCCGACTGGATATTGCATTTGTTTAAAACTCAATCATGCAAAATGAAGACTCGATTTGAAAAATTTTAATAAAGATAACCAGCCTATCATGATATCATTTGAATGCTAATCGGCACTCCCATTCAGCGGAGGGAGAGCAGTGTCAACTTCGCTGGAGGCTCTTTATTCCGCAATAAAAACATTTACATTCTAATGATTTTATTAAAGCGCCGGAGCTGTCAGCAGCCCCAGATGACTCCTGGCAAACTGTATCAGCTATCAACTCAGATTGCCTTTATCAGAACCACCCAGTGGTGAGCCCAACGCCACAATGAGACGTCTGCTGCTCACAGAGCGGGTATTTAATCATTTCTTCTCCAGTATTGTTCTGCTTACAGAGCATAAATAAGAGCTTCAAATAACCCCAGAGTGCTCCTGACAATGAAACAAAGTGTGGGCGCTATTTATCTTCCTACATTCTTCAGGGACCACTTTCTCCCACACCCACCCCCCACCTTTTATTTGGTGGTTGTTGCTGGCACTTGATTTTTTTTTTTTTTAATTCACTACCCCGTATCATCATTCAACAGCTCTGGATTTCTTCTTCACCCCGGACAGCAGGGCTCAGGAGAGAGCTGGGCAGGGAGGTGACCCAGTTGGTGGCAGGAAGTGATAGGGTGGCCTCCGGGGACCATGGGACGGGGGACACTGGGCGGAGCAGATCGGACCTGAGCAGAAGGGGGGTGCCCTCTTTGTCTTTGTCACACAGAGGTGACCGGGGAAGAGGGTGGGGGGATCCTGGGCTGGTCACCTGTGCCCCTCCGTCACTAGAAAGCCCACCCAAAGCAAGGGCTTTGCTGCAAAGGATCTTTCTTTCTGCTCTTCCGCTTAAATCACAGCACTTACTTTGGAGTAGGAATCAATGCTGGCATTATCTTTTAGGTTGTTTAAGAAGCATCCTTTCCCTCCCTTTTACATTTACGGATAAAAGCAAAGAATTCAGAATAAAAGCAAGAACCTTCCCAGGAAGATGCGAAACTGGAAATCTTTGTAAGAAGGAGAATAGACAACCAAAACCGTCCCCTAGACTTGTCATCGTTGGGAAACCAATCACTTCAGTTGGAAGTTTGCCCTATTGGTTACTACTTTTTTTAAAAATCTTTTTCTTTTTCTTTTAACTGCTAGGTGTTTTAATAGAAATCATCCTGAAGTACTAGATGTGCTTGTCTTCCAACAACCGGCTCTGGAGGGTGGGGTGGCTGGATGGGCATCTAGTAGAGACACAATGATGTTTGTTTTAAAAAAATGCTGCTTGGATATGAAATTTAATTTAAACTTGCCTGATAACTTTGATTCATCATCTTGAAATTGTGTGTGTAAGTCTGTGTAGGGTAAAACCCACATAGATTTCTACCATATGCTGTAGGGATCTTTGCTCCTAACCTAGCAGCCCTGGCTCCTCTGAATAAGCTGCCTTTTATTAGCTAACAGCTGGAAAACCCAGGGCTGCAGAAAATGGAGGCAAGAGCCTGCACCCGCAGGGAAAGGCATCTCCGCCCAGCTCTGCAGACCCAAACTTGCTGTCTCCCCTGCGGCCTTGTCATCCCTGCTTCGCTGGGCCACCTGGTTCCCTAGCCACCCACCATTCTCACCCCTGCCAGCTGTGGGTGCACCTGTTCTGGCCTCCAAGTGAATGACCTTTCTACCAGCCCAGTGGGCTGTCCACAGAGGTCCCCCCACCCTGCCTGCCTGCCAGGGGCTGAGCCAGGGGGTCCCACCCATACACAGCTCTGACCCTCCTGGATGCAGGATGCAGGAATCTGTCCCTAGACAAAACCACTTGGCTTTCAGCAACAATAAAACCAGCCTGGCAGAAGGAAGCCTGGGGACCTGCCCCCTTCCATATTGTCCCAAACATCCGTTTACCAGGGAACACAGAGCAGTGTGCAATCACTCAAAAGCGAGTACCTACTGCAGGGAAATCAGTGAGTAAGACTTTGCAGGGTGGTAAAAGCACCACAACTTATAAGAGGGCCCATTGTACTGGAAGTTAATTTTCATAAATAGTAGAATCTGATCTTAAAATATATCTCCAGTTAACAGATCCTTTGCTCTGCTAAGGGTCTAATCTCTGTATTAAAGGAGCCTTTGCTGGATAAGGAAATACGCCCACAACAGGACACCTGCTAGCAGAACCTTCAAGAACACCCATCCAATTGCTTTGATATCTCATCTTTACCAAGATATTTAAAATCGGCACGGCCCCCTCAGGGCAGTCAGTGGGGAAATGTGTTAGGAACGGGCAGGAAGGTGCTGCTAGTGGAGGGTGGTGCAGAGGGCAGTGGCTCGCTGTCGCCATGGGGCCTGTATGAAGGCCCTTCCAGGTGACCAGGCCCTGCTATACTGGTCTGGCCTGCTGACCTTTGGAATCCCAAAATCAGACTCATGAGAATTTCACACCCAAACGAATTGCGGTAAGAGATGTAAAGAATCTCTGAAGACTCAAGTGTTAATAGAAACAAAAGGAATTATTTTCCCAGAACACACACCCACTGAACTCTGTGCTGACTGCCTTGTCCTGCACCTGCTCTGTAGGCTCCTTCAGTTCTTCCTGGGCCCAGGCGTTACCTCCAACCTCAGTCAGTGAGGGGGATAGAGAGGACACTGGGTGGGCACACTTAGAGTCCCACAGGTCCCCATTTCTGATTCTGATCCCCACCTGTGCTGAGTGAAAGTCTGTCATGGCCCAAGGGGCACTGATGGGTAAGGGATTTAATCTGGTGCCAGCTGGGCGGGGCTGCACACAAGACCTGCATCCCTGGTCCTCCAAGACCAGTGAGTGGAGAATCTGTAGCCCCCTGACATGGGAGCCACCAGAATTTTTCATTTTGGGTTCCTCCTTGTGGATCGTTCCCCAAAGACTAGCCTTGAGGTGATGATGTAAGCTCAAGAGAAGCCATCTCTCAGGGAATGAACACTCTGTAAGGGGTTGAAATTTTGCCCGTGCAACCCATTTCTCTGCTATCTTGGGAAGAGTGCTTCTTTTCTTCTATGGCAGTTTTCCTGTGGATAAGATAGGACTCCATCCTTACCTGGGAGTCACTGAGATGGAAAACATAGAGAAAACACCTCTGCTGGACAAGGGGCTGACTGGCAATGGGCTGAGAGCCTTCAATCCCCAATTAAGACTTGTAATTAATCACACATTGAAATCATGCAGTTGGATGCCCAAAGGTCTCAAAGTGAATGTAAGCCCCTGGACATCAAGCAGCGACTCATAGAGAGTAGCTGGTGGCTGCTCAAAGCAAGCCCTCCTAGTGTGGGTAAAACACAGTTGATTTTTTTATGGTCACCCACTATTTTGGCATCTTTTCTCAAATATCATATCCTTATAGTTCAACTTTCAGTCTGGCCTTTTATTACTTTAAAAAATATTGCTTTGCATATGTCAAGACAAAAGATAAATATCTATGCCTAGTCAATTTGTTATTTATATATTTCTTTCAAGAAGTCAAATATCAGATCACACTGAAAACAGATTTGCAAGCTTGTGCTGAGAAAGTATTTGAATATTACAGCATCATGCATTTATGTGTCTTTGTTCAAAGGTTTAAAAAAATGTGCTGTCTGGGGCTGATGCTTCCTTGGCTTCCCGGAACCCAGGAAGGGTGAAGGTGGGCGGGGCTCATTCAGGCTATAGACAACCTAGTACAGAAGCTCTGATGGCTTTCTAATTGAGTCACATGCACATCAAACATCAGGTTATTATTCAAAGGAGTGTACGTTGTAATTAAAAGAGAGAGAGAGAGAGTAAATGTATTAGAGTGGAGATCTTCAAAGTGACACAAAATTGACCAAGGACTGAAAGTTGGTGTTGGGTCTGCAGTCTTCTTCGTGTGAGTCTATCTGTCTATACTCTGTGTATTTATCTATCTACCTGTCTGTATAACCATCCATTTATCTATCACCTATTTGAATAATTCATCATATATTCCTTAGCTGACTAAGCTAAACTGTATGTTTCACCTCATTAAGTGCCAAGCACAGGACGCTCTCTAGGACTGTGATACATTTTGGTGCTGGAGGTGGAGGGTTGGCACCAAGAGACTTGTTCCATTCAAGACTCCTGGCACCCACCGAGGGGAAAACCTGGAGAATACTTACCAACACATTGGTCTACTATAAAATATGAAATTTAATTGATATAAATATCAATTAGTTGAAAATGTTAAGGCTATTTTCAGACTCAATGACCATTAAATAATTGTCCTTTCTTCTGCCACCAGTTTGGATGTCATTGGCTGGTGGAAGTAAGGTCAGGAAATGGAGCTAGAGAAGGAGGGTGTGTGATAAAGTGGTAGATGCTCCTTCCCCCTGACTTCTGAAATACCCCCTCTTTTCTGGGAAGGTCCCTGAACCTCGGCCATATATCACCCTCCCGAATCCTCACCCAGCTTTCTGAGGCAGGCTATCCTCTCTTCAGATGATGGGACTGAGGAACAGAGTGGGAGAGCCACACTTCCAGCCCCTGGATGAGCTGGCATACATCTAGGCCCTGGGGTTAGGCCTGGCACCCCTAATTTTGACCCTGCAGAGGAAGGAAGGCCTGAACAGTAAAAATTCTGCTGCCCTTACTCTGCAAAATTCCAATGGGCCAACTCCCTGCTCCTAATAGGGGCCTCCATCCCCTGCCACATACTGGGATTTGTTTTGTTTTGTTTTGTTTTTTTCATTAATACAATGGCATCATTCACTGCACAGCCCAGGTATCTATGAGGGGAGGGAGAGAGCCCTATTGGTTTCTCCCTCAGGTTTTTTTTAGAGCAGTATGATA
This sequence comes from Canis lupus dingo, assembly GCF_003254725.2. Lineage (NCBI taxonomy): Eukaryota > Metazoa > Chordata > Mammalia > Carnivora > Canidae > Canis > Canis lupus. Next base: position 9,213,067 of record NC_064276.1, read on the forward strand.
TAGACATCAGATGGATGAGTATGAATGGAGCTGCAAACCTCCCCCTGGATCCCTTCAGCAAATATTTATGGAGCCACTGCAATGTGCCAAAAAGAGTTTCTCTGGATGGGACAGAAGATAACAGACAAACTTCCATCCTCCTGTCCACTTCAGTCCTGTTGTGGAGAGAGACGGTAAGAACACAATCACATGCACATTATATATGATACAATATGATATGATGAAAATATCACATTCCTTAGTCTATTATTATGTATGATATAACCCAAAGTAATCTATTGTCAAATAGAACCAAATGATATGGAAAAAAAATAAAGATGAGATAAATACGTATTCTCAGTCCAGGAAAAGAAGGTGACATAGGTTTCTGACACACTCTGTGGAAAATGTTAGAAATATTTGGATTAGTTGTTTAGTAGATCAATCAGGATTCTTCAGAGAAACAGAACAAGCAGGATATGTGTGCATATAGATATTGATATAAATACATGGAGATAGAGGTGAAATAGATGCAACAAATGATAGATAGATGATAGATGATAGATAGATGATAGATGATAGATAGATAGATAGATAGATAGATAGATAGATGATAAATAGATATAGAGACCAAAACAGACATTTATTTTAAGGAATTAGCTCATGTAATTCTGGGGACTGATGAGTCCAAAATCTGTTAGAAGGCCCGCAGGATGGAAATTTAGGCAGGGTTTCTATTCATTAATCTCTATGAAAATCGTTTTTCTCTGAAGACCTTCAACAAATTGGAAGAGGCCCAGTTGCATTATGAAAGAAAATCTCCTTTCCCTAAAATCGCCTCAGTGTAGATGTTGATCACATCTACAAAATTTATTCACGGCGGCATGTAGACTAGTGTTTGATTAAATAACTGGGTGCTCCAAGCCCAGCCAGGCCAAACCAGATCCTACTGACACTCCCAGTAGATGAGGAGGACAATCTCCAGGTTCTGGGGCTGGTGCCACAAGTGACCCAAGCCTGTGGCTGGCAGCAGAGTAGGTAGACATTTGAAGCCAATGACCAGATTTTTCATGACAGGGGGCGGGGATCAGTTAAGCACGAGGAGGTGACCAAACTGCTTCGTTAAAGTATAAAGAGGTGGATGTTTGGGCCTACACATGTATTTTCTGTGTGTTTTGATCAAAATTTAAAAATTCATTGAACTCTATTATTTTCAACTGTAACTCTGTTGGTGTCATGGGTTCCATTGTGATTTGTGGATCCATTTGTGGATCCATCCATTTCCCCTGTATGATGGATATTAAATAGCCAAACATACAGAAGTAGACAATAGAAGGGTAGTTGCCAGAGCTTGAGGAGAAAGGGATCGAGGAATGGTTGTCCAAGGTCCCGGGAACTACTGTGCGGAGTCCTGCCTATAGGTAACAACAAGGTATCGTGCGTGCACTTAAAATTTGTTAAGTGGCTAGAGCTCCTAGTAAGTGGGTAGGATGCATGGAAATGTTTGGAGGTGATGGATTATGTATTACCTTACATTGGTGATGATAGGACAAGTATATTAATGGGTCCAAACTCACCAAATTGTATATATTAGTTATCTGTAGTTTTTTTGTATACCAGTTATATCTCAATAAGTGAAAAAAAAGTAAGTGGAGAAGTAAATAGAAAAATAAATTAAAATAGCCTGCAACTACATCTAGTTAGTCCCTCCACTCCTGGGTGAATAACCATATCTAAAAGGTGCCAGCAGTAATGTTAAGTCACCAGGGGCACATTGGCTCTTTGTGTCCTGCCATCATCAGTGACTCAGGAGCATATGGAAGTCATGTTCCTCAAACCTGTGGAAATTAAAGGATCAAACATAGGTTATACTTTAATGGCAATGTCAGATATATAGGGTAGAGAGGACTCAATAGCAGTAAATGTACATTTACAAAGCGAAGTCACTGGCCTCGCCTTACCTTTTTATTTCAATGAATATTTTCCATACATCTACCAGATGCTCACATGATGCTCACATCGGGGATGGGTATTGAGCTGGACAGAAAAGTTCAACTATCCTTGGGCCACAGGACAGATGGCATGGAGACATTACACCCCTTGACAAGAACAGTTTAATCATAAGACTGATGTGCTACCAAGAAACAACCTACCAGTCTCTGCAGAACTTCACTTAGATAAAGTTAAATCTGGATATGGGTATTGAGTGGGAGGCCACCAGGAGAATGGAAGTGGAGCCATGGGCAGCATGGAAGAGCACTAGAGGATTTATAGAACAAAAACTCTGGTAGTTACATTGGTCCATGTGTGATGGATGTCCAAGACAGGAAATGTTATACAGCAGCACCCCCTTTTCCTCTGGCCTTCCAAAATAAAGTGGATTTGGATTGATCTTCTCTCAGGGAGTCACCATAGAAAGTAGATATAAGAAAAAAAAAAGAAGAAGAAGAAAAAAGATGGAGGGAGAGGGAAAGAAGGAAGGAAGGAAGGAAGGAAGGAAGGAAGGAAGGAAGGAAGGAAGGAAGGAAGGAAGGAAGGAAGGAAGGAAGGAGGGAAGGAGATGTGGGCAAACCAGAGCATATTCAGAGGACAGGGCCTTGGGACCTCTGTCAGGAGGAGCTGGCTAAAAGGCCAGAGCATATGCAGCATGTGCTGAGGAATGGGAGACATCAGGGCTCTCCCACTGCATCACGTGTGTTTTCTGGGTGCCTCATGGTGGACAGATCAGAATCCTACAGACCTAGGTTGCATGGAGTGTTTCCACCAGAACCAAGACACAGCAAGTCTTCTGGAGAGGGGTCTGGTGGGAGATGACATGCGTGAACAACCTTCATGGACTGAGGTCCCCTCTGCTAACACCATTCTAGGGAGATGGAAGCCTGAGGACAATACCATCACAATCTCTGGGTCTAAATGCCCTCCCCCCCTAAAAAAAAACAACCAAACAAGCAGACAGAAAGTAGGGGTGGTGCCATCTGACACAGGTTTAAGTTTCTGCCCTTCCAGGGGCAAAAAGATTCAAGGTAGAAATTAGATCAGTTTCCAGACAAAATTCTATTTCCTTCACACTGAGTCCACGATTGAGATGTATCCCACTGTACATACAAACACCTGTAAGGCGGTGCTGGAGATTTCACCTGAACTTGGGTGCCCACAGAGGTCAGGTGATGGAGCTTCAGAAGGAAAGACAAAATGCCAAGAAGGGTCTGTGTTTGGATGGAGGGCATGTGTGGTCACAAAACAGCTGCATCATCAGCCTCGTTGCCTGGAGCAGACAGGAGCTTCTCTGGGTTCAATATTTAGATTTTTCCTTCTAACCGGTGATCCCAACCCCTCTGTCTGTGCCTCTCCTGCTCCTTGATGGACTCATTGACCCAACCCCACTGCTGCCCCCACCCCAGGTCAGTATCTTCTATACTCAACGTGCTTCTTTCTTTGGACTTAGAGCTAGATATTGTTGAAGCTCCAGGTAGGATAACAGGGATAGGGACGGAGACTGTCTCCTCAAGGTTTTGTTTTGCCAGCTATCTCTTCCCAGCTCATTTTTCAAAGCTCAAATAATTTATTCTTCCAATTTAGTATTAATGACAGCACATTGTCTTTGATCTTTCAAACAAGCATGACCCAAGTCAACAAAAAAAGAGCCCTGTTTCCGATCAGCCATTGGCAAAGACTTTCTTATATTGTTTTCTCCCTACAAGGCTGTGAGCTTCTGTCCTAAATGTTTCCTCCCTGGGTGGCTGCAGACCCCCTGACCTCTCTGATCTACCCGTGTTGGTGAGCATGCGACCTGCCAGGGCTGCATCCTGACGGAGGTGTCAGACACAGAGCCGGTACTCCAGTCCATACCTGCTATTCAAATGAAGATATTGGCACAGAGGAGCAGATTTTTATAATGTGAAGTAAATGTCAAAATGAAAAAAAAAAAGTCTGTGCACATGAATAATGGAGGGGAAGCTTCAAAACCAGCATAAATCATTATTTTGGCAGGTAATTTTTTATATCTTTGCATGGTATCTTTTCTCTATTGATAAATTTATCAGTATAAAATATAGACTATTTTTATGAAATGAATACATATGAATTTAAAACAAGGTACAATTATGGAACCGTGGCATTACACAAGCAATTCCAGATGTGAGTTTGAGGTGGCATCCCTTCTCTCGATTTACAGGAGTTTATTACTTCTGAAAAAAAAATTACTTTAGGGCTAACGTACTCTGAATATCTTAAGCTGGATGGTAATTTCATGTGGACAAAATGACAAAAAAGAAACCAATTTTAGTTGTTTGAAGCAGAGACCTGGTATTTCTCTGTTCGGTGAGTCAGCGACAAAAATGAGCATCTGCCCCCAGAGCAAGGGATGCCAGGGAGCAGACAGTCAAGAAGGTGCACCCTGCCCACTTCCTTCCCTTTACTTCTTAAAATGCATCCTCGTGGACATCTGCCAGTGAAGGAGTTCTGGAATGTCTTCCATTTGAGAATCGTAGCAGCTCTGGGGTCCTTCTGATCATTTTCCTTCTGCACTTTTGAGAACCCCCCCATGCCTGGATGTGTGTGTGCACCTGCATGCATATGTGTGTGTAGTGGTATGTGCACGCACGTGTATTGCACACATGTGAGCCCATGTGTGGGGTGTGTGCATGGGAGCACGTGCAGGTATGTGAGCTCCCTGCCTCCACTGTGACCATGCTCTGCTACAGAATCCCCAGAGAAGTCTTTTTAGAAAGCAAATCTGATAGTGTCAAGCCCCATTCGCACAGCTCCAGTAACCTCCCATCACTGTCATGGCGAGCCCACACTCCCTGTCATGGCAAACACGGCTGCCACGCATCCCTCACTTTATCAGCATGGGTCTCCACTACAACAAGCAGTGGACCTGGGACTAATGACATATAAACTTCAGAGCCCCACCCACGGGCAACCTCACTTCTTAATGTACGTTTCCCTTAAAGATAACGTGTGCATCCAACATGCAGCCTCGGTACATTACCTCATCTCTTGCCTCTGCCCTGTTCTCTCCCACTCACTGTTCCCCAGGGTCCTTCTACCTGCCTCTGTCATGAGAAGGGCACACCTTCCTTGTGGACCATCCCACAAGAACATACGTCACACTTCTTTAGCATATGATACTACAGATTAGATGGTGATTATACAATTGTAAGAACGTATTTTCTTTCCATTCCCTGTTCTCAACTGATGCATGGCCACAAATTAATACATGCTAATTGAATAAATCAATACAAGATGAAAAGACATTTTGATATGATGTGCCGAGATTAAAATCAAAGTGTTTGGGGTCTGAGTGAAGCTATAGGTGGTGAAGAGCTGAAAATCCTGTGTATCAAGCCAATTTGCTGAGCTGGTGGCCAGAAGGACCATCTCAATGTGGATCTGTGAAAACAAAGGTTCAGCAAAGAGAGTGGAGTTTCCACCCAGCCCTGGCTGCCCATGGGCCTTTGGACAAGTAGCAGATCTCTCCCAGCCTCAATGTCACCATCTGTAAAATGGGGTAACATTATCACCTGCCTCATGAGTGTGTGGCAGTGTATGAGACTCCTGGCTAGGAGACTGGTCCCCAGTGAGCCCTCAGGGAGGGGCTTGTATTTGTTGTGAGATCTTTCAGCCTGTGCCTGAGGGGAGATGTAGGAAATGCAGTCCCTCAAAGGTGTGATGTAGGTGAAAATGAAAATATAAGATGGAAGCAACTGTAGGTTCAGAGGAAGAAACAGAAGTGACAGGGAAAGGCCTAGGGCAGGGCACATGGGGGCCACCCAGCAGCAAAGCTCCACATCAGAGCTTTTGCTCACACCTATCTTTTGCCCATCTAGGTCATGTAAAATGAGAATAAATGTATTCCTGACCTGAGGTGTCATAATTGGATGTTTATGGGTTAGGGACTTTCAGGTGAAATATCCAGTATTTGGAACGTAAAGTTCTCCCTAGGGGGATGGTACACTCGGAGTGAAGGGGAAGGTCGATAGTCCAGTTAAGCCAACATAGTGGCCCTAAAGCAGCTGCTCTGCATGCTGAACTGACCCACAGGCAGCAGGTGCAAGCACGGGGCGCCCGACTCCAGCTCCGAGAAGGGGGAAAGGCCAACTGGCTCCCCAGCACCTCAGGGATTCACAGCCCCAGGACCCGGCCGGGTGCCCCTAATGGATGGGGGCTGGCGGTGGGAAATGCCAAGCTGGGACAGGCCAGTCATGCAGCTCCAAGTCAGAACAATGGAAGGCTAATTCATTTAACAGATTGGATGCCCAGGGACCACGAATGACAGCTTAAAAGACCGAGAAATGCCCGGTGGGTCCAGTGGGAACACTGGAGTTTGCAGGAGAAATGTGCCTGCCTGCGCTCCAAGGCCCCGGGAAGGCTGATCTGCATTCCTGGGAAGGCAGGCAAGAACAAATTAGCTAATGGAGGCGGGGGATCTGGATCTTGGGGAATTTACCAGAGTCAAGACGGTCCTCGGTCAACACTTTTGTGAAGCTACCAATAAACAGACCCACGAGTCCTTTATGCGAAGGGTTTTCAGCGACCTGGCCGGTGACACTGAAAATAGCAGGTGCGTTTAACAGGCCACAAAGTACTATTACTTGGGTACTTTGCACTTGTTCGGCAGCCGTCACCTGGCGTCCAGTGCCACAAGCATGACTAAATGTAGTAAAATAATGGTGACCCTCATGGTCACTAGGTTGGAACCTTGAGATCCCATCACCTGGTGCCTTGGACTCATCCCACGGTCTACCCTCTTTACAAGTTTTTGCTTCTGTTGTTTTAATTTACTACCTTCTATTCCTTTGAAAAGATTGAACATGGAAACCACACACATAATTCATTTTATCACTATTTTAAACACTAATGAAGGGTCGTTACTGTGTCATCACCTGTGGAGGGTGTTATTTGCTGAGAGCCATCTCCGGGTGGATTGCCCAGCCTCCACTCCCCGGCCTCCACTCTAGTCTCACTCCCCGACCTAATGGCACCCATGCTCCAGTGGGGCCCTGGACCATCTCTGCTCCTGGGACCTCCTCTCTCTACCTCCATGCTCGTCCTCACTCCACTTGTTGCCCTCATAAGCTGGACCCCAGGGCACCAGGACAACAGTGCTGTGGTGCGGTGTCCCTCCCCTCCACGGCCTCCGGAGCAACCCTCATCATGAAGGACCAGGGGCACTGGGCCCTGCTGGTCCAGCTGAGCACTGGAGGAGGGAGTGGAGGAGGCACCACCCAGGCAGGGGGCTGCACTGGGAATCCCTGCCTCGCCCTGACCAGCCTCCACACCTCTGTGTCACCCCTCAGCCTCCCTGTCACTACCAGGTCCCTTCCACCAAGAATCCGAGATTCCCTAAGGATCTCCTATGAAAAACAAGCAAAGCAATGCCTGACTCCCCGCTCCCTTGGCTGCAACCACTGCCCCTTCTTGTCTGACCCCAGTAGGGCCACTGCTGTGCATCTTTCTCTGCTCCTCCCAGGGACACTTCAACTTGCCCCAGTCTGGGCTCAGCCCATAGCTTCAGAAGGACTTCAGTGTGCATCTGCAGAATGCCCCATGTTTCCTAGTTGGTTCCAGAGACCTTTTCCATCTTGTCCAGCACCTCAGGGGCACCCACATTGGCCTCCCCCGGCTCCGTCACCACTGTCAGGTATAGGGGTTTCCAAAACACCACCCAGACTCTCCCTGGCTTTGGTCCTTCTTCCCTGAACTCGAATTTTTCACTATTTCCCAATTCCATCTTGGGTTCAGGGAACTCTAGAGTTGTGTCCTCCTTATTGCTGAATTTGGCCATTGAGAAATAATGTTCTATTCAGAAGAGAACAGCCTGGGTGACAAATACACTGATAGTTCACACTGTCCTACCCAGTGTGGACTAGAGAGAAGCCTTTGGTGCTCTCCACCATGCTGCTACTCATCCACCTAGTTGTGACGTTACATTGTCATATTTAGACAACAATTCTTTTCGTTACCTACACTGGATGATTAAGAAGCTTCCCCGTATCATAAACAAATCAAAACCACATATATTTTAAGCTATTTGAAATGTTGCCACATCCAGATGCAAAGCTTCACCTTGGAATTAAGTAGATTTATCTATTTACCAGAGATTGGGAACCAGATCCTTTGTTCCAGGCAGTGCACGTGTCTCAGCCTGGACTCTTCTGTCCTCAGAAAACAATTCCTGAGTGACAGAGACCACCCCTTCCAGCTACTCTCAGCCTGGGAGAAGGGCAGCCTCCATGCCCCACTCAACTGAGAGCAGAGCCAGGCAAGGGAACCCTGTGCCCTGCTAGCTCATGGTCCTTCCCTGTGTCTTTCAGGATTTGCCCTTCAAAAAAGTTTCTCCCCCCCTTCTCTATCTCTCTTAGCCTTTTGATTCTTACTTGAAGTATAGCTGACACACAGTATTACATTGATTATAGGTATACAATGCATTGATTTGACAATTCTGTAGGTGACTCAATGCTCACTATGATAAGCATAGTCACCACCTATCAGTATACAATGTTTTTACAATATTACTTATTGTAATATATATATATATATATATATATATATATATATATATATATTTTATCCATTTATCTATTGACAGACACTTTAACTTATTCACCTCACATGATGGAAACTTCCTATCGCCGAACAGCAGCTGCCCACATCCCTCACCCCCAGCCCCTGGCAATCATGATTCCACTCTGCTTCGAGGAGTTTGGCCACTTAGATTGCTCACATATGTGGAATCATGCAGTATTTGTCTTTCTGTGACTGGTGTATTCTTTACTGAATAATACTGCAATGAACTGGCAGTGCAGATATCTCAAGAGCCTTATTTAGATTTTTTAGTTAAATATGCAAAAGTCTGCAATGGCTTATATCCCACTGGATATACTAGATCATATTGTAGTTCTCTTGTCAATTTTCTGAGGAAACTCCACGCTGTTTCCTGTAAGATCGTACCAACTTACATTCCTCCCAACAGTGCACAAGGGTTCCTTTTCTCTCATCCTGCCAATTTTCGTTGTCTTTTTTTTCTTTTTTCAAAAATAATCATTCCGACAGGTGTGAAGTGATAGTTCACTATGGTTTTGATTTGCATTGATTAGTAATGTTGAACAACTTTTCATGTATCTTTGGCCACTTTTATATATCTTCTTGGAGAAATGTCTTCAAGTCCTTTGCCGTTTTTTTTTTTTTTTTTAATTGGGTTACTATTTTTCTATTGATTTATAGGTACTTCTTATATATTTTGGTTAGTAACCCAAGGAGAGTCTTCAGGAACAGAATGTTTATAAACTGAGACTTACCTCTCCTATGTGGTTCCTGGAGTTTGGAGGGCTAGATCTCCACTCCCCAGTGAGACTGACTCACTCCTGTTTGATACCTCTGTTCAATAGTCATTACAAGACCCTGCAGGACAGGGCCTTTGAACCTTTAGACAAAGGGTTGTACTACTTAAACTACCATAGTTACTTAGAGCTTAGACATTCTGGAAAGTGTTCACACATCCACCTAAGGCAATCCACTGAGGAAACTGCATAATCCCATGGGAAGGCAATATTTATTTGACCTTACGAAGTATTAGTAAATCCAAAGACACTAGGAAAATCTGGTCATAACATTGTAAATCATCTATTTTTAAGTTGAGACTCTAGAACCACTCAGAGGGCACACTCTACCATCCCAGGAATGATGAGATAACATTGCTTTCTTAAGTGTTATTTGAATAAAGTCTGATTAAAAGCATACCACCGGCACAGCATCCACCATCTTATGGACATACTCGTATCAAGCATAAAGATTTGTACCAGGAAGGGAATAAATTTGGCCTATTTCTGTGATATAGGATTATAAATCAGAAGACATTACAGTGGTCTTAATTTTTGTTAAAAATGCTAACTTGTTGAAATAATAATCTGTGAATAATTCCCCGAGCTATTTTACTGCTTTTTCTTACCCATTGAACTTGACCCTACCATCCATAGGAAGCGTTATAAATTTTTAAAATTTCCTGTGAGCTGGACATTTTAATGAGCCACGCACAGCAGTGTCCTGTCAGTGGCCGGTGTGTTGGCCGGCGAGGGGAAATTTATCTCACCGGCACAATACAGTGGCGCTGCTTTCCACCAGAGCCTGGACTAATTCCACTCTGCGGTTTCCTGAATTAACAAGGCTTGTCTTCCAGCCTTTCGACATGGGGGCACTCTGTTCCAAACTCACTTGATTGCTGGCCTCTCCAGCCTCCCGTAGGACGCCCGGGATTTGATCCACCTGGAGCCTTGGTAACCAAGTTCTGCCTCCTGACCTTGGTGATGGATGCTTCATCTTTTGTGCTGTAGTCACTGCTTCCTTGCCCTCTCCACGCGCCCCTCCGCCCACTGGTCAGCACGCACCCCCCTTGTCTTTCTATAAAAAAGAATAACATTTGACAAGTGAGCTGTTTGTCATGCGTTCTCTAACACAGTTGCAGTTAGAGAGGGCAGTGGGCCCATCTGTCAAGACCTAAATGCTAATAGATCATTGGCTGGTACTTGGGCCAAGCGTTGGGTCACTCATAATTTCACCTACGGATACAACTATTCTATGAGAATATGACATACTTCTTTAGGTATTAAATCAGCCCTGGTATAATTTGTCTGCCAAAGCTCAGTATGGAAGGAAGTAAAATACTACAGCTGTGTCATATAATTACATCCTGAAGCCCACGAAGGTTGGCACTTATCTCTCTGGGTGTACGGTTCTTTAAGAAAAAAAGTGGGGAATGGAATAAGAGCAGAGTGGAAAGAAGCAGAGGGAAGAAGACAGCAGAGGAAGAATTTACATACTGAGCATTAGTCCAGAATCCGTCTTCTGTCACGGGGCCCAGCCCTTGCTTTGGTTCATAGGCTTCTTATCAGATCTTGTCTTGAATGCCCCTCCCCCACCTGGTGCTACACAATGGTGCTGATAGAAGGGAAGCAAATTTCTTCTATTAGTGACTGGCAGCGATTGGAGTGAAATGAAGTTGTTGCATGATATTGTTATATATGCAAGGTGCAAATAACCTAGTCTGAATAATCACAGCCTGTGTCCTTTTAAATGATTTTTCTCCCCATTTAAAGGAAAGCCTTTGATGTGATAATATTAATTCCCTCCGTGCTGGAAGGAAGAGGGAAAAAAGCTCAGAGAAGCGGAAATTAAATGAGTAATGCAATGTCAGTCAATCTTTTAAGCCAGGGCCTTATTAACTGCTAATCATTTTGTCATTTTGTCGCTCAAAGTAATAAATTTGATACGAAAGCACGGGGATGTCTTATGTTTACTTTTATTAGCTTTAAACAGAAACAGTTGCGGAGACATTACATTATCGAGACGTGTGGCATTTAAGTGGTTTCTGTAAAGCATATCATCATTTTTCTTCCTCACCGGCGTCTGATTGCCATAATTTTGAATAATCTGGCTGTCTGAAAAAAAAAATTAAAAAAAAATTCTATCCAGACCTTGCCCAGAGTTCTATCCCTGGAGTTTTATCAGGATTATACCAGGCATTTGATTACCTCCAATTTGTCAGAGGTAGCTGTGGGAGTGAGGGGGCAGTGGGGCTTCCTGGAAGGGCCACTCAGGGTTTGTGTGCACCCTTATTCTAAAAACCAGTAAACTCTGGAAAACATTGGAAGCCAGGGCGGCCACCTTGTGGAAGCTCCGCTAGAGCCCTGGACCTCATGGAGATCACACAAGAATCTGCAAGTGTTCTTGGTTGCAGGGATCCTGGGGTAAAATATATGGCCAAGAGGATACCCTGCATGTGTACACACTGTGCTGACAGATGTGGGTGAGCCAGGTTCCTTGGCTGGTCCCATCCTGCACAACATTTGAGGTTTTTTTGACCTCTTGAATTGAGGACAGCTTGCCGAGTCCCTGCTATGGCTGACACAGTGATGATCTGATGGGTCCAGATATATCTGTGGATCTCATCCCAGCGTGTGTTCTGGAAACTGGGCCACTTCCCTCTGGATCGTACTTCTGCAAGTAAGAGGAATATTGAAGGGTGAACCAAAATTCAAGACACCCCAGCCTGCCTGTGCTCAGCTTCCCCAAGGAACCAGGAGGTTGGAAGTAGAGGGCAGATGGAAAACCATTCTCAGCACAAGCACTCAGGTGTTGCTGAAGGCCCTCCGATCTAGAGCTGTCAGTGGGAACCCCATTCTCACGTCCAGCTGAGCATTGAAATGCTGTCACCAGACACGAGCAGCCTGTGGCGACCTGGTTGTGACATTCAGCTGCAGGAACCCATGGGTTTCCAAAGGAGGGGTGTCCACACAGGCTGCAGGGTTCTCCATCAGTAATGGCGGCTGCAGCCAGCCCTCGTCCATGCTCCCAGACAAAGTAAAGGACTCTTTGTGCTTTCGATATTGAGGAGTCTCCCATCTCTCATCATACAATGAGGCATCTATGGGCACTATTTCCTAGAAGTTTCCAGTGACTTTTGTGAATGAAAGAAGTCTGGATTTCATATTTGAGTTGCTGAAAGTTACTAGTTTCTGATATGATGTTGAAGGCCATATTTGGAGATGTTTTTTTCCTCCAGAGAGAGTTGATTCAAAGGTACAAAAGTGTCTTCCTGTTTATCATCAATCTTTTTGAAGTGAAAGTATGTTCTGGTGGCCAGTTCAAATATCTCCATCTTGGGCACCTGGGTGGCTCAGTAGTTGAGCATCTGCCTTTGGCTGAGGGAGTGATCCTGGGGTCCTGGGATTGAGTCCCATATTGGGCTCACCACAGGGAGCCTGCTTCTCCCTCTGCCAGTGTCTCTGCCTCTCTCTATATGTCTCTTGTGAATAAGTAAATATAATACTTTTTTAAAATCTCCATATTTCAACTGTGTGCTCACAAGCACCACAACCAGACAGATGGAGGGTCAAATGTTAAAAGATTACAAATGAAAGCATTGTGAAAGAATTGTCACATGAAATACTTAGGCAGGTCACTGTGTGTCCACTTTCCTGGGATGAGATAGTGGAGGCCTCTCTTCATTTGCCTTCGATCGCTCAGTGGTATATTCAGTAATCACATCATTGGTATTATTATCCAGGTGCTGATGGTGCCAACTCTGAGGAGCCTTGGCTACACGGAGATAACAATCCTCACACAGATAGAACACATATTTTATACCTGCTGGTAAATTATTGATCGCAGATATCAATAAATATCTAGATGTTTTATTTCACAGGACATTCACTTAAAACAGATGCATTGCTTTTATAATTTGTCATATCCTGCTATCCTTTTAACACATGCATTTAAATATAATTAAGGACATCATTTTAGTCAAGATATGAACTTTTTTTTTTTTTTGCCACTTCTCAGTCTAAACACTGAAGTAGGAAACATGCCACTCTCCTCTTCTTGAAAATCACTTGTAAAATTGGGAAGCGGAGCCACCAAATTCATGAGAAGTCGGTTGAGTGTACCATACTTTCCTCAATAACTCGATTTCTCCCTTCTCTGTACTTATGTCAACTTCTGCCCCAAACTGGTCCAGTGGTCAGATGCATGCCAAAGGGGACTCCTTTTCACTAGGTGAAACCACCCATAAGGCCGTGACACATAATGTCACTAAGAAAGAGTGATTTCTTTATTGAGTCACTCACCCTATTCGGCACTGCACCCCCATCTGGCACACTAGGTATAGAAACACACTCAGGAGAAAAGTAGCTATGAAATACTAGAGTTCTGAAGATGTTGGATGCTCAGGAGTTTTCAGAATGGTAAGCTGTAAAGACCATCAAATGATCATTAACTACAGGACACTGCTGGACTGTCACCAGGGCGCAGGCCTGAGCAACAGGTGTCCACGCAGACAGGACCAGAGAATGCAAGCATATGAAGTGTCCCGAAACAGATAATACATAATAAAAACATTAAAAACACACTTGAGCTGTCTCTTCAGGAGCTTGAAAGATATGCAAAGGGCAGAAATGCATTTTCAAACATTGACAAGCACAAATGCTTACTGTTGCCAATTGAAATGGAGACAAAATAGAGGCTAAATAAATCAATAAAACCCAATATCCTGTTTTATTTTGGAGACAAAATAGAGGCTAAATAAATCAACAAAACCCAATATCCTGTTTTACCCAATACGTGTGTGTCTGTATATTTGTGTGCAAGTGTGCATTTTAACTAAATCAACACCCTACACTGGGATTTAGTGTTTCCACAGGTTTCTTAAACAAATGTGATGAACTCACCGAACTCATTAATAAAAGTGAGCACTCCTTGTTAAAAATTGTTGTGCTGCCCAGGACCACCTGTGGAATGACCTTGACCCTGTCCCCTCATCTCAGCTTTGGTGTCCTCACCTGAATTGGAGATGATGGTCACCAATCCTCCTATGAGCCAGCAGCAAAGCCCCAGCCCCTGCCTCAGTGCCAGGCAGTGTGTCACTTGCAGATGGTAGCATCATGGCTGCACAAGCTGGGTCTCTGGGGGAGGTTGGTCTGGCTCCAGTCAGGTTCTCAGATGTTGCTGCTCATTAGTTCTCCACCCCGAGCCCCGGGGGCACATGATGACCTCTGTAGGAACCAAGTGCATGAGGACCAATGGCTCTAGGGATGGCAAGGGGTGTCCTGAGGGCACATCTGTATCTCCAAAGTGTGTGTGTGAGTGTGGGTGAGTGTGGATGAGTCATCTGAGGGCCAGTTCTTTGATCCACCAGCGAAGGTCCCATTCTCTCTAAGAATGAGCCTGCTCCGTTCCTGAGAACTCTTCCCACCCAGTGGTCTTCTCGGGTGTCCACATTAGGCATTGCAGTGCAGGAGACATGGGGATGGCCTCCAATCTGATCTATGATTCAGAGCAGAACATGGCCCATCAAGCTGTCATTACAAGAAAAAAGGTCTGATTAATAAGGACCACTTCTCTCATACATCCAGGTAGGCTTTCAGCTCCGTCTTCATAAGAGTTAAGCTACTTTGTCAATACAGCCATTTTAGCATGGATTCCATTTATTTATTTCTGCCACGGGTGAGCAGTCAAGCTAGTTATATGGCTTTATATAAATGAAACTGATGGTGAGTTTCTCTTGTGTTTATTTTTTTTATTGATCTATGATTGATTGATTGATCACCTCTAATCCTCATGTGTGTTCCTGCCCCGTGATAGTGGAGACAGATCTCAGAGTTCCAAACTTGAACACCTTCTGCTTTGAACACCAAACCATCGATAAACCACCCCAGGCAGGATAACCTCAAAGAGTGGAATTTTGGAAAATGTGCCTATTACTCTTTCCAACAAACGGACCCCCCACATGGGAGATAAATTTCATGCAGCCTGTGATCACAGCTCTCTGCTGGTGTCTTTGCGGCCTCACTACTTGCTCTGTTCCACCCGGAGCCTGCAGCTCACGTCTTCAGCAGCATTTTTAGGCCTCAAGTGGTCTGAAATAAATTATCCAATTAAACCATTCCAAATAACAGTTTGTGTTTAATAACAGAAATCATAAGAAAAAGAATCATCCAATGTAAACACGAATTATATACACACCTTAATTATTGCAAGTTACAAAATGCATGGGGAGATATATTTTTTTCCTTATGACAGCCATTATTCATCCTCAAATTATTTACAAAACGGTAATAGCAATTTGCATTTAAATGATATGTTTCTTACGAAGAGTTCAATATGATGTGTGTGTGTTGAGGTATATACACACATATAAATTATAGCTATTAATTCTGCACTAATATAAGAGTAAATACATTTGCTTTATGGAACATGCTGATAGTGATTATTGCCATTTGCCACCTTTTAAATGGTGGGATTCTTGGGCTCCAAGGAATGAAATGATTTGCCCAAATCTGCATTCCATGCTCGTGGCAGAATTGGAAATGAAAACGGGGCTCAGCTTTCGAAGTTTAGAGCCTTCCTTGCTTTGGACTCTGGAAACATCCCTCTTCAGGCGAGTTTGGCTGACCGACTCACATGCTAGCAGGAAAGGTCACCCCTCAGCTCTTCTAGACTTAGAAGAACAAAGCAAAATATTCACACCTATCTTCCTGAACCTGCCAGGAGGCTGGACCCCTCCTGCATGATAGCACCCCTCTCCCTTCCTCATGGGCTGAAATGCTCAGAGAGGACTTGTTTTTAAGGGTCAATGAACATTTACCTCTTCTGCAGCTCTTCCCTCTCTTGAGCTACTTATTCAAACTGAATTTTGAAAGCAATAGAAGCAATGCTAATGTACTGAAAGCTGCCTCCTCTAGTTGGCAACATTCACCCATGAAATGCAATTTTTAAATGTAAAATCTGGGCGTGAGGCTTACGTGTGTTTAGAGAGTGGTCATCCCTTTTAAGCAAGGTAACCCCCAAATATCGTAGGACCTGTGCCATCCCGCCCCTCTGAGTCCCCGAGTTGGGGGTCTGTGCCTTAGGGGGGCAGGAGGCGTCCCCTCTGGGGGTGCACCTGCATCCATCACAGCCCCGTCGTGAGCACGGTCCCCACGTCCAGGCACTTCACTCACTTCTCACGTGGTTGGGAGCCGAGTTAAACAGGCAGAGGTTCTGCAGAACGGAAGACGGTGTTCGGATGCTGTGACCTTCAAGCTCCATGATTTATTGGAGTAATATCACATAAGGAGCTATCACGGAGACATAACATATTTATCAAGCTCATCTCCCCGTCTCACTTCTGAGCCTAACAGACCAGAATTTATACATTCACATGAGGACTTTGTTACCTGTGTATTCAAATATCGTTTCAGAGGCAGAGTGATTTTCCATAAGGGGAAACGATGGGGGAATCAGGAGACCTGGGTTGCCCAGACCAGCCCCACACCTGCATTCTCAAATATTCCACCAATGGCTCCTGCTGAGGGATTTCAGACAGGAGTGTGTTGGAGTGTGCATGCCACTCCCCAGCGTGTGGGAACGTCCCTGTGATGGCCCTGGTGTCCAGCCTGAGTGTCCGTGTGTCACAGGGCTGCCACAGGCTGTGAGTCCTGCTGAGCTGGGTATGCATCAGCTTCATACTTGCCTTGGAGCTTAGCCCTGGTGCTCTGAGGAAGAGACCCACTGAGCACTTTAGATGCCTCGACGTACAACACATCTTTGGTATGTGGATAGTGTGTGGTTTTCCTTAGGAACAGAATTTCCTCCTTCCAGCACAGCACATGGGTCTGGTTTATCCTCACATCATCCGTCCATACTGAGACGGGCTCTGCGGTGTACGTGGACTTACCAAGAGTGATGGGGAAGTGGCTTCTCTCAGCCTCTCGTCTGTGACGTAGACCAGTAACAGAAACCACGGAGAGCATACTCAGCAGCCCTGCTATTTTGCTCCAAATAAAGAAATGAACTTCAGTCCATCTTTGAATTAGCAGAAAAAAAAATATTTCTATACTCCCAACTTTAGATTCATTTTCCTCTAATTGTCCCAGGAAGAAGAGAGGGTCAGGTCCCCACCCGTCCTTCTTTTTTTTCCCCAATTTTTATTTATTTATGATAGTCACACAGAGAGAGAGAGAGAGAGAGAGAGAGAGGCAGAGACATAGGCAGAGGGAGAAGCAGGCTCCGTGCACCGGGAACCCGACGTGGGATTCAATCTTGGGTCTCCAGGATCGCACCCTGGGCCAAAGGCAGGCGCTAAACCGCTGCGCCACCCAGGGATCCCGTCCCCACCCCTCCTTAATCAGTCTGCCGATGGGCATGGAAATCAGGTCCCTCTCTCATGACATGTTCATAATAAGGGCCAGTTAGGCATTCCAGAATAACCAGCGATGACATATGTAACTGTGCACAATGATTATCAATCTGACGTCACACACATAAATCCTAAATTTCTGGTACTGACCCTCCCCTATGGTCAAAAATATTTAATTAATAATCCGAGATTATCATCACTGCCATCTTCTAAGCCACGATGACTTTGCCACAAACCACTAACACATACCTATATCCTAAACCCTTGCTGTATTTGGAGGGTTCCTAGCTCCCTTGCCCACCTGCAGGTGATGCTTCACAGTGGCTGGAAAAGCCTCAGCTCAGACCTGTATTCCCAGCTGTCACCCCTGCACAGCCCCCAGTGACAATGTCATCAGGGCCAGGATGCTCGTGACTTTGGTAAAGCCCTGACATGGAAGTAAGATGGACCACAGGGCATGGCAACCACTGGGCTGCACTTCTGAGACCTCTCCGGCTTCTTCCCCCTCAGTTAAAGAGCCAAGGGGATGAGAAATGCCATCTGTGCCTTTCTGAGTGGCAGTTGGAAGTGGGTAGTTTAACATCAGCTGCTCCTTCTGGCCACAGAAGCTGCTGGAGCAGTAGGTTTTCAGACATTACAGTGGGCAAGTTTGCATATTGATCTTTGAAGGTCCATTAGCTCTGTGCTGAGTACTGCTGACATCACAGATGGATGTGTCTTTAAACTGGCTCTCTCCGGGTAAACCACTTGGGGACTCTGGCCATTGACTTGAGGTGGTAGTGGTGTCCTGCCAGAGGACAGGGCTTCTTTTTCCCTCTTCCCTTCAGAGTCTCATCTCCCTCCCTCCCTCCAAGTCCTCCCCTCACTCATCACCTCGCTCCTCTCCTCCTTTACATTTCTTTTTCACCACAGCAATTTTTAGATCTTCTTTTCTCCAAGAGAAGGGACTCTCCCCCCTCGGATGTGTGGGTGAAGCTTTGGTCAGGCTCTTGTACGAAGTGCAAAGGTTTAGGAAGCTTCTCCTCAATGACACATTTGTTTGGCTCATGAAGAAAACCGTTATCACCAAATAATAAGAGGAATAAAATGATCTTTCTGGAGTCATAGTGTAGACTTACTTTATTATTTGGTTATTTCAATAGATGAGAAAGTCTAAGAAGATATCTGTTTTACAAGGAAGGGGAGAGAATTCTAGTCATTGATTCACACTTTAACAGGTAAAACATGGGGAAAATCATTATAAATGTACTGGGCCTCCATCATCGTATGAATGCATGTCTGGGCTCACTGTGATCAATTAAGTGTCCCCTATCTGACTGGGAACAAACGCCAGGAAGTGTGGGAGGGACTGGGTTCCCAAGGAGGCCACTGCCCGCCTGCCCACTGCTCTCAGGCCGGCTACCGACAAGCCCCGCGCCCTGTCAATACATCGGAAACATAATTTGTATCAGCAGCTGTTTCTTTAATTAAGATCTCTTTCAAATCTTTCCCATCGATTCATGCCATTAACTTATTGACCAGTTTGCTTGTGCTGAGAAGGTGTGTTTTGTGGAGAAGCCACATCTGACTGCACATTTGTGGATTCCAGGAAACAGGCTTGCTGGTGTTTGGGTGGTTACCAAGGCCTCGACCAAACAACAAACATAAAACCCAACTTAGAATCGCTAACCCGGGCCCCAGGTAGAAGCAGCAAGCACAGCAGAAGAGCAGTGTGGACACTCACCTGAGAAAGATACCAGCAACACACAGAACTGTCTGATGCTATTTATTTATTTATTTATTTATTTATTTATTTATTTATGTATTTATGTATTTATGTATTTATTTATTTATTTATTTTGGTCTGATGCTCTTTAAACTTGAAATAAAACAAAACTTCACCTCCTGTGAAAACCCAAGCAAATTTTAATTACATTATAGAGAGATATGTATAAATTAAACCACACGTTATATGAGCATAGGATCCAGTAATTATCTGATCTCTTGATGAGGAAACATTCCCTAAGGAAGGAAACCAGTAATGTGCCTTAGCAACTGGAAAGATTATTTTTATGGCAACTATAAAATTAAAAAGGGAAACACTGTGAAATCACCTCTGTGACAAATATGGCAATAGGAAATTTCCTCAATATACAAAGGCAGTTAGATACCTGTATGTTTGTTGTGAAAACCTCCAGAATAAAATGGGGAAAATAAAATGGGTATGCGTTTAATAGAATTTTACTGAGGAGATAGTGAAAAATAGAAATAACCATAAAATAGTTTAATATCTCTGAGCACTGGGTGTTATGCTATATGTTGGCAAATCAAACTCCAATAAAAAATATGCAAAAAAAATCTCTAGCAATAAAATAAATCAAACAAAAATAAAAGATCTTTAAACACATCAAGTTAGTAAAGCATGAACATTAAACTACTTGATACTGGAAGAGCTCAGGACTAGAGCCTCTTTTAGAAACAATTGTGAATAACAATTGGTACAACCTTTCATAAAAGCAGTTTAGCAATGTATCCAAAAATATATTCATATTAGTTTACACATGTCTAAGTGATATCAGTAATTCCTCTGATAGAAACATATTCAATGGAAATTATGAAGAAATGATTCTATTTGGCTGTTTTATTATGGTATTACTTTTAATAGAAAATGTTTAATAAATATAAAAAAATAAGGGAATAGTTATATCAACATGGTACAGTTAAGATAGTGGCTATTAAGTGATATTTTCCCCTCAACTTTAATAAACAGGCATAATTAGTGAAAAACTGTAGGCTTTCTAATAGTGAAAAGCTGCAAGAATCAGTTTTGACAAATATTTCCCACAATGAAAACAGTATTTTTTAGGGTAGGAACAATTTTTAAAAATATCCTAAGATTTTTCACTTAGCATGAAAAAGCAGCTTTTGGATAAAATTTAGAAGAAAAGCAGCACATACACACACACACACACACACACACACACACACAAATATGACTGTGGCTGACTCCATTGTCCTGGGACTGGGTTAGTGATAATAATTTCATTAGTGTCTTTAGACATGAGAAAATTAGTCAGGCAAGATCAAGAAACCAGCAACAGCTAGCAACCTTAGAGTGTTGATTTTGTGCCAGGCACTAACCTAATTTCTTAACTTATATGGTCTAAATTAACCTCACAACCACTTTTTGAGGTAAACATTATCATCTACAGCTCATACGCTTCAGTGAGAAGTTCAAGGTGTCCATGGATACACCTCCACTCTTGGCCCACATACCATCTTCCCTGTATCTACCTTCTAAGTGTTTGCAGGCATGACCTGTCCTGTGTTTTTTACAGGAGCCTTTCTACTCAACCAGCTAGAACCTACAGACCAAAGATCAGCATGTCAGGAGCAGAACCCAGCTGCAGTCTCAGAGGCTGCCTTATGAAATAACCTTCAGTCATTTTCGGCCTTGGTTATAGAGAGAACATACAGTATTTACTATTGTAGGAAGAATTGTTGGGGCTTAAGATATGAATTATTAACTGGACAAGGATTTTCTAAAATCTCTGTGATTGCTATGCATACATATATCAAATCACAGCATAATATATCTGACACATATACATTTGTATGAAAACATTTAAACAAATAAAAAATAGAATATATATTTGAATAACAGATTAAAAACTAAAAGAGAGGTGAATGATTTGAAAGTAATTGTACAGGGTAGCCCTGGTGGCGCAGCAGTTTAGTGCCGCCTGCAGCCCGGGGTCTGATCCTGGAGACCCGGGATCGAGTCCCACATCGGGCTTCCTGCGTGGAGCCTGCTTCTCCCTCTGCCTGTGTCTCTGCCTCTCTCTCGCTCTCTCTGAATGAATAAATGAATTAAAAAAAAAAAGAAAGTAATTGTACAATTCTACTAAATTTGGTAGAGATACGGTGTTCTTGATGAATTAAAGATTACAGCTACAATTTATCCAAACTGAAAAGTAGTGCAAATGTATAATATTCTGTAATGGACACATTCAGGTAACTCCTTCTAGGACCTTTACACCCTCCAGGTCTAAGAGAAATCAGACAACAAAGACTAGAATGCTTGTTAATAAGAACAGCCACTTGCTGACCCACCTAGCGGAAGGAGTCCCACTAGGTACCCTGTGCAGGTATTAGCTTTGGCAGTCACAGCACCCTTCCATGGGACAGACAGTGGTTTTATATGACATAACAAACTTAGAGACATTTTGGAGTTTATTCAGATCCTAGGACTAATGCCCAAGTCTGAACAGACCCATGCCCTGTGTCCTTGGCCAGCAGATACATGGCTCCTCCTGTGGAAGTTTCTGTGCTTTATGTGGATTGAGTTAGAGCTTTTCTGTTTATCCAGTAGAGGTATTTCAAAGACAGACAATCAGAGAAAGAAGTAAAGGCAAAGGTGTGAATTTGAGGTAACCGCAAGAGAATTGATCAAGAGGTTTGATCAGATAGCCCAGAAAGAAACTCTAGAGAGAGAGAAAAAAAATCATAGAAATTTGAGGAAGACCTCTTTTGAGGAGGTAAAGGGAAACCAGTGTGGGAATTTGAAACCTAGCAACCAGACATGTAGCAAGGACACCTGGGGAAAGGTGCCCCACATGTCAATATATAAGTTCAGGTTAGTTAAAATAATGGCATTCTTAACTCTGGAAATATAGTACTTAAATGTTCAATAATTCATTTCAAAATTAAGCACTATGTCAGCTAAAATGAGTCCCTAAAAAAGTGTCAATCTTTTGTTGATTTTAAGGAGATATCACGCTTCATTCATTTACTAAATAACACCAAGTTTTGGTTTTCATAGTACATAATTAAATAAACATTGGGACCATCATTATTTGGCAGTGAGGGAATACAAAGATGAGTAAGAAACAATCTTTATCATTGAGGAGCATATGGCCTTTTTTTAGCGGGTTATGCATTGAGGAGAGATTTATAGACTGCTAATTTTGGCGCAAGGAATCAGTTCTATGATAGAAGCAAGCAGATGTGCATATTCTCAAGACAAGAGTATGAAGAACCTCCCGAAGGGAAGTTTATATGATATGTGTAGTTTACACAGGTGGAGAACAGGGCATGGATTGGGGAGAAGAACCAACTAGATAGAAGGGCCCTCATGATCATAAAAGTATATAGAAGGGAGCTGGAAAGAAAAATGAGAGCAGATGTAGACTTGCGATGGGAAGGGAGCAGAGATGGGAAAATCTCTCCTCCTGGGGGGTTCTCAATTCTCTTAAAAAATAATACAGTGCTATGAATCTTTAGGAATTCTGCTGGGCAAGAGGAAAGGAGTCATTGACACAAAATAGTTGAGGATGCTCTGAAATGCAGATCAGAGCTAGTGGCCTGAGCTGGCCACCACAAGTGTGTAGATGGAGCAGTGTTCTTGGCTGAGGGACTATCGCCAACTCTACTAGACACACTGTGTGAGCAAAAAGAATATTCAGAGTGTGTTGTTTGCTCAGCACAGGTGATACCTATAGCCAAGATGTCCTCTGTATGCTTGGGTGAGCAGGAAGGAACAAAAATGATGGCTCCTAAGACAAGGAGGTCGATGAAAGCTGAGGTGAGGATAACGGATAAAAACAAGAGTAATTCAAGTACCTGAACAAGTTTTCCATGAATGTGGAGAATGGAAAGAGCAGATGACTGCATGAGAATCAGCTAAGTCCATATTTTGCATTGAAGACTTTGTTTTTGGTCCTGTAAAATTACATTAACTATGGTTGTTGGAGAGCAATCTGATTTTCTTCTGGTTCATTATATGATGTCCCTGGAGGAGGTAGCCCTTAGAATGATGCTTTCCCAATAGGCATGGAGATAGGGACTCCCCACATTTGTGGAAATTGAAAAATAAAATAACTTAAATAAATAATATAAGGCAGGGATCCCTGGGTGGCGCAGTGGTTTGGCGCCTGCCTTTGGCCCAGGGCGTGATCCTGGAGACCCGGAATCGAATCCCACGTCAGGCTCCCAGTGCATGGAGCCTGCTTCTCCCTCTGCCTGTGTCTCTGCCTCTCTCTCTCTCTCTGCGTGACTATCATAAATAAATAAAAAATTAAAAAAAAAATAATATAAGGCATTCATGTTCAATTTTTGCTAAGTGAGTACATGTTGCTCCAGGTTATTAAAACTCTCTAAGATGACTTAACTGTATATAAGTGTTGTTTAGGAAGTAAAATAAGTGACAAAATGTAATATAATTTTCCACCTTTATTTAATATGCCCTCTATATATCAACTGCTCTAAAAACTCTTTGCAGCAGTACATATTATCAAGCCAAAAGCAAATTAGCAAAATCCAACTTTGAGCCAAATAAATTATTGTTTAGTCTTGGCTAAAGAGGGCATTAGGGGATATGAGCTGGTAGTTCATGAATAGCATCAACCTGCCAAATTCTTGACCGTAACGGTAACGTTTCAAGTCCCATTTGAGAAATTTACAAATGGATGCAACTTTGCCTTCCATGATAGACAATTTATAAGCTTGTTCCTTGAATACATCAGTGTTTTTAGGACACATATTTTGGATGATTTAAGTAGATTGGCATGTGTATACTATATGATTATGAAATGAAATCTAGAATCTAAAGCCGTAAGATAAAAAGGACCATGGCTATTACATTTTCAGAATGCATCAAAACATTTTGAAATTCAAGACACATGGAAAGCTCAGTCATGAGAGATTCTAATTGGTTTGCTCTTAGTGGATAGAGTTATCCTTTTTTGAGCTAAAATTTCAAATTGCTGGTTGATTAAAATCTTAAGAGCTTTTACCAACAGGCATTTTAGTAATTAAAATACATAGTCAGTTGTCCTTAAAACACACAGCACTTGTCTTTTAAAAAAGAAAATCTATTCAGCAAATGCATTTTAAATTTGGTGAGAGTTCTCCTAACACAAAGTAAGGGATTTGGAAGAAGTCCAACCATGATCAATTTCTCAGACTCAATACCCACAGCTTTGGAAAACAAATTCATGGATTGATGATGACCATGAGACTATAAAAGACACTTTTCTGAAATAATATCCTTCCAACCTCTTGTATCAAATAATATATCCTGGGTGTTTATATATGCCACGCCAGGAGCTCACATTTCTCAGAGAGACACCAGGGAGACGACGTTAATGACAATTATTTTCCTCCCGCATGTAATTTAAAAAAAAATAATAACACCTGAATAGATCAAGAAATATATCATCCTAAGAGGTGAAATAGTTTGTAACATTAATCAGGCCAAGATAATTGCCAAGTATTCAACATTGCACAAAACACTGGATAGAGCATTATGAGATTATAAATAAAAAATATCTTCCTCAGAAGTTTAAAACTGAATGGTAGGGTCATACCCACTCCTCTGAAACAGACTGAAACTCAAGATCCAAAGAAAGCATTGAGCTAACGTGTATTTACACGTTTCCTCACCTAGGTCCCTTGGGTCCCGTGCTCAGCACTGTGGTCAACAACGTGTGTACATCCTAAGTATCCTTTCCTGACTCCTTACTAGCTTAGGCAGAAAAGGGAAGGAGCCAGAATACTTATGAATTTTTAATGAAATTACTGCAAAGCAAATTTCAATTATCACATCCAGCTCTAATGATCACTTAGCATATTCAAGTTTTATTGGCTTGCCCTTTCTTTCTCAAGCTTTTTAATGTAATAATTTGACATAATGTGAAAGGTCTCATATGTCTTTATTAATGATATATACTTAGTGATTTATTTTATTCATAGACAAGAATACATTTAATATATTGGCTCTGTTAGCCAACATGCAATTTATGTGTAATTCCTTTTCTAGAAAATCTCGCACCACCTGTCTCTTGCCTCTGCCTCTTCAAACAGAGGAAAGGATGGGGTGGGAAGACCACATGCAGTGGTCGTGTTTCTTCTCTATACTAGAAATATGAGAAACAATTTCTGGTGTAATCAACCACCCAGCAACTAGTGCATCCACAAGGAATGAAAACAAAAAACATCGAGATTTCAAATGAAACCACTGATTTCCAATTTTTAACCCTGGAGAAGCTGGGAGCACAAATGAGGGGAGCACTTAGATGTTTATCTTCAACATCCAGCTTTTAAATCCTGTAAATTCAAGGCATTTTTCTTAAACTATTAATTTTTATAAAATGAATTTTATTTAAAATTTTAGTAAACTCCACCTCTCGTCTCCCACATGGATGTACCATTTATGTCTTATTACATCTAGCTGTTGGTGTAGGATGCTTCTTCCTGAAGTGCAAAAAGTAGGTGGAGTCACAGATGGTGCAGAGAACACTTTGTCACACCAGCGGTTTGCTGTGTGTCCGGGGTAATGTGCAATTCGCTTTCTCTGTGCTTTTACTTCATTGCAGACCATGTATATGGCCTAAATTTCTGGATTTCATTCATATTTTTGGAAATAGATTATTTACTTAGTATTACTTTTCCTCCTGAACTAAAACCTACATGCGATTTGAATTGCTTGACCACTATTCAAAGTAATTTGATAAAATTTAAGAAATGGATTCAATGCCCTAGATGTTTAATCTGCAGGATTGACAGCATCTATATGATTAATTTAATCATTTTTAAATCCAAAGGTTGGGAGACACAGGCCTAGGTCCCAACCTTTCCAACAGCAGAGGGTACCCTAGTCAAACTATAATCCATAGACACCAGATAATGTCTTGAGAAAAAATAACGAGAATGTAAGTTTAATATGTTGATTAAAATAATTCTTTAATATTACATCAATGAAAATTTTAAAATGGAGTAGGGGAAATTGTGGTTAACGAGGGAGATTCCCCGAATTTATCATCTTATGTATTCCTGTAACAGTAGATACTACTTTATACTTTATGTTGATAGAGAAACAACTAACCAGTAGGCTTCCTCAATTTTAATAGTTAAGATTTTACCTTTGAAATCACTACAGGCCAACACAACACAGCAAATAGAGTCTAACAAAAGTAAACCACAGGAGAAGGTAATAATCCAAATGATCAAAGGTATTTATTTATCAAAATAAATACAAAAGAATGAAACAACCATGTTTAAAAAAACAAATTAAGCTCAACTAAAATTTATTTACAAGAGACAAGCTAAACCTAAAGAATATAGAAGGGTTACAACTAAAAGACTCACTAAGTACATCAACAGAGTAGCAGTATCAATGCCAGATGAAGATTTCAAATTAAAACAAAAAACTAAATGGTACAGAGATAATAATTTGTATTGATAAAATGCACACGTAATGTGGTGATCAAATCCTCACCAAAATTTACAATCAACTAATATTAAAACATGTGAAGAAGAAACATTTTAAAAATCAGAAAGCTACACTAATTTGTATCTTTTTTTTATCTTTTCAGAAACAGGTAATGTGATGTGATGTATAGATAGCTTGAGGTTGTGGAAAGAAAGGAGAAGCAATTAAATTCATGTATCTACTGAGGTGAAATTTGCAGAGTACTGAGAATAGTGGTAAGTGTACATTTAAATGGGTTTTATAAGAGCATGGGTCTGTGGAGCTCACACTCTCATCAAAAGAACACTCCACATTCTCAGAAATTTCTGTTTTGCCTGCCACACACCCCACAGGCAACCACCCTTCTGTCAACATGGGTTTGTTTTGCATGTTCTTAACTTTGTATGAATAGAATCAATACAGCACATACTCTTTTATATCTGACTTCTTTTAGTCAAGTTAAAGTTTGTGAGCTTTATCCATGTTGAAATATGTACTCGAAGTTTATTTTTTTTAATTGCAAAGTAGTAAGTGTTGCCTAAATACAGCAAATCTGTTTATCCATTCTTCTCTTGATGGTTATTTGAATTGTTTCCAGTATTTGATTATACGTATAAAGCCAAAATAAACATGGTTTAGCAAGTTCTTTGGTGGATATATGTTTTTATTTCTCTTGGGTAAATACATAGGAGTGGAATTGCTGGATTATAGAATATCCATAAGCTTCATTTTATTGATGATGGCCAAATATAATGCCAAAGATATTGTAATATATGATATATTATTATTAGCAACATATAATGTTGAGCATATTTTCATAAACTTATAGGCTGTTTTAGCTAACTTCTTTTGTTAAGGGACTGTTTTTTTATTGGATTGTTGTGGATTTTTAAAAAATGGTTTGTAAAACATCGTTATATAATATGGTTATGTGTATTATGAGTATTTTCTCCTTGTCTGTGGCTAATTGTTTCATTCCCTCAAAAATATTTTTTGATGAGAACAAGTTTTTAAATCTGCTGAAGTTTGGGATGCCTGGGTGGCTCAGTGGTTGAGCATCTGCCTTCCCCTCAAGGCGTGATCCTGGAGTCCCAGGATCAAGTCCTACATTGGGCTCCCTGCAGGGAGCCTGCTTCTCCCTCTGCCTGTGTCTCTGCCTCTCTTTCTGTGTGTCTCATGAATAAATAAATAAATCTTAAAAAAAATCTGGTAAAGTTTGATGGATCGATTAGTCTTTTATGGTTAGTTTTTTATTTAATGCTTTCACACATTCTTTTTAAAATTTAAATCCAATTAGCCAATATATAGTACATTATTAGTTTCATATGTAGTGTTCAATAATTTATCATTTGCATAAACACCAATGCTCATCACACCACATGCCCTCCTTAATGCCCATCACCCAGTTACCCCACCCCCCTACCCACCTCCCCTCTAGCGATCCTCAGCTTGTTTCCCAGATTTAAGATGCTCTCATAGTTTTTCCTCTCTGATTTCTTCCCAGTTTTCCCTTCCATCCCCTATTAGGAATAACCTTCATGCTGTTTCTTAAATTCCAGGTGAGTGAAACTATATAATTGTCTTTCTCCAATTGACTTATTTCACTCAGCATAATACTCCAGTTCCATCCATGTTGATGTAAATAGTAGGTATCCATCCTTTCTGATGGCTGAGTAATATTTGATTGTATATACATCACATCTTCTTCATCCATTCATCTGTCAGTGGACATCTGGGCTCAGTCCACAGTTCGGCTATTGTGGCCATTGCTGCTGTGAATATTGGGGTGCAGGTGCCCCTTCAGATCACTACATTTGTATCTTTGGGGTAAATAAACCAGTAGTGCAATTGCTGAACCATAGGGTAACTCCATTTTAACTTATTTAGGCACTACCATACTGTTTTCCAGAGTGGCTGCACCAGTTTGCACTCCCATCAACAGTGCAAGAGGGTTTCCCCTTCTTCACATCCTCACCAACATCTGTTGTTTCCTGTCTTGTTAATTTTCACCATTCTCACTGTGAGGTGTGAGATGTGAGGTGGTATCTCATTGTGGTTTTGATTTTTATTTCCCTGATGCAAGTGATATTGAGCATTTTTTCATGAATCTGTTGGCTATTTGTATGTATTCTTTAGATAAATATCTGGTCATGTCTTCTCCCCATTTCTTGACTGGGTTATTTGTTTTATGGGTGTTGAGTTTGATATAGATCTTGGATACTAACTAGCACTTTATCTGATATGTTATTTGCAAATATCTTCTCCCATTCTGTAGATTGCCTTTTAGTTCTGTTGACTGTTCCTTTTTCTGTGCAAAAGCTTTTATATTGATGAAGTCCTCATAGTCCATTTTTGTTTTTATTTCTCTTGCCTTTAGAGACATATCTACAAGAAGTTACTATGGCCAAGGTCAAAGAGGTTGCTACCGGTGTTCTCCTCTAGGATATTTTTTTTTTCCCTCTAGGATTTTAATGGATTCTTGTCTCACATTTAGTTTTAATTCATTTTGAGTTTACTGTTGTGTCTGGTGTAATAGTCCAGTTTCATTCTTCTGCATGTGGCTGTCCAGTTTTCCCAACACCATTTATTGAAGATGCTGTCCTTTTGTCCATTGAATATTCTTTCCTGCTTTGTTGAAGATTAGTTGACATTAGCTGAAATGTTATCCCATCTCTTTGTGTCTTCCTCAATTTATTTCATAAGTGTTCTGTAGTTTCTAGAGTACAGATCCTTTACTTCTTTCATTAGTTTTTTTCCCTAGGTATCTTATGGTTTTTGTTGCGATTGTAATTGGGATTGATTTCTTATTTTTTTTTCCTCCGGTCTCATTGTTAGTGTGTAAAAATGCATACTGATTTCTGTGAGATGATTTTGCATCCTTTTTGATGATTTTGTTTTTGTTGCGATTGTAATTGGGATTGATTTCTTTTTTTTTTCCTCCGGTCTCATTGTTAGTGTGTAAAAATGCACACTGATTTCTGTGAGATGATTTTGTATCCTGCCACGTTGCTGAATTCCCATATGAGTTCTAGCAATTTTGGGGTGGAGTCTTTTGGATTTTCCACATAAAGTATCATGTCGTCTTTGAAGAGTGAGAGTTTGACTTCTTCTGTGCCAATTTGAATTCCTTTTATTTATTTTTGTTGTTTGATTGCTGAGGCTAGAACTTCTAGTACTATGCTGAACAACTGGTAAGAGTGGGCATCCCTGTCATGTTCCTGACCTTAGGGGAAAAGCTCTGAGTTTTTCCCCATTGAGAATGATATTCACTGTGGGCTTTAAGAAGATGAATTTTATGGTATTGAGGTATGTATCCCTACACTGTGGAGAGTTTTAATCAAGAAAGAATGCTGTATTTTGTCAAAGGCATTTTCTGCATTGACTGAGAGGATCATATCGTTCTTGTCCTTTATTTTATTAGTGTGCTGTATCAGATTGATTGATTTTCAAATGTTGGACCACCCTTGCAGCCCAGGAATAAATCCCACTTGGTTGTGGTGAATAACTCTTTTAACATACCATTGGCTCCTATTGCTAGTCTCTTAGTGAGAATTTTGGCATTCATGTTCATCAGGGATATTGGTCTGTAATTCTTTTTGATGGGGACTTTGTATGGTTTTGGGATCAAATTAATGCTGGTAGGATGACTGGATGGCTCAGAGGTTGAGCATCTGCCTTTGGCTCAAGTCCTGATTCCAGGATCCGGGATCGAGTCCCACATTGGGCTCCTTGCAAGTTGCCTGCTTCTCCCTCTGCCTGTGTCTCTGCCTCTCTCTCTCTCTCTCTCTCTCTCTGTCTCTCATGAATGGATAAAATAAAATCCTTTAAAAAAAAAACAAAAAAATGTTAATGCTTGTTTCATAGAACAAGTTTGGAAGTTTTCCTTCCATTTCTGTGTTTTGAAACAGCTTCAAAAGAATAGGTATTAGTTCTTCTTTAAATGGTTATTAGAATTCTCCAAGGAAGACCTGTGCCCCTGGACTCTTTTATTCTAAGTAACACTTGCCTGCCCCAAGGTCATGAAAATATCTTTTTGTAGTTTATTCTAAAAAAAGCTTTATAGTTTGGGGTCTTATGTTTAGGTATATGAACCATGTTGAATTAATTTTTGTTCCTGCTATAAGATGGGGGACGGAGTTTATTTTTAATGTATAGTAATCCAATTTCTTGTGTTTTCTACCAAAAATTTGTAGATTTTGATTATACATTTGGGTCTATATTTTGAGGTAAGACCCTGTGGATATGTTAAATAAGAATTAATGTTCAGTGTGCATGTGTGTGTGAATAGAATATAAAATTTGTCCAACACCATTTGTTGAAAGTTTATTCTTTCCTCATTGAAATATCTTGGCACATTTGCCAAAACCCATATATGTGTGCATGTTGGTTTCCAGTCTGTTTTATCTGTTCTGTTAACCTAAGCAACTCTTCTTTCACCAATAAGACTTAATTGCAACAATTTTATCTTAGTCATGAAATTAAATAGTCTCAGTCCTTCAATTGTAGTTTTCATTTTTAAATGCTTTATAGTTATTTTAGATGCATTCTTTTCATATATATAACACCTTAACTTATTACATTTGTAGGCACAGTGCCAAAAAACAACCATCTTCAAGTAATTTATCTGACAATGCTGTTGGTATTCGTGACACTTTTTTGTTGTTTTGTTTCATAATGTTAGTCATTTTTATTTTCGTATAAAATTTTTCAAAACAGTCAAATTTTCACAAGAGTCTATTGAGATTTTCATTGATACTGAAAAAATGATTGGTAAGTTTGAGGGAACATTAACATCTTAAAAATATTGAGCTTTCTGATCCATGAACAAGGTATATCTATCCGTTTATTTAGATCTTCTTTAATTTCTCTGAACAATATTTTAAAATTTCAGTGTATAGACCTTTAACACATGTAGTTACATTTATGCCTAAGTGTAGTATATTTTGATGCTTCTATAAATGATATTGCTTTGTTAATTTTATTTCTAAATGTTCACTGCTGGTACATAGACAAACAACTGATTTTGTGTGGTGACTTCGTATCCTAGTGTATTACTTAATTTTATTCATTTTCAAGTAACTTTAATGTACATTCGTTAAGATTTTTTATAATCTTTATAATCATATTTTCTGCTTATAGAGTCTTATTTTTTCTATTTAATTTGCATTGATAACAATACTTTTAGTTCCCTGACAAAATAAAATAAAATAAAAAGAATATCTGTGTTATATCTTTCTTAAGCAATTGAAAAAATTCACTAGGAAAGCCATTTGGATCTGAAATTTTAGATTTTATTTGTGTGATATTTTGCTTGTTTATGTAGGCAAATGTCATATATATATATATATATATATATATATAAATATGGGTATTTAGATTATCAATTTCTTTTTGAAATTTTTTAGGTAAATTTTATTGTACAAGTAATGTGTCCATGTTTTCTAAGTTGTAAAATTCATTGGCATGTAATTATTTATTACACTACTTTTTTGAACAATGATTATGTAATATATCTCTCCTTTCATTTATAATACTTTAATTCATGTTCCCTCTCTCTCTATATATATATGTATGTTTCACTAAATGTGTATTATTTTAGGAATAATTAAAAAAAATTTGCCTTTATAATTCTTTTCCTTTTTTTTTCTTTTCCTTTTTTAAATGGTTTATTTTAAATTTTTTTTTTTTGCTCTTTTTCAATTCACTGTTCGACTTACTTTTTCATTTTTTCAAAAAGACGTATAACGAACATTTCTTCTTCTCTAACAGGTATTTTATTATTTTATTTTTTTTATTTTATTATTTTTTTTAACACAGGCATTTTAATATATGGATTCTTCTCTAAACACTACTCTAGCTGAACTCCACAAATTTTGATACGTTGTGTTTTCATTATGGTTTAATTTGAAACATTTCTCAATTTCTTCTGTGATTTCTTCTTTGTCTAACGTGTTATTGAGAATATTCTAGATATTTTATTAATATATTATTTATGGGATCCCTGAGTGGCGCAGCGGTTTGGCGCCTGCCTTTGACCCAGGGCACGATCCTGGAGACCCGGGATCGAATCCCACGTCGGGCTCCCGGTGCATGGAGCCTGCTTCTCCCTCTGCCTGTGTCTCTGCCTCTCTCTCTCTCTCTGTGACTATCATAAATAAATAAAAATTTAAATATATATATATATTATTTATGTTATGGCCCAATGTGTCATTTGTCTTCATGACATTTCATGTTTATTTGAGAAGACTGAATTCTACCATTATTGGGTATAATGTCTTAAGTCTGTCACTGAATGATAGGTAGCTAACAGTGTTGTTCGTATCTGTATGTTTACTGATAGTTTGTCTAGTGGTTCTATAAAATGCTGAATAAATGTCCAACTGTGACTGTTAACTATAGTCCTCTTTAGTTCTGTTACTGTTGGCTTCAGTACACTGACAGGTCACTATTGGGTACACATATATTTAAAATTATTATGACTGTATAATAATTTCATGCATTTATTTTTGTGGAATTCTTCTCTTTACTTCTGATAATACTTCTTGTTTTCAAGTCCAGTTTTTCTGGTATTAAATATATCTACCGTGGCATCCTTGTGCTTACAACTTACAAGGTATATGAATTTTAAAAATATTTAATCCTAATATTTTAAAGATACTTCAGCCATTGCAATTAAAATGCATCTCTTTTAGGTAGCCGACTATTGGATTCTGGTATTTTTTAGGCATGCCTGATAATCTTTGCCTTTAGTTATAATATTTATTCTTTTCATAATTAATGTAATTATTGATATGGCTCATTTTATGTTGACTATCTTGCTACTGAATTTCTAGTTGTCTCATCTGTTTTCTTTTTTCTCCCTCATTTCTGAATTATCTTAGATTACTGTAATTTTTAGAAGTATTCTAATTGAATTGCTCTATTAGATATGTGCTACAGATATCCACGTGGTCTGATTACTTTTAAAATCACTATATGTGGGAGTGCCGGGTGGCTCAGTCAGTTAAGTGTGTGCTTTCAGCTCAAGTCGTGATCCTGGGGTTCTAACATCGAGCCCCATATTGGGCTCCCTCCTCAACTAGGAGTCTGCTTCTCCATCTCCATTTGCCCCTCCCCCTGCTTAAGCTCTCTCTCTCTCTCTCTCAACAAATAAATAAAATAATTTAAAAAATTACTATATACCTTCTGAACTTACACATTCTACATAGAGATAATATGCACCAATTCAAGTATAACATGAAAAATTTGTGCAAGTAATGTAATTTTTATTCTTGTCCTTTGTGCTAATGTCCTCTTATATGTATTCACTAAAAATGTTATTTTTGTATTAAATTTTGTCTTTAAATATTTTCAAAGATAGCTTTCATATATTTGTCCACAAAATGACCATTTATTGTACTCTCTTCCATTTTCATTCTCCTTTAGCATGAAGAATTTTCGTTGGCAATTTTTGTAAAACAGATCTGCTGGTGACATACTCTCTCAGCTATGGCTTGCATGAAAAACTTTTATTTGTATTTATGATGAGGTTTTGACTGGATTTCTTTTATCACTTTTAAAATTTATTGTGTAATTCTGGTGTCAGTTGTTTTTGGTGACAAGTCAGCCATCGTTTGTTTTATTACACCCTGAAGATACTGTGTTTTTTCTCTGGCTGTGTTTTAGCTGGGCATTGGTATCATTGGTACACAGTAGTTTAAGTACTTTGTGCTTCAGTTTAGTTTCATTTGTATGTATCGTTCTTCTTGAGGTTCATGTACTTCTTGGTTGCCTGGTTTGATATTTTCCACCAAATTTGGGGAATTTTTATTCATTAAGTTTTTATTTGTTTTTGTTCCAATCCTTTCTTAATTTCTCTCTCTGGGTCTGAAGTTACACATATTTTAGAAAAATATTTTTTTTTTTCACTTCTTGAGGTTCATGTACTTCTTGGTTGCCTGGTTTGATATTTTCCACCAAATTTGGGGAATTTTTATTCATTAAGTTTTTATTTGTTTTTGTTCCAATCCTTTCTTAATTTCTCTCTCTGGGTCTGAAGTTACACATATTTTAGAAAAATATTTTTTTTTTCACACAGGTCACTGAGGATCTGTTTATTTCTTTTCAGGATTTCTTCCTGCTGCTCTTCATGTGAGTAAATTTCTATTGGTCTATATTTAAATTTATGACACTTTATGATGTAGGCTCCAATGTTCTGTTAAGTCCATCCAGTGAGTTATTTAAATAAACATTGTTTTATAACAGTTTTTCTGAAAAATAACAGGGAATCCCCATTTGGCTCACACCCACGTGACCCTATTAGTAAACTCCTACATTAATTTATCACAATTAGTGAACCAATATTGATGTGTTATTATTAACTAAAGACCATAATTTATTCAAATTTCTGTGGCTCTTACTACATGGCTTTTTTTTTTTCTTCCTGTTTTGGCATCCCATTCATGGTACCATGTTACATTTAGTTGCTATGTCTTCTATAGTGGCAGCAACTTCTTTGACTTTCCTTGTGTTTGATAATCTTGAGAGTTTTGAAAAGGACTGACCAGGTATACTGTAGAATAATATTCAATTGGTATTTGTCTAACTTTTTCTTGTGGTTAGGCAGGTTATTGTTCTTAGGGAGAAATAAATAGAGGTAAATTGGCATCGTATCAAGGGCGAATAGTGTCAACATGGTTTAAAACTGTTACTGTTAACCTAGGTCATCTTGCTGAACTATTATTTCTCAGGTTTCTCCATTGTAAAGTTACCTTTTTCCCCCTCTCTTTTTTTATTGTACCTTTTGGAATATCATATGAACCTCTTTTACCAAAGTCCCTGGTTCTTTGCACTGGAGAATGATATTAGAAAACAAATTTCAGGTGTGAGTCATTCTTGCTGCTATTGCAGTGTCATTGCTTCTAGGTGCTCTCAGCTAGCAAATGTATAGATGCATGGGATGCCTGGGTGGCTCAGCAGTTGAGTGTCTGTCTTTGGCTCAGGGCATGATCCTGGAGTCCCTGGATCGAGTCCCACATTGGGCTCCAGCGAAGAGCCTGCCTTTCCTTCTGTCTATGTCTCTGCCTCCCTTTCTTTGTGTCTTTCATGAATAAATAAATAAAATCTTTTAAAAAAGTATATATGCATACCAGCTCATGTATATAGACTTACTTATATGTATTTCTGTATGTGACCCCATCTGTACACTAAGGTATCTAAGGGTTCCTCCTGACATCTACAATCCTAATCCATTATCATATAGATAATTTTAGCCTCTTTCTCTTGCTTGTTTATAACATTTCCATTCCAATGCTGAGAAACTGACTCCCACCATCTACCACCCATTTATGTAATTGTTCCATACCAGTGTACATGTATATTTTCTCAGAATTGTTAATGTATGTCGCTGTGAGAACAACTTTATCAACTACAGTACAGTGCTGACATACAGTTCCTTTTTGTGTTTTGCTTTACAAACCCTACTCGTTTCCCAAAAGACTTAAGTCAGCACCTTCTCACCTATCCCCCCTCAGGGAGGGGGTTTTGTACATTGATAATACAGTTAGATTCTGGTAACATTGTGCATTCAAACAGAGGATTTCTCAACCTCCTAAATGAAATTTTAAAATTCGCATACATTAATGCTTACTTGCTGTGATGTAGGGTTCTATGTATTTTGACAAATGAATTGCATAATATCTTCATCCTTACTATTTCAGACACAATGAATTCACAGCCCTAAAATATCCCCTTTGCTTTGCTGATTCAACCCCTAGAACTTCTGACCACTATTAATCGCTCTATCATCTATATAACCGGTGCCTCTTCTAGAATGTTCTATAAATGTAATCATACATTTTGTAGGGTTTTTTGATTGGTATCTTTCATTTAGTAGTATACATTTAAGACTTATCCATACCTTGTGAGAATTGTTAGCTCATTTCTTTTTATAACTGAATACTTTATTAAATGAAAATACCACAAATGTGTTGATCCATTTTACTGAGAGACATTTCATTGCTATCAGTTTTTGATAATTATTAATAGAGCTTATATAAACATTAATAGGCTATTTTTTGTATGAGATAGAATTCTATTTTTTAAAGACTTTATTTATTCGTAGAGCCACACTCAGAGAGAGGCAGAGACACAGGCAGAGGGAGAAGCAGGCTCCATGCAGGGACCCTGATGTGGGACTCCATCCAGAGTCTCCAGGATCATGCCCTGGGCTGCAGGCAGCGCTAAACCGCTGCGCCACCGGGGCTGCCCTGTATGAGATAGAATTCTAGATTGAAATAGTCAAAGATTTATGCTGGAGACTCTTACTGACTTATATACTGGGAAAAAATGATAATAATGTCCAATAAATATCTCGTAGTAGAGATTAGCTAAAGGAAGTCCATTCAGATAGTATAGTAATATAAAATAAATAAATTTATAAGTAAACTAATATAAAATAAATAAAATATATTTAAGAGCCAACATAAAACATTAACTTTAAAATACAAAGTATAAATTCATTTATACATTATGATGATAATTTCAGAACATATGTAGAAACATACATTCATATGGTATTTTACTGACATTACCTACCCAAGAGAATCATTGTATGTGTTAAGTGAGATGATACGTGCAAAGAATTTAATCCAGAAGATGCTCTAAGCATTCTTTAAATGTTACCTCTTTTGATTATTAAAGAAAACAAATTACAAAAATGCATTAAGTGTCATAAACAGAACCATGAAACTAAAGTCTTCTTTCAAGATTTTTTTTACAGAATAAGTCATTTTTAAATCAATTTAAAAATTAGTTTTAAGGTAAAATTATAAACAGGATTATGTATTACAGCAGAATCCTATTAACATAAAAGCAACATAAAATATTTTCACTGTGTTCATTAGCAATTGCATAGAGCTTCCAGCAAGTTTCATCCTTTAAAAAATTTGTTTTTTCACAGATATTACTTAGAAATAAGGGTATCAAATTGTTTAAATGAAAAACATATTCCTCTGACTGTACAACATTGTGTGAAAGAATATATTTTTATCCAAAACATTTGCTTCTGTTTTTCCATATTCTGAGATAATTGAGAAGAATAAACTTTTCCTCCTGAATTGTTTCATTGAATTTCTTGGAGGCTTCATTACAAACTAAATCCACTGATGTTTTAAATCTACTAAATTGCAGTTTCCCCGTTTACTTCTCTTGTCAGACAAATAATATGTAACAGGTTTACATTTTCATCTTTGCTATGATCAGAGTTAAAATATAAGACTGGTTCATTAGAAAATGGTTGCAATCAAGTTCAATAATCCTTTTCTTTGTGATTTAGCTACCATTGTCTTTTGTTTTCAAAGAATATTTTGATCTTAAATCAACTTATAGAATAAATTACATTATGCATAAAATCTAATCTTTAAAAACATTTTTAGAATTACTGGGTCAGTTCAGGAAACTTCTCAACTCCAAGACTCTGTCTTACAAGTTGGCTGGGTCAGTACTAATAGTCTATGCAGTGAAGCAGTATCTGTCAATGAGAATGAAGGAATTTGAAGCAAGTGTGCTTATGGAAGGCAGGTACCAAATCGATCTAAGTTTTATTCACTCTTTCAAAGCACGTGGTTGGTTCTTAAGTATCTGGACAACTAAATGATCCCACTTGATTTTCTTGAAGACTTGAGCTGTGCCTCTTGGAGCCCAGAATCTGCAGAGATCAATGATGGGACTCACATCCAGATTGATGAATGGAAGCACAGATGTCACTGAACTTTCACCACAACATACCTCCTCTTTGGCTTTCTCCTGGAAACTTATAA
Source organism: Canis lupus dingo (assembly GCF_003254725.2). Taxonomy (NCBI): domain Eukaryota; kingdom Metazoa; phylum Chordata; class Mammalia; order Carnivora; family Canidae; genus Canis; species Canis lupus. Next base: position 9,251,747 of record NC_064276.1, read on the forward strand.
GCTTCACATCCATATTGTCCTACCCTTTTTAGGAGAGTACACCATATTCTCCTTATAGAAACACTATTTCACAGACTCAGATTTGTCTAAAAAGAAAAAAAAAAGTGGAAGCAATGTTTTGAGCCCCTGAAAATAGTCCAGGTATACTTTTTTTTCTACTTCAAAACAGAAAGCTGGCATCTGAAACCAGCCTACTGGATGCCACTGTGCATGTCTCTGTCTACCTATGGCATGTGAAGACAGGTAAGGTCTAAAATGAACAGCATGCTGAAACTGCACCAGGAGACCTTTTCTATTTAAGACACATTGCCACTGAGAGATGTTATCTTAGCTAATCTGTTTGCATGCTTGATGGCTAAGTACTGGACACTGAAGCACCAATATACTTTGTTCTCAGGCTCCTACAGCTTGCCTGAGGATCTGCACCAGTGCTTCTCAACTGTAGGCCATTTTACCCTGCCGGAGACCCTTGGCAATGTCTGGAAGAAGTTTTGATTGTCACAACTGGGGTGCAGGGTGCTATTGACACCTAAGGATAGAAGCCAGGGATGCTACTAAACATTGCACAGGGCAGCCCAGGTGGCTTAGCAGTTTAGCACTGCCTTCAGCCCAGGGCGTGATCCTGGAGTCCCGGGATCGGGTCCCAGGTAGGGCTCCATGCATGGGGCCTGCTTCTCCTTCTGCCTGTGTCTCTGCCTCTCTCTCTCTCTCTCTCTCTGTCTGTCTCTCATGATTAAATAAATAAAATCTTTAAAAAAGTAAACATCTCACAATGCACAGAACATCTCCCACAACAAAGAAATACCTGGTGCAAAATGTGAATAGCACCAAGACTGAGAAACCAAGGTCTGTATAAATGCAAACCTGCTGGAAGAACCACTTTTATCTTCACAAACCAATAGCATGCAAATACTCTCACACAATACTTTGAATCTATGGCTCCAAGGAACCACAGCTATGCAGAAAGAGCAATTATTCAGTTATCTATGTATCTACAATAACCAATAAAATTTTCTTTAATGTCACAACCCGTACACACACACATACACACACAATCCATCATTAATAATGGTAGCCAATATTCATGGATATTTTACTCTGTACCATGGTGTTTTTGTTTGTTTGTTTGTTCTCAATCAATTCTTTGAAAAGCAATGTATCTCTCTTCTACAAATGATGAAATGCAGCACTGGGGAGGTTCAGTAAACCACTTGTGCCAGTATCTCAGCTGGGAACACCTGAGTTGAACTCTAAGCTAGGGCTCTGATGGCAGAGGTAGTGCCTTCCAAGCCTGCCTGGCTACCACCAGCATACAAAAAAAAAAAAAATGTATTATCTGCAATAGATATTATTTGATTTCATAAGAAAAGTTAAAAAAAAACTTGACATTTGGCGTTGTATTATTAATCTAAACTATATTTATTTTATATAACTTTTTTGAAGATTTTATTTATTTATTCATGAGAGACAGAGACAGAAGGAGAAGCAGGCTCCCTGCCGGGAGCCCAATATGGGACTCGATCCCAGGACCCTAGGATCACACAATGAGCCGAAGGCAGATGCTCAACTGTTGAACCACCCAGGTGTCACCCCTTATTTAACTTTATACTTTGCAAAAAAGACTTGGCATGCATTTACCAATATTGTCTATATGCATATGTGTCCTTTTTTTCCCCCTTCACCTAGCTCTAATGACTTTTCCTTAAGTTTGCAAATCTGACATCTTTTTTTATTTTTAGTTCTATGTCAAGATAATATTTTTTTAAAGTGTTATAAACCATGGCATGTTCCAAAGTTTCCCCAGGTCTGTTTGATAACCACCAAGTATACTATGTTTGGTATTTTCCCAAGTACTAATGATTTATACTTGAACATAAACTATTCTTTACACAAGGCTAATCTATATATTAGTTCAAGGACAATGTTTGTGATTAGTAAGTAAACAATATCAGTCCCTCAAAATTGAGTGTAATATTTAGTATATATTATGTTGTATCATATTAATGAAATTCATTATAATTTCACCAATGAGTAAAATTTTCCTTGAAGGAAAGTAGCTTTCTTAGGTACAATAGGCTCTAGTTCTTTTAAGACAACTATAACATAGACAATTCATCATAATCTGTAAGATCTGGACCCTAAAATGCTAAAATAAGTGTTTTGTTAGCTTTTCGCATGCCTCATTCCCACTTGTGAAATGCCCACCCTATCGTTTTGTTCTTGCAGCTTGTCCTGTGGATTTCAGAAAGTCGTTCAGTCCTCAATGGCTTCCTCCTCTCACCCTGAAAATATGACAGGGTAAAACTGATGCTTGAGAAGCCAACAGTGGCCCCAGTTCACACTTGGCCTTTTGCACTCACATTGTGTCCCTGCCAAGTGCTTTATAGAGCAAAAGCCCCCTGTGGTTCCCAGTGATGCCCTTCATCTTGCTTTCCATACAGCCAAGACTTCTAGCTTTGTGGGGGAGGCCCTGTCCTATCAACACTGCTTCAGGATCTGTGCCATTGGCACCATTCATCTTCTTGAATTGACTCCTGGGAGCTGTTTTTAAAAGGACTTCTTGGCATCCTTGCTGCTTCTTCAAGGTTCTCTGCCACAACATTTCAATGTGTATCTTTTCTATAGCCCATCTGGCTTGCATGTTCAATGAATGATTTCTTCCTCAGAGCCTTCTTTTTCTAGCCCTTGTAATGCTTATCTTTCCATAAGATCTTTTCAAAGTAACCTGTTTTAGATGGATTGAGCTTGTGGTTTGTTGTAAAAGCCTGATGACCAAGAAGCAGGTGTTCCTCACCTGGATGTATCTAGCATCTTCCCCAAGCTTATGCAAGATTGCCTTAAAGTGACAGTACCTGAGTGAGGATCATGGCAATCAGGAGGCATGCTACCTTGGTTCTCCATGATGCTGAAAGTGGCTCCTTGTGACATTTCAGGTAGAGATTACACCCAACAGGCTACCTCCACCCCATGCCTGACACAGCCCTAGATCATAAAGGTAATGCAGATGTATTTATGTTCTTGAAAACAAATGCTACCATGGTTGGTATAAGCACAATGAGAATCAGGCATCAGGTAATATTTTACCACTTTGATAAGCAAAATACATCTTTTTCCTTCAAAATGCAACACAGGCAAACCCTCTACTAAACAGAGAGATACTGCCCAGATAACTGAGCCTGATCTCTTTCTCTAGGGCCATGGTGATGGTTCAGGTTCTTGGAAGCAATGAGGGCAGGTGATGTGTCTAGAAGAACCCCACCTGTGTCTGGTGTGGAAAAGCCTGTGTAAAACACACATACCTCTTTTTTCACCCCTCTAGCTCTTTGGATATTCAGTCTTGTGGGGGAGGATTTCTAACCTGAAACCCATCGATGCATCTGATTTGTCCACCCCTCAAGTTCCAGAAGCATCTCCCTCTCTGGCTAGAAGATTTATCATGGAGAGACAGAGGGAAAGAAAAAACAACACCATGGTGATCGGAAAGAGGTCGGGGGTGCTTTAAAAAGAGTGATGTTCATGGGCTGATGGGGGCGAGGTTGGAGGCTTCTGTCCCCCGTGGGTCTGGAATGGAGCCTGCTCTGGTCAGATTGGGACCGGCTCACAGATCTGGGGCTGGTAATCTGATCACCGTCTCCTTCGTTTTCATGCTGTGTTTTCTTCAGAGCCCCTTCTCCTGCTTCCAGCCTGTGACAGTGTGATAAGACACAAGAAATTTAGTCATCATGACTGCAGTAAAGGAGCTCAGTGAAGGGATTATGGTATCCCATAACCCTTCCATTAGCCACGGCCGGGCCGCTCCGCTGCAGTCACAGCACTGAGCGCCACTGCAGTCCTCTCCCCCTTTCCTGCTGGCTGCTGTGTTTTTTGCCTTTTTCATTTATATATTCATTTTGTAAAAGGAAAGCTTTGAAAGGTTAACCCAGAAATAGTCATCTCATTCAACTCCCTGAAGCTCAGTATGGGATGCCCGACGTCATGGCCCAGACATGGGTCCACTCTTCACCAACGTGGGCCAGGGAGCTGTCAAGGGTATTACTGGGGGCGCTCATCCAAGGGCCGTCTTTATGAGGCGGTGCAGACAGGGTAAGCTGAACACATCAACACGGGACACAAACAGGCTGCCCAGGGAAGCAAAGATTTAGGAAAAAAAGAGAAGGAGTTACAGGGCAAAGCAACATCGTTGCTTTCTATCACTTGTGGACATGCACATTGTTATTGTTTTTGCTTATGTTTTTTGTTTTTTTGCAAAGGCCATTTCTAACAGTGGACACTGCCCTCTGGCTCAGGGCAATTGAGAAGAGTGAGGCAGACAAATCTTGGGAAGAAGGCCTTGGATGAGGCTTCTCTTTCAGAAGTCTTGACTCCACCAGGCTTTCAGGTGTTACATTTCACTCTGACAGCTGCCATTAGTAATCCCAGCAGTGAACGGCAAATAAAACAACACAAAGGAAATATTAACTATAGCTTTGAAGCAAATGTAGGTAAATGTAGGTCTTTGGCACAATCTAAGTATAGGTGGAAAAGACAGGAGGCCTCTACAAGGAGGAAATGTGATTCGGGGGAGCAGGGGGTGATCCGTATCTACCCTTGTGGTTGCCAAAGGTCAGAGGAATGCTGCAAATGAAACCACACATATGAAACAAATAGGCGAATCCTGGTCTGAAAAAAAATGAATTTATATTCAATAGAAAGCAGCCTTGACTGAAAAATAGTCAGACCCAAGACGTGCCTAGAGGTTGGGTCTGCCATTGGAGGGTTCCTGCATGGGCATCTCTCAGTGGTCAACAGTTACACTGATTGACCACTCTCAGTGGTCAACAGTTACACTTTCCTCAGAAAGTTTTCGTGAGGGTTTTATTAGGCGACATAACACAGGCCAAGAACTCATAGCAGAATAGGCCCCCACTAATGCCAGGGTAACCAAACGCCACCATGGCTGCCCCATGGCGGTGAGGTGAACAGGATCCAGGAAAGTAATGGAGTTCTGAACAAGTCCTCTGGGGACCAGGTAAGGAAAGCAGGGTGTGTGCCTGGACCTATTGGACCAGCTCTGAAATGGGTGCGATGCAGAGCTAACCCTGGCCTGCTCACAGCTCTCTTCCTCTATCTGCCACTCCGTCTCTATCTCTCTCTCTGTTACTTTTTCTTTTTATACAAATAGATAATACTCTGGTTGGCTGCCCATATGTCTCACCCTAGGAATGCCATGGTCTATTAGCATCTTTCCTGACCCTTCCAGGTCAAGGCACTCTGCTTGCCACTGTGCCTTGTTGTCTACTCCGCAGAATCGTGTCCACCTTGTCACTGATGGTTAAGCTCTGTTTTGGAAAATTCTGTCATTGCCATTGGTACTTGGAATTCTCATTCCATGTCAGCATCTCCTATGGACAAGCTGGTCCTGTGGATGAGAACTGCCATTGAGCAAAGATCCTCATTGTCTAGGTAAGGAGGGCCCCCAGTCAGATGGCCTGTGTTTGGTCTCATGTAAGAAACTACCTCCATGGGGATGCCTGGGTGGCTCAGGCGGTTTAGTGCCTGCGTTCAGCCCAGGGCATGATCCTGGAATCCCGGGATGGAGTCCCGCATCGGGCTTCCTGCGGGGAGCCTGCTTCTCCCTCTGCCTGTGTCTCTGTTTCTCTCTCTCTCTCTCTGTCTTTCATGAATAAATAAATAAATCTTAAAAAAAAAAGAAAGAAAGAAAAGAAACTACCTCCCAGCCGCATCTCTCTGAGCCTCCTGCTCCTTGTCTGGTAGGGCAGTGGCAACCTCTATAGGTTATTTTTTCCACCTCACTAATAGGCCCAAGCCTTAAGGAGCCAAATGGGAGTATACTAAGGTTTTTCTTGCTGGTCTCATCACAATGACAAAGCCCAAGTAACAAGAATAGTTCCCAGTATCAGTAAACTCTCCCCATCCAGACTGACATTCTGACCTCCCTCATCCAACACCTTTGAAGTCCATTTCTGCATGTTCTCTCAGGTCTGGTCTCAAACAGGCTATAAGAAACTTGCAATTCTTCTGGTTAGTAGTAGCCTATCTCCTTCCAGAGCAGGAAACATAATTCTCTGATCACCTATGCTGATATGAATGCAGCTCTTGTTTTAGAAGAAATGATGGGAGGTGTCAAAGGTCAGGCTCCTAGGGAAAGTTTCTGAGGCTGAGATGTGGAATCAGGCAGTAAAAATGGAAGTGCTGGTAGGAACAGCCTGTGTGGGAGTGTGGGGAGCAGAATTGGGTCATGAGGAAGGCAAACACAAGACAAACTCAGAAGAGGCTGCCTTGATTGATCAAGGGGTCCCTTGTACTGGCATGGTTCTTCAACATTGTACTACTTGGGGACAGAGGACCAAGCTTTGGGACTTCCTCATGGACCTGCCACCTTATGCTGTTTGAGGGAGGGATCAGAACTTGTTGCTGGGCAGTGTCCCTTGACCGAATGCAATTCTTGGAGAGGGAATTTGTCACATCGCCAGCGGGCCCCAGCACTGACCACAACTAAGGGAACAGAGTCTTTGGCACTGCCTAGAATCTTGGACAGTGCACCATAGTGCTCACTCTGGTTTGCCTTTTGTGCCACTTGAATCCACTTGTTTTATAGTGAGCTGATCCCATTGGAAATAGTGGCTCCAAGATTCTGGGTGATTGTACATCCTGGGGGAACTTACAAGAGGAAGGTCAGTGGGGTGGACCTTGGTGTCTTCTGCTCCAGCTGGTCTCAAGGCTACAGATGGTCCTCATTACTGCCCCTTGCACTATCCATTCTAGATTGACCTCACCTTGACAGTTCCTTTGCTGGACACCCGTCCTTCTTAGCTGTGGCCACGATACTTACCCACTACTGACAAGAGTGGGAGTGAGACCACTCAAGGATCCACCAGTGGGTCAGCGTTGTTCCAGACTTGTTTCCCAGAGTCCTATTATGTAAGAGCAGCCCAATCCTTGCAAGGATGGTGCCTTCCCAGCACAAGGAACCTGAGAGATGAAAGAAGCAGCCGTGGAATCAGGTTCAGGGAGACTCTGTCTGTGTGCCCTGGTGGCAAGTTTTCACCTTTGGGAATCACGACCTCTAGACCTATAGCACCTTGCAGTGTGGAGGGTGGGGAGGAGAAGCACAAACTCCTCAATGAGCTCCTGAGAGTGACAGTAAGTGGGGGTCATTCTTATTTCCAGTCTTTGATCCCTAGGCCCATACACTGAACCTCTATCTTCATCACACGGACCTGGCCTTTCCTTCAATCAGTGAGATAAGGCTGTGCAGCTGGCTCGAGTCTGAAAACTGGATCCTAGGATCATTGTGACATGTGTTGGGGTGGCTAAGTTCCCTGGTCTTCTATTCTCATTTCTTTCGGTTGTACAGATTGAGCATCACCCTCATTACTGCCAATCTTCTTGGCTCCTGGGGTCACCATATTCCACTAACCATGTTCATTGCTACCTATGGGTCAGTCTTCTCTGATATGGATACAGTAACCTCACCTCCGTGATTTGGACAATCAGATGTCACCAATGAGCTTCTGTTATTTCAGGATCCTCTCATCCATGCGGCTGCAAGAATCCCAGTTCTTTGACAACATCTTCCACTGTCAGACCTAGCCCTTCAGTAGGAGATGCCACCAAACACTGCAACATGAATGGTAGATTTCGTACAAGTACATTCCTGTACATTTCAGTGACAGGTGCTCTCCATACCTCAACACACACAGACACACACACAGAGAGAGAGAGAGAGAGAGAGAGAGAGAACATGCAGTTCTAGTTAATCCACTGCTCCAAGCTTTATACTTGCCTTCTTTCTCTACCACTCCACCAGTTTCCATGGCAACTCTAGCATCTCTATTTTGCTGGGGCAGGTCCCTGCTCTCTCCCAAGAGCCAACATGGAAGCATCCTAGCACCATGTCCCAGGGCCCCTGCCAGAATTTTAAATCCTATGTGGTAGAGCAATTCCCATGTGGAAACACCCTAATGACCTGTACCTGTGTATCCCATCCTCTTTCACTAAAGACCCTGAGGACACAGAGCTGTACCTGCTGGTGCATATTCTCTGAGTCTTGCATCTCAGTTTCTGGCCAAGAAGTTGGCAGGATAGGCTGACTCAACCCTTATTATTGGTCTGCCAAGGGCAGAGAAGGAAATGTGGGTCTTAAGGGAGATGGGTACTATTTTGTATGGCTTGCAGAATTAATGTCTATCATTAATATCAGGTATCTAAATATATAATTCAAAAACCACAGAGAAGATGGGGCTAATTCACCTGTTGGTGAATCATGAGCTTGTAGGTGACAGGAAACACCATGGGCATGGGTTCTGCTCCCATGAAGAGTATGCCGTAGGGAAAACAGAAGGCCAAGGCTGGGGGTATGAAGAAACTTATGGCAGGTGGAGAAAGGAAGCCCATAGGGACCAGAGACAAGGTGAGCCTAGAGGTTGGTGCCATGAGGCCATGGGGGTTGAGCATGTCACAAAGGAGAGGATGAGAAAGGGCATGAAATTGGGGAAGGAGGTGTTCAGTTAGATAAGGGGTAAAATGTGACCTTTCACTCTAAGGAAGAGAAGGTGATAATGCCCTTTGCTGGAGCCATTTTCGCTGCATGGTGGGCTCAGCAGAGTTCAAGAATGCGTTGGAGAAGGGGTGAAGGGCAGGGACTCTGGATACATCTGGGGGAGGCTTTAATAAGAAGGGGTGAGGAGGGAACAAGTGGTCAGTAGAATCTGACCTTCAGTGTGCTCTGAGGCTAGGAGAAGGAAACCAAGTGTGTGTGTATGTGTGTGTGTGTGTGTGTGTGTGTGTGAGAGAGAGAGCGAGAGAGAGAGAGAGAGAGAGAGAGAGAGAGAAAGATCCAGTTCATGAGTAATTTTAATTTTTTTTGCATTTTTAAGTTCCCTCAATTGACCATTCTTTTCTCCCCAGAACATTTTAATTTTAACAAAACTTCTGATGTTTTTAAGACATTTCCCTCTGTAGAGCCTCTCCTTTTATAAACATGGGCAGGATTTTCTTGTTCTTGTTCTTCCTTAAGGCAAAAACCCAAATGACAAGGCAAAACGAAAGCCATCCAAAGGCAGTGAGTGGCTAAATTTATCAGTGTTCTCTCCGTTTATGTGAAGTATTAACCTGAACCTTAATTGGTATGTTTTGTTTATTTTTCTTGGTTTATTTGCCTCCATCCAAGGGAAATTTATCACAGAACAAAGACTTATATCTCAAAAGCTTTATGCAGTTGAGTATATTCCTTGGTGAAACCCCCAGGCTGATCAAACTGAGAATCTCGTCTGTTTAGGGTAGAGGTTGGAGGTCCCTACCTGTTTTTATACTTTTAAGCTGTCACAGTGAGGACTTGAGGAAGAACATAGAAGGCTATGAAGAAACACTCTTTTCCTTCTGGTCTCAGGAAGAATGGGGAAGGTATCATGCCGTTTTGGGGGGCTTGTAGGTCATGGTCACCCAGGTTGGAATGGATGCAAATGGATTCCAACGGACTCTGAAGGAACCCTCTATTAATATACGGTGGGCAAGGGGTAGGGCACAGAGTAATTAATGGTTTGCTAACTATAATACACTATAAAAATCTCAGAATCTCAGACTCTGCGTTTAGACTTGTACATTTCCCTCTCATCCTATGTAGATCCAGACAAACAATGGCCTGCAAGGTCGAACCTAAATTCTTGGCATTTAACAGTGTTGTGATGAACTTTTATATACCAGCGTTAACATTTCAACAAGACAGCTTTCAGTTTCTGAAGGAGTACGAAGTTTAGTCTCAGCCTAGTGAAATATTGATAAGGTTCTGATTTGCAATGATTTTCTGTCTTTGCTGATTTTCTCAGTCTGTAGTCAATTCACATTTCCCTGTGATTTGCACACATCCAAAGTCAGATGAAATTAGGCCAGAGCGATTTCACTGGTGCCCACAGTGACAGCGATGTCCCCAGATATAGGAATTTGCCATTACATAGCTTCTTTATTTGGTCCACCATAAATATTTTATTCGGCCCTAAACGAGGCAGCTACTCAATTCACAATGATGATGTATATATGGTGGGATTGTTTGCACTTCCTTTAGAACATACAAACTTTTAAACCGTCCGTAAAATATGAATTTGAGATATTTAGTTGATAAAATTAACAAACAGATCTACCTCTGTTTATTTCACAAATTAAATATTAGGCTAAGCCATATGAATTTGTCAGTATGTGACCATTTTCAACATATTAAAAAGGCAATTTCTGATAGTTCAACCTAAATGCTATTCTTGAGAGATGTGTATAAAAGTGATCAAAAGGAATTTGTAGTAGAACTTAGAATTTTAATAGAACAAATAAGAACATATAATTTATTGGAATCCCTCTGAGATCTTCATCTTAATGAAGTTTCATGCATGTGATGTTGAAATTGTACTTTTTAACAGACACTGCAGAAGCATAGTGACCCCAAGAAAAGTGTGATGTTTCCACTTATAAGGACTGTAAGACCAAGGCATTATGTGATTCCCACTTTCAAAATAGGCTGAAATGCTGACTGAAGTAAGGTTAATGCATTAAATAAAATGTGTATGAAGTTTGCAGTTGTTTAGTGACTTGTTTTGGAAAGTTCACAAAGCTAATAATACAAATATTTATACTACTAATGAGAGCCAATAAGTTTTAAGTACAAAACAAGACATATGCTGATGTCCTGAGTATGTACGTCTCAAGCAGCACAGTCAACACAACGAATACCACTATTGTCACCATATAATGGAAAAACATAAACACGGCACATCAAAGTGAAGCAACTTGCCAAAACCACATAACTGTCCAGTGCTCTATCATGGCAAACTTTGGGATTAAGGTTGTGTATTTGTGGGCAAGAGTGTGTCACTCCAGGCATGTCAAAATAGTGTTTGTCTTGCTATGATGTGTGCAGAGGGTCCTAATTTGAGTCACATTTGCAAATTCCCAAAGTTATATTAACCCACAGGGAAGCACTGACGAGCTTAGAGGAGAAAAAAATACTATAAGAAGGTAGAGAAGAAGGAAACGGGTTGAAATCATTCTTGCCTCTGACCCTCCGGAAGCAGAAATGCAGTGCAGTGGCTGTTGGCCCCCACCCCATGCTCCCCTTGCCAGGGTGGAGGGGCAGGCCGTGGCCACCAGTGACCATGTCCAGGGTGTTCCTGGCCCTTGGGCCCCACGTGACATTGTGCAGATCCCGGTGCAGACAGTTGCTGGCTGGAGCTCAGCCACACCCTGGTGCGCTCCGACCACCACATAAGGGTGATGACGAGTTGAGAGGGTCACACTCTATGGTGCTGCCCGCTGCTTCTTGCTTCAGTGGACAAAAGCAAAGAACTTGAATTGATGGAAGAAGAAAGGATCCGGGGGTGTGAGGGACCCGTCTGGCCCCCCAGCTCCCCAGGAAGGGGTGCGTGAATGGAGAGCTGGCCCAGCTGGTCAACACATCACCAGGGCCCCTGTGGCGTCGCCCCACCAGGACGGACAAGCATCTTGATTTTTTAACAAGCTCCTGTCAACTCCCTTCTGTCTTTTTGACAATTTGGCCATGGTTTCAAGCAAAGGCCATTCGTTCTTGTGCTTACATGGTATCATAACTCAGGCATCATATTACAGAGGGAATCAGGCTCTGCTATATGTTAGGTGGACATGTGGGCATCCCTCCACCCCGCCACCCAGGATGCAGAAGGGTGATAATCACGCTACCTGCTTCCACTGGTGTGGGTTTACTGAATCCTGAAGGTAGACGGTGCAGGCTCTCCCTGGGGCTGGGCTATGTCTCTGACCCCGTGCTGTTCCTACAACAAACCTGAGGCCGGGTTTGCCCCTTTCCTTCTGATTCTGTATGCCAGTTCCTCTTGTCGCTCCTCTGTGTGTATGTGTGTGCGCGTGTGTGCGTGTGTGCATGTGCACTTTGCGCAGTAAGAGCATCCAATTCCCAACATCGCAGCCCCCTGTTTCCTTCCTCTCCTCTTCCCAATCCCATGTCATCACCCCTTCCAGAATGGAATCACTGTGCAGCTTGCTCTGCGATCCCAGCCTGTCGGAGAAGCACACAGAGCCACACGGAGGAATGGGCACCCGGGAGGAACCACGCCTCCACAGCGATCTTGGAAGCAGAACGCAGGCCACAAATGGTGTCACACGGTGACATTGGAGGACGGCTCTCCGTGTCCAGGGCAAGGGCTGGGGAGATCTCTAGGGAATAGGAGTTAGGATATTTTAAATACTCAAGAATTCCTACATTATTATTTTGACAGATTTAATGTAATCATCCGTTTTTATTTCCCTGTCCTTTAGATTGCAATTATTACGTAGTTTTATTTTCTTTGACTTATTTTGCTTTCTCAGCTATTTTATGTATATGTATTTATTAGTTTTTTATTTTTTGTTGTTTGATATGTTTATTATTTTATTTATATATAAATAAATATCAAATAAATATATATAAATATATATTTATATATATAAATATATACCAAAATATATATACATATGTATTTTTAAAATGTCATGTGTGTTGCACCGTGACGCTGGAAAGTGTGAGGATTAGGCTTCCTGAATCCTTGCCTGGATTATGGGCGCCCTGAAGACAGGTTATTCTGCTTGATTCGTATCTCTGACCTTTAGCGTTTTGAAGGTAAATTGAGTTGGCTTTGAACTGGAATGAAGTAAGATATTGTACTACTTTTATCAAGGTGACAGCTCTTGGTCACACGCCGATCTGATGGAGGGGCCATCAGATCACAAAGATGACGCTCCTGGTTCCTGTGATCTGCTTAACGAGCTGGAAGGTGCGAAGGACAGTGACGATTTCCTTGTTGATGTTTTTCATTTAAATCACATGGTGCAAAAGTAAATAAAATGCTCACAAGCCCGGGTCTGCATATCACCTGCACAAAATCTGCTCTGAGTTTGTAGCCATCAGTACAGGTAACAGGATCTGATTTTGTACCTAAAGCACATGCATTTCCATAATCGCCGCTCAGTGCCTGGTGCTTACCTGCTTTGTTTTCCATTCCCATTTTATATATAATTGCACGCCTCGGCCCCATCAATATGCAGGTTAGCACTCTCAAATGAAACTATAAATTTCAATTTGGAGAAAATAAGCCCTCATTTGGGTTCATAAGTTTTAAATAACACATTACCATTGGCTACATCAGGTTTGCATTTCTAATGTTATTTTATGCATTTGACAATAGATGCTCCACTCTGCTCTGAGAGGAGAGCAAGTGCATATGAAATGTAAGTCTGCTGAAAATGTAGGAATTTATTAGAGCTGTCACTCAGCCCTGACAAGAGAGTTAACTTATTTCTGAAGATATTTGAGACATCTGTGTTTGCTCCATTGTCTGCAGGCTCTGAAGTTTCAGAATTCTGTCTCCAGCACCTCTTCAAAATGTTGTCTCCACATTTTTAAGGGCCTGAAAACAAAGCAGAGGCCCAGTTTTTAAAATGTGAAAATAGTTCGGTGCCAGACTGGAAGCTGCGGGAGAGCTCGGAGAGGGAGCTAGATGCCCAGAGGGGAGCGCAGGCTGGGACGCCCACCGTGGTTCTGGCAGCGTCCACGCCATCCGCACTGCCCTCCACACTCAGCTGGTGAACTAAGTGACATCCGCACCCCTGTGGAGGCGGGAGTACTTGTCCCCTGGATTCCCCTGCCACCTATCAAACAATATTGTGGGATTGCTTCCAAGACTTATTTGACCTTTTACTAAGCTAAAATGCAGAAAACTTAATAACACTGTTATCACACATAACAATCATGAAGAAGCGACCACTCAGACCTAAGTCATGGTTAATACTCCACTGCAACTTTTCTCCTCCTTTCAAAATAGCCATGTTAAATAGCAGAGAAGTAGCAAGATCATATTTAAAAAGCAAACTATCAGATTCGTACGTATGTGTGGTTTGTGGCAGTGTGACTTTTATGGGAAGAGCTCTGTGTTTTGTCTGACATGTTTTCCAAATCATCAGACTTTGCATTGAAGTCCTCCAGCAGAGCACCCGTCCAAGGTTAAACCTGCTGTGATTGTATAGATAGCCTCATGTCCTATCTGCAAGTGGGAGAGGGCGTGTATTCTAGAGAGAACCTCAATTTGGGAACCACTCCCCACAAGCACCAGCCAGGGGTAGGTACTTACCACCCACACCTCCCATCGTCACTTAGCAGCCAGGCGAAACATTGTGATCACAGACGGGCCTGCTGACTTCTAAATGGCTCGTCTCGCCCCTCCAGGCCCGTCCCTTTGCCACACGATGTTGCCACCATCTCATTGGAAGGTGGGATCGATCTGCCTTCCCTCTGAATCAGGCTGACCCACAGAACGTGGGGGAGTCTTTGGGGTTTCTTCTCCTCTTGGCTTCCAGGCTGCTCTCATCTTCTTCTCCTCTTAGTTGGAGCTGGTGGATCCAAACACCTAGCTAATAGCTGAGGAGCTTCCCTTTTGAGCCTTCCAGATGTGCAGGCCAGTGTGACTCAGGTTATCGTGATGATTCCTGCATCTTCCCACGTGGCATGGAATCACTCACTGACCTTTCTACATCCCCTGGTAGGGCCAGCTCATTGGACTCCACCATTTTGCAGGTTAAGACTGGGTGTAGGAGATGTAACATGACTGCACTATTTCCACAGCTAATATGTCACTGCCCTGGCATGAGAACTCACTGCTACAGGTTCCCAGTCACACCATGTCTCATCACATCAGGGAATGTTTTGGAAGGACTATTCAGACAGACTAGGTGTGTATTTGTATACTTCTCAGAGGGCATGTGGTAGGTGTCTGTCCTTGATACTGGTGCAGGGTATCACATAACTGTGGTCCACAGCGCACACACAGACTGTACACATGATCGCATGTGCACATAGATACACACACATACACTGCACATGCATACACACTATACACACAGAACACACACTGTATACTCTCTCACATATGCACATAGATACACATAGGCACACACATGTACACACATTGTACACAATCTCACACATGCACATACACACATGCACACACACTACTCATTCTCACACATGTGCATGCATACACAAGGCATACACTCTGCACACACATTGTACACATGTACATACTGCCTACACTCTTACACATGCACACACATACACACATGCACACAGATACACATATGCACGCAAACTGTACATACACTGTACACACATGCACAGACATACACACATGCACATGGATGCACACATGCACATACACTGTGCACACATATACACATACACTGCACACACTACACACAGATGCAAACACACTGCACACATCTATACACACAGAGACCTTAGCTTGGGCAAGATCATCTCCTGCTTATTTTTCAGCTAAAATTGTCTATTTAGATCTGTATGCATCCTTGTGGCTATACTGTCTTTAGAAATTTTAAGATAAAACTTTTAAGGAAAAAATAAGATTTTCAAAAAAAATGAACATGCCTTAAGAAATAAAATTAATCCCTGTTCTCAGAAAGCTGAGGTGACCATATTAGAGTTTTGTCGAAAGTCTGTAAGTTGGGATAATCATGTGATGGACTCATTCTCCGCTTGTCCCCTCTGCATCTGCATCAGTTCTTCACACCCAGAAAACGTGAATGCTGAAGTCCTTGCTTTATTGCTTTTTAAAATAGAAAAAAAAAAGGCTCACACAAAAAAACATTAAAATGAATCACAAGGCATCCAGTATGAAAATAAAGGAGTGTTTTCCACAATCCATGTCTCCATTAAAGTGGGAGAGAATTTTTTTTTCATGAGCAGAAAATCCTCGATTATCATATTCTCCCAAGAGCAGCTCTAATGGTCTGAATCCAGAATTTATTTTCAAGTGAGAGGGACAAATTGGCTTAATATGCAGCCATTTGTTGCCAGAGTTGACAAAATATTTAGGCATGCAAGGATTATGCATTCATTGAGGAAAAAAATATTTATTTTGAAATTGCTGAATTGCACTTGTTAGACTAGAAAGTAGGGAAGGTCTCATGGCAGGTAGAGATCTTCCCCCACACATTGCCAAAGCAGATGGGTGCCTGGATCCCTTTCTCTATGCACCCCACCTCGCCCTCTCCCTGCTTCACTGTCAGGAGATATGGCCCTCCTGCCCTCATTCCCCCTCTACCCTCACCTTCAAGCCAGTCTTTATTAAACTTAATAGAGTGCTCATTTTTGCTAAGATGCCACAATCTTACCCCAGGGATATTTGCATTTTGAGAGCTGTCAGAATTTTAAGCAAAGACATGATGTTCGGATGACAGGCCAAGACCAAGCGGTGGAGGAGGGGACATTCTGATCCGTGGGCATCCTGGCATCGAGAGGCACAGGGCTTCCTCTGCTGGCCTTGGCAGATGGGTTTGTTTGCCAAAAATGATGCTTGTTTTATCATTTTGGCCATGAAGTTTACTGGATTTCTCAAATCAGAATCTCTGTGTATTTTTTTTACTGTTAAGTTTCTTAGTGGTGGTTTCTTTCTTCTTTGCTGAAATGGCATTGAATTCTAAATTCTGTGAAAGTGGGAGGAGCACAGAGGAACATTGACTCCAGACTCCTCACTTTGCAGAAGAGGACACGGAAGTTGCCAAGTGAGCAGATGCTGGTCCACACAGAGCAGCCTGAGCACCCAGGCTCCCTGGGCAATGCAGGCCGCCTCACTGGCGCTGGCTCCAGGGACCTTCCGCCGTCCAGGCAGTGTTGAGAATGATCTGAACCCTCCAGATTATCAGTGCCTTGGTTCTGCAAAAACAGGGACATGACATTATTGGAGTCTTCAGTGGAAGTCAAACGAAGAATTTGGAAATGTTGATGAGAGTATATGAAAAACATGCAAAATACATTTAGGTTTCATAAAGAACAAGGCTGGAGGTAGGAGGGATGCTAGATGTTTATTTTCAAGCATCCTTTATTACGTTCCTTTAAAGATTCCCTTTATTAGGAGCCCACTGTGTCCTGATAGCTTTACACTCACAATTTCACATAAAGAAACCATAGCTCAGGTGGGAGGAGTGTGAGCACAGAGACCGGCCCTGATATGTGGCCTTCCAGCTTACCTTAGGAAGACTCATGAACCTTTAAACAAGAGCACAAGTCTCATGTGCAGACATACATGAAAATATTAAGAGTTTGTGTAATTCATATCTTCACGTCCTTCAAGGATGTGATAAGGTTTGCAAGAGAGAGAGAGAGAGAAAGTAAGATCTTTAAGTGGAAATTAAAAAATATTTTAAAATACAGAAAGAGAGAAAATATCATCAAAAACATCTGTTGTCATTTAGTCACGGTGCATTTAATTTTACTTCCCTTGGCCATAACGGCAAAGAGGGAAATACGTCATGCCGTAATTTCCCATTGTCTGATAGAGGGGAACATGCCTGCTCATCAAGAGAGCTTTTGTTTTGTTTTGCTTTGCCTTAATTATGAAAGAAAGTTATTGCTTGATTCCATAGATGGGGGCCCTAAGCCACACACTGGCCAGTGTCCTCACCCAGGGACTGTGAGAAACTGGGCCCCCTGACCCCCAACATGGGTCCCCTTCTCCCTTGGGGAGAGGTCCTGCCCTGGTGGCTCACGGAGCCTGCTCCAGCCCAGTGCCTGTGTGAACCTATGGGGTGGAGGGCACTCTCGGACTGCCGCAGGTCCAGGCATGGCCTTGCTCACATCTTGCTGTGCCCCTTGCAACTGTTAGTGTGATGTGTCAACTTGGCTGGGACAAGGGGTGCCCAGACATCTGGCCAAACAGTACCCCAGGGGTGCTATGGGGGTGCTTCTGGAAAAGACTGGTATTTGAATTGGTAGATGGAATCACACACATTGACGCATCTCATGGGGGTGAACTCTGTGCAACCCACTAAAGGACCAACAAAACCAAGAAGGCCAACCATCCTTCAAGGAAGGGGGACTCTGCCCGCCTGCCTGGGCCCCTGGTAGTTCTCCCTCTGAGGGGGGCAGGGGAGAACCTCCAGCCCGGCTTACCTGGGTCCCCAGCTCTCCATGCTCCCCGTAGATCTTGGGACTTGCCAGCACCAGAATCACACAAGCCAGTTCCTTATCATAAATCATGCTCTGTATGTGTAAGTACCTCCTTTGGGTTTTGTTTCTCTAGAGACTGTGAACACCCCATCCAGGAGTCTTGGAGGGCTCAGTGAGGGGCCTGAGCTCCTGTACTCCCACTCCCACATCTATCTCCCTGCAGAGACCAGTTCAGGAGCATCAGAGGCCTGTCTCTGCAGGAAAGAAAGAGGCCAGGGCCAATACTGGGAAAATTAGAAAATCAGCCGAGCCTCCCCTGGAGGAGCAGAGGTCCCTCCCCTGGGCTTCCTTCTTTGCTGCCTTGATGGGACTGTCTCCCACCCCTTTACCTTTCCTTGGTTCCTGGTCCCTCTCCCCAAGCTTTAAAGGGAAGTTTGAACAAAGCGTGTCCTTTTATCACAAGGTATGTGTTCACTCTTTCCATGAACATTGTCAAGTCTTGGCCATAGAGATATCATGGTGCTCCCTGGAGACCGTGGGCCAGGCTGTGCTGTAAAGTGCAATAGGAGTATAATTCTGTCCTTTCAATCACTTTCTTGCAATAAAGGCCTCCCTCATCACAGTGCCCAGAAGCACCCTGGGCAGGCCCCTGGGGGCATATCTCCCTTTCAGGGACCTGCTACAGAAGGGCTGTCTAGGTGCCTCCAGGCAGGGGCAGAAATGAAGGGAGGCCCCGAGAAATAGGGCAATTGGATTGTCCCGAGGCAATGACACCTTCACGTTTTCTGGCTCTGACTCTGAGGTTCAGTATGTCTGAATTGGACCTGACACATATTTTCAACCTGCTCTGATTCGGTCCTGATTCTACAGAAAAGGGCAATGTGCTGTGAGGAATCCTGCGCTGGTGGAGCCTGGCCAGGCGCTGTCCCAGTGAAGCAGCCCTGGACAAAAGGCGTCAGCCACTGGGTTGCTTGGTCCTTGATCCACGCCGTGAGATTGTCACCCTGTTCCTTTGAACTCTCTCCAGCTTGGCATTCTGTCTCAGCTTCAAGCAGGTGTTTTGTTGTGGCCATGAACGCAGCACTGGCTGGGGCCTTTCAAGTGTGCCGAGTATGCGCGCCAACGTCGCCTACAAACCTTCCCCGGGCAATGAGCTGACTGGATGAACCTGCCCCCAGCCACGCTAATCTGGCTCAGGGACATCCAAGCACATGAAAGCCTTTGGAAAAACTCGCACTTTTAATTGATATACTCTGCCCACTGCAGACGGCCTCTGTTTTTGATACAGCAGTTTGGTTGTGCACGGAGACAGTCCATGGAGGCTGGATAAGTGAGCACAGGCACCTGAGTAGATGGGAGCAGAGGTCCCTGCAAACGGCAACCAGGGGAGGAGCATGGGGTTGTGATCCTGAGACCAGTCAGGTGATCATTTCCGTGTCAGTAATATTAATGCATAATTCACAGATTATTAAATTCTAGCTGGAAGACATTTGTATTTTGAATCACTGATTCTTTTCCCTAGAAATTTGATTTGGAATTAAATGCTAATAACAGAGTTGAGTGTTTCGATTCCTTTTTCGTAGACATTTTTGTCGCCTAGGAACTGGATATCATTGCTGAACAAAGGAAGTCCCACATTTGGGTTGAGCAGCTGGGGTCACCACTTTTCCTGTGTTGATTACAGTTAATTTACTCTGCCAACATCTGTCTTAAGAAAAAGAATAGGATATTCATTTTTCGATTCCCTGGGCTAGAAGTGGACAGAGAGTTTACTTTGACTCATAGTTGGGCAGCTTACAGTCCAAGGCGTATCTGGAGACATGGTTGAGGCTTCCCGCCCCCAGCGCTCTGGCAGGTGCACTGGTCCCTCCAGCAGGGGGGCTATGCAAGGAGGTCACTTTCCTGCAGTCCCAGCTCTGCTTATTTACACTGAAAACAAAACGAGACCACCTGGCATTCCAAACAAAAGGCCTAGAATGGAACTTAGAACTAAGTAATTTTCTTAAAAAATGATATTTTTCTAGTGTTGAATTATTTTTTAGAAAGTGAATTTATAAGGGAAAGGAGGGGAACTTAGAGGGAAAAATTAGAGAGGGGGACAAACCACGAGAGACCCCTAACTCTGGGAAACAAACAAAGGGCTGAGGAAGAGGAGGTGGGCAAGGGTTTGGGATCACTGGATGATGGGCACTCAGGAGGGCACGTGATGGGATGAGCACTGGGTGCTATACTACATGTTGGCAAATTGAATTTAAATTAAAAAATAATAAAATAAAATAAAAAACACAATGGTATTTTACACCCAATTTAGTATCCGAAATTTTTCACAATGTTCTCACATAAGTATGCTTATGTCATTAATCACTCATTGTGTTTTTAAATTCATTGCAAAATATTCTATCATATAGACATATCAAACTCTATAAACTACCCCTATGTGGCTGCTATTTTTTTTTGGTTTTGTTTTTTGCTATTTTTTTAATTAAAAAAAAAAACATTCCTAATTAAAAAAAAACTGAACTTGTATCTAAAGATGGGTTTGTATCCTCCTCCAAGAAAGAATTAGTGTAAGACATGAGTTCTAATTCCCAGTTAAGTAATGAGCCACTGAACTCTGGCAAAGTTGAAGGTTTCATAACCTGAAAGAACCAAGACTCACTCATTGGAACTTTGTGTATTTTCACGTGAATTTTCTTGTTTAGTGTCAAGCTTTGGTATCTATCTAAACGGAGACAGCACAGAATCTTAATCCGCCAATGAGGTAAAGGATTATTATTGTAAGCCATACAAGTACTAAAGGATCGAGAGCACATTTTAAAAACTTTTAAAACATCTTTGAACTTTATTTAAAATAAAAGAATTTCTGGTAACATAAGGAAACAAATTATCCGTGGTAACAGATTTCACATGATTGATCTCTTGAGTCCATAGTAATAACCATCCTCCATGGATGAGGATTGAGATTCCTCCGGGAATCATATTACCAGGTTACCTCATCACATCTGCCCCACAGCTTTTTAGTTCCTACCCAGGTTTACTAGACATCTGGGTTATGATGATTACACTAGAGATATTCAGTAGTGGGCTACAAACTCAATCGTGCAACTAAATATCAGGAAAAAAAAATACGGCACTATAGACGAAAGGTTCATGCATCCTCAGAATTCAAATCCTGAACTCCTCACCGCCATGGGATGGTATTTGGAGATGGCTCTGAGAGGGGTTTAGGTCACGAGGAGGAGCCCCATGAATGTGATTAGCGCCCTCATAAAAGAGACCCCAGAGAGCTAGCTCCCTTGGCCCTCCTACCATGTGGGGACAGGCAGGGGCTCTTGCCGGACACCGTATTTGCCTGGTCTTTCATCTTGGACTTCCAGCCTCCAAAACTGAGAAAAATAAATATTTGTTGTTAATAAGCCCCCACCCCACCCCTTTCTATGGTATTCTGTTGCAGCAGCCCAAATGGATCCAGACTTATGGAAAATAGTCAAGGTAGGTTTTTTGTTTTTTTGTTGTGTTTTTGGTTTTTTGGTTTTGCTTTATTTTTGATTTTTTAATTATTTATTTATTTTGCTTTTTGTGCATTGTGATTTTTCCCCCTTATCTAGGGCAAGTTCACTTCCTTGTTGGAAACTATGTATTATAATTTGATTTCTGGGGAGAATGAAGTTGCCCGTTGCACATTAGTCTCTATTTTGGAGGGCTGGGTGCCTCCTGAGAAGAGAAGATCAGTCCTAGGGTATCAGGCAAGGACCCAGCAGCCCTGCCCATGGTTTCCACAGCCCCTGCTGTGTGCACAACACATCTGCCCAGGCCACCAACCCTGCCTGCCCAAGGGTCTCTAAACCTGCCATTGTCCCTATATCCCTAGGGAGGGGAAAGTGGTAACAGGGTGAAGAAATAGCATCAGCTTCCTGGACAGAAAACTCTATAATCATTCTCTAACCTTTTAGAGGTCACTGACCCAGGTATCCTCAAGTTTGACTCATCCTTATCACTGCATGGTCTGTATCACATAAATTCGATAGAGCAGAAGAGACTTTGCTCATCTGCTCCAGCTAGACAGTGTAGACCCTAAATCACCTCCAGCCCCCGCCAATCCCGTCTGGCCGGAACTCATCCTCCACCACTAGCCAGTGGTCTTCAAACCTGCAAGTGTGATCTTACTGTTTTCTGCCCACAGCCCTCATCCTGGACGATAAAGTAGATTGGGGGCAATAAGATGAGGGTCTATTAGGATGAGACTCTATTGGGATGAAGGCCAAAACCCTACCCAGATTGACCAGGTTCCTGCATCAATGCAGCCCGGGCTGATTTCAGCTCTTCCCACGGGCTCTCCACTCTGTTTCCCGGCTTCTACCTGCTTTGGCACACGTGGGGAAGAACCACAGCCACCTCTCAGGACTTGCTCACACATCCCCATTTGGGACCCTGGCCCCCCACTTCCTTCCTTGGCTAACAAACTCTCAACCTTCAGGGTTCATTTCAAAAACTCCTTCTTCAGGGAAGATTTTCCTGACTATGTCATCACCCCAAACCACATCCCACTGCCCCTCATATATTTTCACAATATCATATGATTTTCTGCCTTGCGAGGTATGACTTATGAATATGTTGCCACTTTTGATTACTTGCCTTTCATGTCTGCCTCCCAAACTGGAGCATAAGCTCCATGAGGGCAAGGTCTGTTTCTCTTCTACTTTTCTCATGTCCCTGGCAAATGACATAGATTGGGTGGAAATTGAACAAATGGATGACAGTAGGCAAGAGGGGGAGAGCAGAGTGGGAACTCAAAGGTGACACACCACAACCCCCTCCCGTGCCCCCATGTCCACCGTCAGCAGGTGCAGGAGAGCTGACAAGGGGACACAGGTGCAGACTGAGATGTGGTGCAGCTGGGGCCACCCCGAGGGAGGCATCGGTCTAGTCCAGCTGACAGGCAGTGGATAGTATTAGAAACTGCAGAGGAAGAAGAGTGAGGGAGAGAAGGAGGGACAGCAGAATGAGCCTGGTGACTCAGCAGCTGTATGAAGAAAGGAGGGAAAACCAAAGGCAACACCAGGATTTTGCTCAGTCAGGTGAGGAATGAAGAAGCATCCTTCACAGAAATGAAGAGTTGGGAGGAAGAGCAGAGTCCTGGAAGTTTTAGATGCATTCCTTTCAAGGTTGTGAGACTCAGAGGTCTGGCTGGCACCTGGGATTCATGTGTTTAACATTGGATGACTCTGATGTCGCTTGAAGGTCCTGCACACAGAGGTGGTGGCAGGAGGTGGGGTGGACGGCTTCCCCGGGCACACAGCACAAGAAGAGAGGACGTGTCAGAAGCGGGGCTGATGGGAGGGCCGGCGGGGCAGGGCAGGTGGCAGGGTCCTCTCCTGGGGCAGGTGGGGAGACCACCTGTCAGCGGCCTGATCTGAAGGGGAAGATGCCTGATCTGAAAACTTGGCAGGAAGTTGGGCAGTCCTGGTTGGTCCATTTCAAAAATCCGGGCTAGAAGATGGGGGTGGGGGACAATGGGTCTGCACCCTGGGGACGCTCTGGCCAAGGGCTTAGGGGGGACGGAGGGCAGAAGCCAATACCTGGGGGGCTGCTGGGGGCACTTTCAGATGCTTGGCCTCAAAGGACACCAAGAAAAAGATCTCTCCCTCCCAGAGGTACCGATGAGAGGAGGCCGCCGGGCATGTGGAGTGAAGTATGGGCAACATGGTAGAAACCGAGCTGGAGTCAGGGGGTGGTTTGGGGGTGGGGGGGCAAGCAGGTGCCTGCATGGGCCTGGCTCCACCTGGACCAGGATCCCACATCCCTCCAAGAAATCTGGGATTATGATGGTGCCCTTTGGGTTTCTCCCCTGGGGCTGTGAGCTCTCTGAGGACCGGGGCCAGCAGAAGCCTCCAAAGTCAACCAACATCAAATGAAGTGAAAAATAGGTGAATCCCTAGACCAGCCTGGCATCTAAGGACATTGAAGTTCCCTCTTCTTATCTGAGGGTCAATGGATGCCTCTGGAAAGCGAGGAGGAAATTTTTATGTCCACATCCTTTGTTTATGGGGTCTTGCGAAGAAAATGGGAAAATGCAAGGTTGCGTCCAGGGAGCGGGATTTCAGGTCAGAGGGTTTTAGAGGCAAGGCAGTTCCGCTCACACCCAGCCTGGTTGAAGGACACGTGTGTCCGGCACTGCCTCGTGGCTGGTGTGCGACATCTGCCCACGGCAGGCTCCCGGGATCCGGTGAGGACGACGGAGGGCGGGCGGCTGCTCTGCTTGCCTCTGGGTCCTTTCCTGAAGGGACAGGAGTCCGTTCCATGAAGTGACCAGACAGCCAGGCAGGTTCTCGGGGCGCTGACCCCCCACCCGCCAAGCCTGGGAAGGCCGCGCACAGAGGGACGCGGGGAGGCCTCGCGCCGAGTCAGGCGGGCTCCTTCCCAAGGACGGTCGTGCAGCAGGTCCAGGAGACTGTGGACGAGACTCGGGGAAGGCGCTTCCTCTTCTTAAGGGGGAGAAAACAAACAAACAAACAAAAAACATAAGCAAAGTAAAAATTTACCTTCTTCCTGAATTTAACCAATAGTCCACCGAGGTCATAACCTCGACCTCCGGCGGTGCCTTGGCATCGCGCTGGGCGCCGTGTGGACGCGGGCTGCACCTGCTGGCGAACCCGGGCTGAGGCCCGAGCCCTGGAGCCCCCGACGCGGCCCACGCGGCAGAGACGCCCGCCCTCGCTCGGCCCTGGGCTGTGGTCAGCTTTTTAATTAGCGGCCGCCGCCTTCCTATCGCGGGGGCAGAAATAATTGCTTCATTGTGGAGGAACCTGTAAAGGCAGCCACATGGGAAAGTGCCAGGGACAGATCATTCCGGGGCTTCTTTATGGACTGTTTTGTAAATAAATCATACTTTTTAATTGCTCTGTCAGAAGGGTCCTCCTTTGAGCACGAGGCGACCGCGGCTACTGTGGGAGCGCCACAGGACATCTGTCTGGTCTGGCCAAGGGCTCCCTGCACTTGTACTCAATATCCACAGCGACCTCTCGGATTCCATGGACATAGTAACAATTAAAAGCACACAATGGCGCGACCATGTTCACCGTGACAGAGGCAGGTTGGCTGCTTCCCATAACAGCCTCCCGGGCGAGCAGAACAAAGGGCCCAGGCCCATCTGCACCGGCGCTCCGCGTGCCTCCTGTTCCAAAGGCTGCGCTCCTCCTCCAGCGCCCCGGGAAGCCCCCGCGCAGACAAAACTCCCAGGTCCAGAGGAGCCCGGCCCTGACATTAGTATGATAATGAATTCTGGATGCCTCTGATAGACACAACAAAGGGATGAGATCTTGGGATGGTAGCTTAGCAGATCGGGGACTCAGCTTTGTGCGGCCTCTGTGTGGACACTCCGAACCCACTCGAGGATCTGGGGCAGGCAGGGTGTGTATGGGGGGGGGGGGGCCTTTGCTCGCCTCTTTCCTTCCAGGAAGGGCAAGGAGGTCAGAGTTCATGTGGTTCTGAGTAGGTAGGGAAGTCCGGTGCCCACCGGAGCTCAATGTGTCTCTCTGCACAGCCGAGTCACCCATGGGTCCCCTCATGCACCTGTCACTCCACTCCCAGGGACGGGCTGCGCTCCACCACACACCTCTCATTTCTGCCAAAGGAGGAGAGAGAAAGCATCACGGTGGGTTCGGGAGGATAAGGCCCCCAAAGCCAGCCTCCTCCAGGGAAAAGAGTTTTCTTCCTGCCTAATCACTGCAAACTGGGTCTCCACACACACTTGCATAGATGATCCATGGCCCCCAGGGAGAAGGCCGGATGTTCTGGGGGGTGCTGGAAGGTAGGATTCCCAAGGACGGAATGCGAGGGACCCACTCTGTATGTGGACACTTGGATGGCATGTCCCAGCCGACACTCTTGCTTCTCTCATGCAGTCTCTTCAGTTCTAGAATTGAAGTAAGGCTGACATAGATTTCTGAGGTCGAAATGTTGGCAAGGTGGATGACAAAGAACTATCACCGTCACCACCAGAAAGCACGCCTTTGACGAGAAGGGTGGGGAGTGGGAGTTGAACCTGGTGTCACAGCAAGTCCCCAAGCGCGGTGGCACCAGTCCTCAGCAGTTAACAACTATTATATAAACAGAATGGAATGCGCCCGGTGTTCTGACTGATGGAAAAAACCCGGTCACTAGCCACTGGGGGATGCCCGGTGCCCTCACAGCGCTCCAGCTGCGACCCAAGTGTGTTTCCATAAAAACTCAGTGCTCTTAACGAGGAGTTTGATGGCGTGTTAACAATCTTCAGCTTCAAGTCGAGCTGTTAACCAACAAAGTCGTCATTAACTGCTGGTAATGACCGCGTTTCTTGGGATTATTGCTTAATTATGAACTTGATCGCCAGAGTCCTGCCTCCTGACTCAGAAAGTATTTTTCCATCATAGTGGCTCACCACAACCTCCATCTCTCCAGTTGAAGTGGCGGGAGATGCTGGACCATGGTGGCGGGCACTGCACTGTCCCGAGCCACTGCCTGCCTGGCCCGGTCTGGCTCAGGTGGCTTTCCAGGCTCGAGGGCCAGTATTCTCTGGGGACAGCAAACACACTCAAGGTGCTGGTGGGAAACGATTTCTTAGGGATGTAGATTCATTGTGAACAAGTAGGTTTGTCCAGTGGGGCGATTCTACATCCCAGCTGCCAAAATGACCCCCCAAAACACACACGCACACATCTGTATGTCCGGGCACGGACTTACAGATAATGTCAGAGGACCTAACCTCTGATGCTCTGCGGGGAGGGGTTCACTCCCAAGGTCATGTCACCGGAAACCAAGAGGCTCGTGGATCCTCTCAGGCGGTCCCACCTGGGACCGTTCGCGGACCCACAGCCGTGACTCTCCCCCAAGAGGTACTTTAGGTGGTACTTCCCATTTCAGATTCAATTGAGAGGGTCCACAGACAAGGCACTTGTTGCTTCTTCTCAGCGCCGGCCCTTGCGGTGCCCTCGGCCACTGCAGGCCACTCCCTTCCAGAGTGACCTTTCTGAATGGCTTCGAAGTTGCAATTTCCAATGACTACGTGTGGCCGTGTATCTGCATGAAATAAAGGCTGTCGTCTACAAG